>NC_137228.1:8805821-9178321 GCF_949987685.1 Ammodytes marinus
ACATTCATTGATTGAACAGCCAGCGGTAGAGAAAGAGAGGCGGCTCCTGGGGCCATATTTCTGTCAGAAATGCTAGAAAATGTCCGCCCACTCACTAGAGGTCAACTGCTCAGGCCTCATGAGGGTTAAGTGTCAGTCCTATGCTGTCACACGCAATACTGACACCCATTCATTTTGACATGACATGAGATTTCCCAGTCGTGATAGGCGAAACACATATGATGGATTGCTTGTCAACAATGTAGAACAATGTCAAGATGCCAGGATAAGGGCCCCTAACCGCCTAAACTGGCTCCATGTATTATACAGATGTGAGAGAGTGCTATCCATGTCCTTCTCAATCCTTTCAAAATCTGTAAAGAGGAAATGAACGAATGTCACACTGACGAGTTTATTGCCCCCTTTCCTTTTTACAATCCTAGACAAGCTTGTATTTTGTGCTTTAGGACCAGACATGGCAACCTTTACGAAACCTCGCCCGAATGAAATCACTAATTCAACACTGGTTTATATCAGCCAACTGGAGCAGCAATATGCCCACAAAGGCTCTGAACTTTTGCCCAGTCAGCGTTCGTCAGTTTGGCATAATCCAATAAGTCGTTAACATCGACTAATGTAATGAAAACACCATGAGTGTTTATGCTTAAAACTGTATAGCGGGCAGTCTTTAATTGCAAGTTGGGAAATGTTAGAAGGTTTTTTTAAGCTGAGTAACTTAAATAGAAAATGTGTAAGAATGAGAGCACATAAGAGCTTTGGACTCATGTATTTCTTCCCCCCCCCCCCACCTGCCCACCTGCTCTTACATAGTACACACACACACAGGCACATGCGCACACACACACACACACACACACACACACACGCACACACACGCAGTACACACACACATATATTTCCCTTTTCCTGGACAATAATGGGGGATGGATGGATGAAGTGAGAAAAGGAGGGCAAGACGGGAGGGTTATAACTTTTACACCTGCATCACCTTCTCAAGTTGGCATTGAGTCCCACTTCAAACCCTCTCTCTCTCTCTCTCTCTCTCTCTCTCTCTCTCTCTCTCTCTCTCTCTCTGGGGTTTTGCCATGAAAACCCCAAAGCACTTCAAAGTAGGCCCTGCTTCCCAGAGGCCCTTGCTTCATCTGACATCACTCGCTAACTGTTTTCACAGCTGCCTACGCGCGGTGCCAACGTAGCCCACTCCTCACACCGCTGCTCACTTCCGCTCTGCCAGGTGTGTGTGTGTGTGTGTGTGTGTGTGTGTGTGTGTGTGTGTGTGTGTGTGTGTGTGTGTGTGTGTGTGTGTGTGTGTGTGTGTGTGTGTGTGTGTGTGTGTGTGTGTGGCGAGGGATGTTTATGTCTGAGGATATTTAGGCATATTTTTTGGAGGCATTTCCACAGATGGAGTTCACATGCCAGGGTGTTTTAATAAGATGTGGTCCGCCGATCTAACATACAAGGTGCAGAGATTATTTATGCATGTGTGTGTGTGTGTGTGTGTGTGTGTGTGTGTGTGTGTGTGTGTGTGTGTGTGTGTGTCAGTGTTTAAACCAGTTTTTGTCCTGCTCTTGTTCACTTGAAGGCTACATTTTCATGCACTTGTTGCAGCTCCATCAACAGCACCTCTGACGAGCAATGGGAACACACTTGTTAACACTGCACATTCCTCCATCAAGCATTGGACCAGTGAACTCCTCAACACTAGGATGGACACTAGAGCTGTGAAAAAGTCATCTTAACTACGGCACCAAATGCTTTTGCTCCTACATGGAGAGTAGCGGCACGACGACCAATAGTGAATCATGAGTAATCATCCTCCTGTGCTCCCTCCCTCCCTGCCTGTGTGACATCAGCTTCTTGGGTCGCCCCGTTCACTGTCCTGACGGGGGAGTCCCACTATGTCACTGGTCCCAGAGGGAGGGAGAGAGGGAGAGACAGAGAGAGAGAGAGAGAGACTGTCGTCAACAGAAGGGGGCTTGTCACACCGGGGAGAAGATCATGGCATGACTTAGTGAGGAATGGTTGTCACTCACTACTCTGTGCGTCTGACATCACCGCCCCGTCGAACGCTCCAATACAGTGCGGCAATACATGACGACTTTGAGACACTTTCTTTATGCTGCAGTAGACCGAGTAGCCTCAGCGGAGTGGCATTGAACGGTCATTGCAACAACAACAAAAAAGCAACAATGATAAGCTTTCACTGGCTTTTTGGGGGACCATTGTATAGGCAAGACTGAGACTTTTTCTGAATACCGTGACAAAAGATAATTTTGGGTGATGTAATATAGGGTGATAGGGTGTGTGTGGTTAAAATGTGAAGGAGCAAAGGAAGTGAAACATATGCCCTGCGTTTCAAATTACATACTCTCCTTTTTACTATACTACATACTAAAGTTGTTAGCATTCTGACAAAATGCAATTGGATGTATTAGGGCATCCATGTATTTATTGGCATACATCATTTGACATGTATTGGGAAATCCTAAATCTTTTTCTGGCATACTAAATAGTATGGAAGTATGGGGATTTGATTTGAACGCAGGGTGGGAATATCCTTCTTTCTCTGTCTATCCTCACTCCTCCTTGGACTGTCTATATGTTAAGAGCTCCCCCTAAAGGCCAGTCATATAAGTAGCCATGGTAGTTTGGAATGACTGAAAAGAAATGCTAATGATTTAAGCTTCTCCTGATGAATGCTGATAGTTCCCTGCTCTGTTCTAGCGGCTGGGTGTGTGTAATAATGGCACGCACACAGGTGGGAAATGCACACAAGAGTCTGTGGAAAGTGCTGTCAGTAGTATAGGCCAGTAAACAACGGTCAAAGGAAGTCCACTGAGTTCAATTGAGATTTAGAACTTTTCGTTCCCTGCATACATTGATAAATAAGATGCATACAATTTGTTTTTTTTCTGCTTTTTGACTTGGTCTTTCACCTTAGGAGATTTCCAACTGACTAGCAGGTCAAATATGGGCATCATATTCCTTTTTTCATTGCGTTTGCATTTAAACAAGACGACACAGTTGCAACATGCGTCACATTGTAGCCGGAGGAACTAAGGTTTTAACCCACAAGGCAAAGGGGTCAGTCGGTGAGTGACCGGTGAATACCCCTTTAAGGGCTTTTTGCTGTGTTTGTGTTTTTTGCCACGAGAGAATTGATGTCTAGAAGAGAAGGAAACTAAAGGGCTGGAAATAGGATCTGCTGCCAAAATGTCCTCATGTGCACTTGAAACAGCAGGTCACGCAAGGCCCCGGAACAAACAGATGCTTTGTGTTGAGTGCTAATTCGTTACGTCGTCTAATTGTTTTTTTTTATTGCACGCCGGAAAAAAACAACATCTGTTAAGGACACTTTGGAGGCAGTGCATTAGGTCTTAAGTTTGATCTTTTGACTTTTTTAAATTTGAATCTAATGGAGAAGAAATGCCACTTGGAATTAGTTGCGTAGAGTTGGAGGGCTTTCTTTAGGAGGGCGGGGCGTCCAAAAGAAGTCAAGTTCAGAGCAAAAGCAGACGTCTAGGAAGAGAGGGAAGAGGCTGCAGATAAGAGAACAGAAGAGAGAGGGTTGACACAGGAAGCCTCTGTAGCTTTAGTAAGGATGGATGGAAGGAAGGTCACACAGTTATATCAGCAGACACTAGGCATGAAAGATATGATAGGGATGGGGGGAAATAATGGCCCTTTCTAGGACAACTTAAAGAGTGCAATAAAGTTGGATTTATAAAATAAGTTTCAAATGATAGTAAAGTTTTCAGCAACCATAATAATGCAACAAGTTGAGCACGAACTTCATTTTTGTGTAGATGAAATGCCAAAGAATATATTTTTTCTTGTTGTTGCAGTATGGTAGACAGTGTTCTTCCTTCAGTCCAGTGCAAGACAAACTACCACTTTGACCTCCATGCAGAGAGCGACACCTGCTGAACAGCCACTAAACATCCACCATACGCTTACAGTGCACCATGTCTTTGCTAAGACTGTCTCCCGCAGGTCAGTGGAGGTACTGCACACTGCCAATCAGCGTCAAGGGGACTGAGCCCTGCAGTGTGGGCATGCAAACAGCAGGGGGCGAAAATAAGCTCGGTTTGCCTGAAAAGTAGGGCAGCCAATATTGAAAACTTTTCTGAGCAGAGAGAGGCCTTGCTTTACTTTAGCGTCCACCTCCCACTCTCATGTGTGTGTTTCTCTCCTCTGACTGACTCTATCTACCAAAGTCGAAAGTTTAAGCACAATACAGAAAAAGCCAGATCGAGATGGTAGTGGCTAAAAGAAAAAAGTGTTTATGTGTTTTTTATACAAGGTAAATGTATAATCTTTATCAGAAGCAATGGTGTTACATTTGAACTTTATTGTATATCTGTACACACTCTCCCATCATGACCCGAAGGCTTCTCTCTCCCTCCATATCCTCAGGAATGTCTAGCAGTGTGTATCCCCCAGCTGTAACACGTGCACACACACATACGCACACACACAAATAGATACACACACACACACACACACACACACACACACACACACACACACACACGCACTAATGTAATAGAGATGCTATTGTCTTCTCTTACAAACCAGACTCATCTTTTGGGATATACACGCATACAACATCACGTGGATCTAAGGACTTGGCGAAGGGAAATGCTTTTTTGCATTTGTTTTGCTCGACTCCAAACATTTCCCTCTCCCCTTGTTTTTACTTTTCTCCAAACTTTTGTTTGAGCGGCTGCAGCGAAATCACAAATCCCGTGAACTCTCACCTACCACCACCCTAAATGCACATACATGCAAACGCCCACGCCCGCACCTTTTTTCACTCGTGGTCCAACCGAGAGAAGAGTGTATTGACCCCTCTTCTGGGAAAGATGGGGTATATTTTTTTTGCACAGACACATACACAAACAAACACACACACACACACACACACACACACACACACACACACACACACGCACACACACACACACACACACACACACACACACAGTGGTGGCAGGTGGATGTTTGGCACCGCTGTGGAGTTTTTGGGTGGGTGAAGCTGTAATGACTAAAGCAGGACAGATTGGAAAACCACACCCAGCAGCAGGGAACAGGAGAGAAAGACTGGCAAAGCCCCAAATGGAAGAAACAGGTGAGTGAGTTTGTGTGCGTGTGTGCATGCGTTCGTTTGTGCGTGCTTGCGTGTGTGCACGCGCGTGTGTGTGTGTGTGTGTGGGATTCTTCTCTTGTAAGGTTATGCAAAAAAGAGCAACGCTGGCTTTGAAAGGATGAGTGCGCACTTGTAAAAAAAAGAGGCCAACAAGGCTAATAGGGGGTGAAATGAGGGGTCAACAGGAAGTCACTGTCTTTACAGCTTAACCTCGCCCTCACTTATTAGTTCATCTGTCCGGCTTTAAAGGTACGGTGCGTAACTTTTTCATATCAATGAATGTCATTTTCTATTCAAGCCATTGCCAAACGCGTTGACACAAAGTCGATTGAGCCTATCAGCTTCACAAAACTTTCTCTGTATTTCTTAGTACGGCAGAGTTAAACTGGTGTCACACTGGCGCAGTAGCTCAAGAAGCGCACACAAAACTGGACCGTTATTGATTCAACTGCTAAGAAAAAACAAGGACGTATAGCAGAAGGTATAAAATCCATGCAAAGTCTTACCTCATGTCGGTGCGCTGACAGTGGTTGTTGTTATTCCTTTAGGATTCCTCATGGGGGCGGGGCGACGAACGTTACACACTATAGCTTTAACCTGCAGGAGTTGAAAGTAAAAGGTCTCACATATATGATTATGCACAAGGCATGTAGGCCCAGGTTACATGCCTGAATACAGTATATGTCCACACTTTGGCTCAACATGCCACATCAAAGCCCTCATTGTTTCCCCTTTTTCCTTATCACTTTTCCTCTCTTACCTGGCCCGCATCTCCACTGCCTTTCATCTGGGGTAGAGAGGCCTCACAACGCAGCAGACAAAGGGGAGAAGAGAGAGAGGGTATAGGCCTGCCTTATCTGAGACCATGCACACACACACACACACACACACACACACACACACACAGGGGGCCCATTGTTCGACCGCGGGGCCCTGTGATCACGGAGGCTGAGACCGATGAACGCGTGTGTGCGTGGTCCCCCCTCTGTCTTTCTTCCCTGGCTCCTGCTTTCATCTCCTGGCCGGCCATTTTTTCTTCTTCCTCCTCCTTGTCTTTCGGAGATTTCCACCTGAAAAAAAACCCAGAAAACAGAAGGTCTCAGTGCACAATGGTCCCAATAGCAAAACAATCATACCTATGTAGCCAGACTACTATTAAAGCTATAGTGCACAACTAAAGGTGTGTCAGAACAATGACATTCAGAAAATACATCAGCAGAGTATATAGAAGAACAATATCCCAGTTGAAAGTCAAAATGTGGCACCTCAAGGATTCAAGGAAGTGTTTTGACATTGGCTTTACCCCTGTTGCCATGGGGACACATTCTACACGTTCCCAGCAGCCACCTTGATGGACAGGTGGCGGAATGTACCGAGATTCTTTCGCGCCCATAACTACTTCCCAGCAAAAAGCCCCCTGACCCATAGGATTTCGACACCCGCGACTTTACTGCCCCCTCTTCCCTGACAGGGCGTTGCTTTCATTACAGACTGGAAAAGTCTTACCTTTAAACGTATGGAAGGGAAGGGGGGGGGGGGGGGGGGCTTTCAGGTTTGAAACACATGAAGGTGGAGAAGGTTTGGGAGAGATATTTCCACTGGATTACGTTTCTTTGGACTGGGCAGTTAGTTGAGTGACTTTTTTTGCTGACATGACTCGTGATTTTTTATTGAACATGTCCATTCAGGAACACTCATCAAAACCATCACCCTCTAACTGGCCAGATGTATAAACACACATTTTATGGGATGACTAATAAATAATCTGTCAAATTTTCCAAAGCCCAATCACCCGGTACACGAATCAGCGAAGATATATTTCATAATCTTCCCCCTCATTTCTCTACCACATCTCCCCCTCTCTTTTGATTGGCAGGGGATGGGGGGGGGATGTGGCAGGTATCCCGCATGCTGAATGTTTTAGTATGCTTTAGCGGACAGATGCTGGGGTTGCCATGGAGACTGGCCCCATTTCCCATCCTTCATTGTTTTAAGAAGCTCAGGAGAAGTATGGATATGGAGGCTATAGCACGCCTGCTGTTAACAAGGCACTTGGAAAGGATGTGCGAATTGCACGTTGTGAGCACGGATACACACCGTTACCATGGAGACGGCTACATTTTTGTGTGTGTGTGGTTTTTTTTTTTTGGGGGGGGGGGTCGGGAGAGATCTGTCCGAGGTGATGTCATCAAGATGTTTAACCTCCAACCCCCTGACCTAAGCAAACTGGTCTGTTTTTTGGGAAATTGACACATGGCCCTTAGGCATTAGTTGCAAGGAAATCCGAGTGTGACCTTTAACCTTTTGTGTACACAGACGGACACAGAGCGTGGATGTGATGCCACCACCTCCATACAAAAAAAACATAATCTGTCAGTGGTATTTAAAAAGCAGGGAGCCACCATAAACTATCTGAGGTCAAAGACTAAATCTTGGGCTTAGCTCTGTCTGAAAAGTTCAGCCCCGGGGGAAGTGATGCGCTTACGTATGACTGCAACAGTTTATACAATAAAGATATGAGCTTCGACTCTGCCAATATGACCCTCCATTTAATGCTGACCCACACAAACCTCTCTGTATAGGGATTAGGCTGCGGACCAAGCACACAGTTATGAAAGCCTGTATATTTAAAATCTTAATGGTGCTTTGCTGATATTATAATGATAAGTGATATGGTTGCAGTAACATTAGCCAAAGCCAGACTTGACCGGAGGGGTTGTAGGACAAGCATTAGTAGTAAGTGGAGAAGACTTCAAGTAGTAATATGAATATTTAGTCCACAACAACGAGAGCATAAATTTACAGCCTATATTCTCGTCTACTTTTCAGTTTATTTATTTTTCTATTTCCTCTTGGAATTGCAGCGTCAGTTTGTTTGGCACATACTGAAACATCTCATTGACTGTAAGATGAATTGTCATGAAGTCTTGAACAGACATTCCATGGTCGCTTGAAGATTCACCAATGATTCTGTTATGACATTTGTGGTTTTTGGTGAAATAGGTTGACACGTATTGGATGGATTCCCTTTAAATTGCAAACAGATGAATCTCAATTCGTAATGAGCAAATGCTTAGCAAGCAAACATGCTCAACTAAGATGTTGTACAGCTAACATGTTCTTCTTACAAAAGGAAAAGAAAAACAATGAGCAATGGAACACACAGTTTAGGTCAATTATACACCAACCAAGAATTAATTCCTAACAAATAATTACATAGCGATAAACGTATACTTGTATCCGTGTCTGTGTGTGTGTGTGTTGTGCTTGCACTGCGAGTTAGTGTACTAGAGCAGCTTATGTGCGCTAAACACACAGAGCCTACACTCCAGGTACACCCCTTCCCAGAAACTGCTGTGCATTGACCAACGGCCCTGTCGACATCTCACACACACACACACACGCACACACACGCATGCACACACACACACACACACACACACACACACACACACACACACACACACCTGCGTTTAGGGAAAAAAGAAAAGAGGGCACATAGAGAATTCTTGTATTCTTTTTGAGCCATGTTGACGATTCTCATGACAAAGTGCTAAAGTTGGCGTCGCTAGAGCAAGCTGGCGTCCAAGGTAATTGTGAATATAGCCACTTGAACAAGGCCCGGAGTGTTTATTTTTTCAAAGAAACACCTAGATATGACTCGAGTGGGTTTCGTGGCATGGAGATGTATGCATAAGTGTCAACGGAGGTTCCCTTTTGTACAAGTTTGGGCGGGTGTATGTGGACGACGTGCATGAATACAGCTTGTGGGAATATATATGTGCGGTACAGGTGAGAAATGAACCCATGGTAGCTGAATTTCTTCAACAAGGCGCTTCCACAGGGGTTCATCCCTGTTAAGTCCTTTCACTTTGCCGTTACCTGGATACCGACCCCACTGTTTGTGTAACACTGCAGCCCCCTTTCCCATCAACTACCTCACTGCTCCAATTCTCCTAGCCTCCCGATTGGCTGGATTCCTTCCACAGTATGTATATAGTACCCATGTGCGAGCTTACGTACATGCTCATTCCTAACTGTCAAAGATAAGATATAAAAGAATAATTTATTTACTGAGCTACGTAGGTAACAGATAAAGGTATTCAAATGGAATAAAAAATAAATAAAAAATAAAACTAAGGCTATACTGTATACACATTGCAACCTTACTGATTAATTGAGCTAGTAGATAACTGCTAAATTAGCCAATTTGTACAACTCTGAAAGCACTATTGAGGTAATATAGTGTATTGTATGTTCTACACATTATATAAATATAGGGAATTACCATTGTAAGCCAGGACAAAACAAAGTAAGTATATGTACAACATGTGGTATGAATAAAGAAATTACTACATTTTCATAAAGACATGCTTACATATTAATGTGCCTTTGTGTATAGCTATCGGCACACAATTGAATTTCTTTCTAAAAAAAATGGAAATGATAACGCATGACTATAATACATATATATAATATAATCAAATACAAGCAATTAAATAAAAGAAAAAAAACTTTATTTCTATATCACCTTTTAGGCACAGGTGAAGCCCAAAGAGCAGTCTCTAAAGTATCTAGCAAACAAAGTTAATTAACATATTATATAAAAGATGAATAACAGAAAATTAACTATAAAAGTATGATGTAACAGTTAAAAAAAAGGAGTTGAATAATAAAAACGGTGCGTGCCAGCCAGGAATAGCTATGTGTTGAATTGTATGAATTTGGCGAGCTGGGAGGCTCCCTAAGGGATATTAACAGATGTGGGTGAGAACTCTCCAAGCAGGTAAGCGGTGCCCCTGGATGTGCCATCTGTATCTAAACTGTTTCCCATGATCCCCTTCTGCTGAGCTTTGGCTGGTGCACCTGGCTGCAAGGTTGGTATGTCTGGCCAGTGTGCACACAACCTAGGCCACTGTGGTGTCAAACTGGACACGCCCACCTGGACTGCAACGGCTATTTTTACTCGGTGGAGCAAAATCATGTGCACGCACGCACACACACACACACACACACACACACACACACACACACACACACACACACACACACACAAACTTCAAACGGCCTCACCTCGCAGCGCCAAACATTCCACACCAACGAGCGAGCACTTTGAACGTGGCGCCACACTGCCTCTGCGAGTGCTGGGAAGTCTATATGGACATCATCGCGACCCTCCACACCACCCCTGACCACGTCTAAAGCCCTGCCTGTCGCCCTGCTGTCAAATACCCCCTCAGCAAAATCAAAGAGGGACTGGGAAACTGGGGGAGACAGAAAACTGTTAGAATCTGGATTTTCAAGATTTCTCTGCGTAGCCAAAAAGCAATCACGTGTTGTTGATTTGGTTTTAGTAGCGCTTAAAGGTAGTGATTCTTGTTGTCAAAATCACTTTTTTGTCAAAATCTGTGAATATCCCATCACGATCCGTTACCTGTGCGTACTGTGTGTTTCAGTGTTAATACACAGCCATATAGGCTTTGTAAACGGGCATGTTGCTAGCTTTGGTGGATCCCCTTTGTTTACATACCCTTTGTTAATATGCCAGTTTACAGAGGCTAGGCTGTGTATTAACGCTGGATTTCTTTCAGTGCACACAGTATACGGACAGGTAGCGGATTCACTGATTTTGACAAAAAATTATTTTGACAACTAGCCTTCCCCATAATTGCTGACTCCACTTTTAAAGGAGGATAATAATTCCTATAAGCAATCAGAAGGGACAATATGATGTTTCCCCTCATGCAGATACGGTCGATGACGTATGAGTCATTAAAAAAAACATACAATGCCAAAATCAATGTGACGTCGCTGTTGTTATTTTGGCACTTCCGAAATGTTGATTTTCGTTGTTTACAGCAAGAAAATAATATAATTCTCTGCAAGTCATGTAATGCAATTGCAAAAGGCTTCTCATATGACATCAAGCAAAACATTTGAATTATCTCCCGAGGTTAATCTTTTCTCTCGCAGTGCACACTTTTTTTATTCAAGGGGAAAACTGTGAAGCAAAAAACCTCAACCCTCCGCTGACTTGACACTGGATCACTTTCTGCTGGTTGTTAAGACCGCATTCATGACATCAGTCCTGGAACAAAAACCACGTCGAGATTTCAAATTTTTACTGTGAAAATCAGATGAAGTGTCGAGAAATGCACGTCACCAGAAGGGACTCATTGCTGTAATGAACTGGAGTCCTTCATTTTTTGAGGGGGTGACTGTGCCCCCTTATCTTGACTTGACTCTTACTGCCAAATCTGTGTAACATTTCCTTTAGGTCTACCCCAATTTGATGTCTAATTGGTATATTTTGGCCCGAAAGCATCTCATAGCTCATGTAATGATTACTCCCGCTAAGTGTGTGTGTGTGTGTGTGTGTGTGTGTGTGTGTGTGTGTGTGTGTGTGTGTGTGTGTGTGTGTGTGCGCGTGTGCGTGCCTTGGCTCTCGATTTTTTCCCCAAGAACACCCATCAGTGAATTCCCAGTCTACCATCTACGTATAAGCATTCCCCGATATGTCAGATAATTATGATGACGCAGGACTGTTGACAAAGAGCAGAAAGTTTTAAAGCTAAAAAAGGTAAATAGTCTGTAAACTCAAAAAGTCAGACACTTTGGAAGCTGGTCTTACTCAAACACCTAATTTCTAATTATTTACTCTTATGGTAGTAGTCCATACTGGAAAACACCGAAACACATAGGGGGTTCACATATAAGTCACGTTACCCCAAAAGGCACCTGCTTATCCAAATAGGACAGAAACATACATTTTCATTAATTATCAGTGGAATATAAATCCCAAAAAAATACAGCATTAGCAATCTTCCTGCTTTTAGTCACGGTGTAAAAGGAATTAAGTTTCAAGTATGGTTGAAAATATGAACAAAAAATGCAACACAAAATCGTATCTACTTGATTGTATGACAACATAAACAAGTTGCATTTATGTGTGATCCGAAAAAGGGACCCACATTGGGATTTCATTGAAGTTTCATCACAGCCTTCCTTTATCCCACACCCTGACAAACAGTCTAACTCAGACTGCAGTTACTGGTCCTCAAGCTATAGAGTGCAAATTGCTGCCATGTTTCCTGACCAATGACATGGTTTTAGCGGCTTAGCACGTACCTGATCTAAGAGAAAAATGTATGGCCTCTGCTAATGTTTGCCTTTGAGATAGAAGTGGAGATTGGAAGAATTACGACACGTCCCCCCCTTGCATAATCCCTTCATCTGGTTTAAATCTTCATGCTAGATTAGGCAGACTCTACTATAAATAAATACAGGGTTAGGGGCCAAATCAGCTATGGAAATGTCACAAAGAGCTTCACAGGCATTTCGGAAATCCACGACTATGAAAGCGACTGCTGCGGTTGATTACTGGGAAATTAATCCACCTTTTGCACTATTAATACTGAAAACATGCAGTATGTGGGAAAACATATTGCATAACTAGAAGCAATACAATGAAAAAAACAAAACAAGTGTAATAAATATTTGGCTAATATTTTAAATATTTAGCCCAGCAATTATGATGATGGTGATGTGGATATTAGTATTGTATAACCTATGATCACCCATTGGCTGCCATTATACTTTACCAGGTTAAAAACCATGTGTGCACTGTTCGAAATACAGGTACAGTAGGAGACCAATTCTGTCCCCCAAAAGGTACAATCTGCACTAATGTATAGGGTTAAGTATGGGACCTTAAAGGCACTACGAGTAAGATGGCACGTTGGCGTCCCCTTTGGACAAAAGCGGTAGTATTTTTACGACGCCCGCTGTCGCAAATGCTCGTGCCAGGCGCGTGAGCGTGGACTGAGAAGGGCGCAATATAGTGCATGTTCGTGTGTTGAAAGTGTGAGGACTCTTTTCGGCTCCGTGAGAGTGGTTTTGACACTGCATCAACTAATGCCAGTCAGTACACACACCTGCTTGCAATGAGTTGATTCAGCAGCGTCACCTAACTACTCTCTCTCTCACGGAGCTGTGTCCTCACAGAAAGCGAATGAATGAGAGACGGCAGTTAGTAGACTATGGATCACGATGAGGTAATGTGTTTGTGTTGTTGATGTAAATAATGACTATTTCAGATAATGGTTATCTGATGATGGTGAAGCAAAGCAAACTTTGTGTTAGTACCAACCGCTCATTCATTTAGCAGTCTAGTTTCGCTCTCGTGAAATTGTATACACGTTGCTTGGCAACGTCCTCCCGCCCGCCTATCACTCACTCTCCCTTTTCGCTTTTCTTCATTGCATTCTCTTTTTTTTCTTTGATGGTTCAGCCCCGTTATCAGTCATTTATGACGACAAATAACTGTCTCAAACAAGGCTCCCGCTCCCCTTCCCTCACCTGGAGGGATAGGCTTCTCAAATCGCGTTGCAGCGCCACACTGAAATCTGCAACCAATACGGATATGTGACCATAGAGCCTGCACGAGCGAACCGAAAATCGGACTGGGTGTGCGACCAGACCAAAAGCAGTAATAAAAACTATATAAAAACGTCTTTCTTTGCACTGATGGTCTCGTTTGCTGTTAAAGGTAATTTATGATTATCAGAGGAAACATGAGGTTGTTTAAAAGATATTTAAATGTTACTCGTATCCGCTTTAAGGTAACTGTATCATATGTTCCTAATTACTAGAAAGGTACATACAGTATGCACCTTTTCTTTAGATGTTAAGCAACACTATCAAGAAAAGGTGTAAATCAGGCCCAAGTTAAGTAAAATATTATTTTAAGGTTTCCTTGTTTATTTAAGGTAGATTTGAACTTGTAAGCTATGGCTGAGTAAATTCTGTGATAAGATTTGTGGGTATGAAAGACAAAGGTACAAATAGATACGCAATATCAAGGTACACCTTAGAGGGTACTGCCCCAGTGACAAGCCGTTTCACCCCTTGAAGGTACAATTATGTGCTCTTGTTTACTGAGAGTGTAGAACCAGTTCGTGGAATCAGCCCAGAGCAGGAGCATCTGCAAATATCATCTGTTATTATAAAGAAAGACAGTCACTGTAGCTTCCTATTTACTAATCCAATCCCTCAAAACTCACCCCTTTTGAAACTTTTATGTTTAGAGGGGTTTTCCTTTACCCATTTCCACACTGTTATGAATCTGTGGTTGTCATTCCACTCTATCATTATCCCAATTTCCCTAGTTTTCAATAGTTTATTTTTTTACAGTTTTTTTCCATGTAGCTGATTATTTTGCATAAACCTGCAATAACAATGTTTCTAGGCCACTCCGGGGCAGTAAAAAAAAAGCTGGGAACACAAACGCATATTATCACTATTTTAAGTTGGTTTCGGAACCTAATTGCACATGTAGACTTGGACGAACGTTAGCATTCAGTTGGACTCTGATGAATCTAAGTATATTCAATCTCCCTTTAGCTGTGTGTTTTTTGTCTTTGCTTACTCCCTATAAATATATAAAATGCTCCAGCTAGTCTTATAACTGTGTCCGTCTGCTGTTTGGTGTTGGACAAATAAGAGTGGGCTTTCTTGTCGAAAAACAGATGCCGTTCAGCATTCAAGAGAGACACGAAAACAATGAACTGAGAGACACCATAAAGCTCCACAAAAGCTGAGCGGAATTATAATTATCTGTGGCTTGATCCTAAGCAGTGACCCCCTTCCACACACAAAGCCAATAACCTATCAAGAAAACATGCTATTAGTAAATCAATAGATGTATGAATTTATATTCACTAGGCAGAACTAACACTATACACATGGTTATTATTTGGTGTGCACTTGTAGGCAGGAATTCATATTCAACACTGGTGGTGGTGAAAGTTTATTTTGATCCTGTGATAAATGAGACACATTTGTGCTCTCGGCACCGACCTCTCACGTTAACTCCCAGTCATTTGGATCATATTTAATAATCAGGACAGCATGAGGACAGTATTAGGAAAATAAATGACATTTGGAACAGCATTTCCTCCATCGCGCTGTCCCTCATGCTCCCCCTGTCTTGGATCACACGGACTCTTTTCCACTCCATTTCAACTCGAGATTCAACCCGCCGATAGCTGCACTTGTTTAACGCGCCATTGACTGTTAGCGGCACCGAGCTCCCTTAAAAACACTAACAGCGGCGTGCCTGTCGCCGTTGGGATGAGGCCTCCGCTGGCTGTGTATGTGTGTGTGTCTGCAGGATGGGCCTTCACTGGCTGTGTGCATGTGTGTGTGTGTGTGTGTGTGTGTGTGTGTGTGTGTGTGTGTGTGTGTGTGTGTGTGTGTGTGTGTGTGTGTGTGTGTGTGTGTGTGTGTGTGTGTGTGTGTGTGTGTGTGTTTTGGCTTTTGACCATTGGAGTGAGGATATTTTAGAAAAGTATAGACATTTTGCCTGGTCCTCACTTTTTCGAAAGGCCTGTTTGAAGGTTAACACTTGGTTTCATGTTATAACTAGGTTTATGACATAGGGTTGGTGTGATGTTTGGGGATAGACATTTAGTTCTGGAGATTAAGGTTAGGGCAAGGGGCTAGGGAATTTATTTTATCAATTGTGTCCTCACAAAGATAGTACAAGTCTGTGTGTGTGTGTGTGTGTGTGTGTGTGTGTGTGTGTGTGTGTGTGTGTGTGTGTGCTCTCATGGCCTTGTTGCATTATTTGTCACGTCATTTTGTGCTGAGATGAGCATCACCTAATGTCCCGGCCTTGGTGTTACTCATTTGTCCCCTTGTGTGTTGGGGGTAACCCTAACCCTAAGCCTTTCCATGTGAACAAACAAACTCCCCCCCAAAAAGTGTTGCACAATCAGCAACTGCATCTGCAAACATCAACAACATGGCAATACAGAGATTATGTCCACAGCCTTAATTCTCTTCCTCTTCAAAAACAGGAAACTGCCTGTTATAATTACCGTCAGCCTCAATATCTGCGCTCCGAGGGGAAAGAAAACACCATTAAAAAAGAAAATCCATCCTGCCTCTTCCGAGCAGTCTGCTATCAAGCGGTGAATGACTGGGCTGCAGCCTCGTAAAGGCCCACGTCACAGAATTATGCCTCCGACGTCACCTGCACTGCGCCGTAATGGCCCACATGCGCACGGGATTATGACTAACCCGTGTGACGAATTGGACATGAAAGTTTTTGCGGCAGAACTTTTTGTTACCTGACCCTGGTTCGTCGTTATTTGACATTGTTTTCCTCCGGCTCCGGCGTCAGCATGTGGTTGTATTCATGAGCGTTTTGGCGCAATGCACATACTCGGAACAGTTGTTATGTCTCTTGATGAGATTTGTGGCGTGTTCTCGGACATGTAACGATGGACGACCGGTATTTGTTTTTGTGTGAGCGAGCTCTTTGCCTGACCACCACATTACCCCTACGTCCTGTTCTACGTCTGCCTGCCCACTGTTTTTCATGCCTCTCACTGAACATCTTTTCTCACTTGTTCACTTGCTTTGCCTCTTTATTATGCCTTCTTTCCCCCTGTTACTTCTCTCTCTCTCTGTGTCTCTGTCTCTCTCTCTCTCTCTTTCTCTCCCAGTGCTTTATTCAATAGTGAGTACAAGTACAGCTTGATCTTGTTCTGGTTTCGCGGTAATCACGTTATCACTCACAGGCATCCTGCTTGCAGTCCCCATCGGCTAACAATCCATCTATGTCAGAGAAGTGCCTGAAATGTGTGTCTGTGTGTGTGTGTGTGTGTGTGTGTGTGTGTGTGTGTGTGTGTGTGTGTGTGTGTGTGTGTGTGTGTGTGTGTGTGTGTGTGTGTGTGTGTGTGTGTGTGTGTGTGTGTGTGTGCGCGTGTGTGTGTGTGTTTGAGGGGAAAAAAAGATTATGAAATGCGACGGGGGAGCTACATATGGATTGTTTGTGGAGTGGAGGGAGATGTAATCATTTATCGATGGTCGTGAGTTATTCTCCTAAATGAAAAACTGCTCTGCTCCGAGACTTGTACTTATGCTTCTCATAAAACTAGGGCTGATTCACAGCTCCTTCATTCGCTTTCCAACTCCGTATGCGTACACACAAACATTATGAAGGAACATCTTTATATCTCTAAGCCTTTAAAAGGACAGGTTCAACTCATGCGGCACCTTGGAAAACACACTGCCTTTTTAAGCATCCAATACGGAATACTGTACCATTTGGGGGAAGAGTGGGGCTCTGCTACATGGATTTACTATATGACTCAAAATGCATCTTTCTAGACGGGCATTTAAAGTGCTTATTTCATCAAATGATTTAAGTGGTAAAGTAGTGAAAAACGAGTTGGAAAAACAGATTGATGGTCGAGGCTCTGTTGCTCCGCGCTTCGGCAATAACCCTAAAAAGAGAAATTCCTAAGCAGCCGTTTAAGGTGCAGATTTAGAGTTCCCCGTAGTGTTCATATTTCACCCAATTGCCTCCTCGAAAGAGACGTCATCTATGGGATAAGAACAATGTGCAGCGCGACCTCTCTTAAGTGCAGCTTGGTTTAGCATTTCTTGGATGGTGTTTTTCGGGGAGGGGGATAAGTGGTGCAGCAGCAGGCTGTAGTCTGGGGGCCTGAATGGCAGAAATCCTCACCCACCCCCTAGACACACACCTTCACCCCGCCTGCTAACTTTATATGAAGCAGATCGGGAGAGGGTCAGACAGTTGTCACAGATGGCAAGCGTTAATTGGACATAAGTGAAAGTCCATGTATCAACCAAGGAATTCTGTGTGCCATGTGTCCTGTTCAAATTCTGGGCAGATCTTCAAAATCTCAGGGATTGTAAAAAAAAAACGGCGGCAAGGTCACTTTACAAGCCAGGGGTACGCAGACTTGTGAGGGAGATGGGCGGAATTTTCATCAATTCTCAAGTATGCCTTTAAAATGTATATTGCATATGAAGAAAGCTACCTAGAAAGTTCAGTTACAGGTCTTTTTTGTATAAATATTTCTGTTCTTCTCAATAAAAGGCTGCTGATAACTATAGGAAGCTTTGAATGGCTGTGGTAAATGTGTGTGTGTTCCTCTTCTCACCCTAAAAGCGCCATTAATGGTTTCAATTCCACCATTGACCTCTGAGGCGTGCTATATTGGGCCTTAAGTAATTGCAAAAGTTTCCGTCTTCCCGATGTATATTCTTCCGCAGTCATGAATAGCACACACAGTCCCACTTATGGCAACGTTAATTTTATATTCCAGGGCTTCGGAAAGTGGCCACTAAGCAATGATTGTGGGGTCTTTGCTATGGTGTAGGATTGGGGGGGGGGGAATGGCATGAATATTTCCCGTACACACACTGGAGGCCATACAGGTGTGACGCACCTGTCCTCCCGAGACACAACATTCCTCCCTGGAGCCTGCAATCCTGCTGACGCACTCCAAGAAAAATATGTTATTCCACATCGGAGTGGGACGCGTCGTTTGTGTTTATTGCGAGAGCACAGGGGGGGAAAGCGAGGGGTCTTTTCCATCATTTAAGGAATCCCGTTTCTACGGCAACGAGGGGAAAACACCAAACCTGTGTATAGGAGGATGGGGTTGCTCTGCCAACCAAACCCCCCAACCCCCAACAAACCTTAGACGTGCTCCCTAAAAAACATCAACCTTCCTAAACATTAGTATAATAGTATGTCCATATGGTGACCCCCCCGAGGAGTTTACGGAGTGTCTGACTCGCCATTGGGGGGGGGGGGGCTCGGACCACTGGCCCAGCATAAGGACGATGTGGGTTATACCTGGTTGTGGTCTCGGTTGTCGTGGTAACACGGTCCAAAGTAGGCCCCCGGTAGTGTTTGCACTGCACACAGCTGTGTGACTTGGCGGGGGGGGGGGGGGGGTCTGGGTTGGTGGGAGATGGGTACTAATGTCAACAACTTCACACAAGCTTTTCCTTCTTCCACTAGGCACAGAGAAGACTGCTAGCACTCGCACAAAATGCCATTGATCAGCTATGTTTTTGCACAGACGCTATAGCCACAGTTTTATCCACCAAAAACTCATAATGGCTGGAACCTTTAGCAAGCTCATAAGTAAGAAGTCAAATAGTTGTGTAGCACTTTCTAATTGAATTGCCTCTGTGCTTCTAGCCTACTGACACAGATTTGGAGAAAAGAAAAGGCGTGACAAATGCATGGGAGAAGACGGTATGCATTGGAGATCAATGTTGTTGTTTTTCTCCCAATATTTGACAAGAGGCACGCTTTTCACACACACATTAAGCTAGTGGTATACCGGGAAATCGGTATAAGGCTGAGCTCATCACTTTGCAGAAACTTCATCCAATAAAACAATTTATGTTTTTTCTGCTGATGTACAGCTGGCAGGCCCATTGCTAATGGGTTTAAAATGTGCCTGTCTCTAGGCCGAGAGAGGGGGGAAGGAGGGAGGGAGAAAGAGAGAGAAAAGAAGTGCAAGTATAAGCGAGGAAGGAGAGAGAGAGTGTGAGGGAATTTATGATTTATGATCACACCTCTGTCTCTCTTTCGCTCCTCTCTCTCGAGCCTCAAAGTGGTGTGATGTTGCAATGTGTCCAGAAGTCTTGACATCATTGCATTTTTTTTTTCTTTGCGAGAGCCATGGGCCAGAGCTTCTGAAGTTTCGGAGCTCAGCCCTGTGCCAGTCTGATGAGCGGCCAGCCAAGCGCCAGCTGACTTCTGCTGGGCCTTTGATGTCCGCCCTAGTATAGCGCTCCCAATAACCAAATGGAAGAGTGATACTGAAAGCTATATAGGCCACCCAGACTGGGACAACACCGACGCTATGGAACGCTTTTTAAACACGTATTAATATTTTATTAGGCGTGAAATTTTGCCTTCAAGCGTATGACTTTTGCTAATTCTTTCAACTTTGAGCAAATATTTAAAACCGCAAGTGTCAATCTGTCAAGTGTCCAGCCAACGTTTTTTTCCCCCTGGACAAATGGTCAAAAAGGTTTACAGCATGTCATGTGCACCGTTAAAATAGGTTTTCAGCAGGTTTTCCCCAAAGCACATTTAGCGTTTGAATAAACATATTTAAAGTTTAAATCAATATACTACATTGATATCCCCCATTTGCCTGTACCTAAGCCCCTGAATAAGATGTTTGAAGCACAACAAGCTGTACAGTATTTAATATAGACGAATGAATGTGTTTTCAACAAAGACAACGTCAACTGACAGTACACCTACGGCTATTTTCCCCTTGGTTGCTTCTTGGCGATGTTTGTGGTGTTGCCGCGGCTACCTTGGCAAGTTGATATGACAATGGAACGCTCGTGTGACTCATCAACGGAGAGCCCCGTTTACTTTTTACCGCACATCTACTGTGACCGCACACAAGCAACATTTCTGAGAAATTAGGTAAAACGGGGAGAGATTTGGTGTAGGTGGGATGACGTTTCCGCTAACCATTGTTTCTACAGCCAATATACTGTCATATTTTCTGCAGATGCTGTTAATCAAATCAGAGGGCAAGCAGTTCATTTCAAAAGGCATCTGGTGACTTTTCCTAAAGCCCTTTCTCCTATAAGCTGTGTCTTAACTTTCTCACCCGCTGGACTTGGTGGCTGTTTGCCAGACACACTACTTCAGATAGGCCTCATTAACTGAGCCTATCTGATGGTACCCACTTTAGATCTTCAAAAAACTCCTTCTTTGAACTGTCTGTGGTGCCACTAAAACAGCGATACGGTCAGATGACTGCTATTTCTCATTCTTGACCTGGACAGTCGTTAATGGATCACTGGACCAGCAAAAGGTTGGGCTTATCGTGTTTAGAGAGTTTTTTAGATGCGGTGCCCCATTGACCAAAGTGGGGTGTGTGTGTGTGTGTGTGTGTGTGTGTGTGTGTGTGTGTGTGTGTGTGTGTGTGTGTGTGTGTGTGTGTGTGTGTGTGTGTGTGTGTGTGTGTGTGTGTGAGAGATGGGGTTTGTGCATGCGAGTCCACTGCTAACCCATGAACCCTGGTGGGTTTTTTTTTACGAGGAAGTAGTCCAGAGACTGATTTACTACTGATGACATCATCATGACCTTTGACTTTTTTGATTTTGCCTTGTGACCATAAAGCACAATTGGATCCATTAACCTATGTGATCAGTTTAGTTGTCATTTGCAGACAGTTTTGATTGATGAAGAAACCTAAAGGGGGAAACTATGTTAGTATTGGGTCTTCTCTATGTGTTTTGAGGACATGGATGAAGATCTGATCACATTTAGGCAGAAATACAGGTCTTTCTATCGACAAATATACAGTATACTCTGTAAATAAATGATCCACTGATCAACCAACAACAAGATAACAAGACGTCCAGGCACATAATCCCAAAACCTGCCATTTTTATTCCAATTCTTTTTAATGGATTAAACAAACAAGCTATAAACAAATTAGCTTTAACAGCGCTGGTGGTTAGGAAATGTTACCATTTTGACAGAACCAGGTCTTCACCAGGCTAAGCTAGGCTAAATGGCTGCTGCTGCTGCTTGTAGCATTATATTGTCATGACAGACATGAGGGTGGTATAAATCTTCTTCCTCAAACTCTCAACAAGAAAGCAAATGAGCCTATTTCCCAAATGTCAAACCAGTCCTTTTAATTGTAAGGGGCTTGGTCTGTTTGCTTCCTGTTTTGTGCCGCAAAAGAAAAAAAACATTTCCCACCAAATCCGACCCAATGAAAAAAATACTTTAAAGTGATGTTCACCTCTTCCTTGTCCTTGTATGTCTAACACAGTTAAAATAAGGGGGTGGGGGAGGGGGGGGTTCAATATAGAGGTTTAAATGCTACACATAGTTTCTTGTTTAAACAATATGAAGAATTTCATCGCAATCTCAGATGCCAACTTAAGATCCAAACCATCCCTTGGCGGTTTGCTTGTCGGCTTATGTCTTTTAAGAGTCCAACGTTCCCTGCAGTCAGCTGTGTTCTCTGTACAGGGGTCTGCAAGCCTCTCTCTGTGTCTGTGTGCCATTAACATGTCGCCACTCTGCCCCGCAAAGCCACTAATGGCAGGGCCCCGGAGGAGAATGCTTTCCACACAGGGAATCTGTGGCCACTACAAGGTCATTCTTGAGTTTGAATGGAAAACAGAGAGGTTCTGCATGAAAATTGTAAAAAATTAAGGGAAAAAAAATGGCGACTCTTGTTCTTCGGTATATCGTGGAAGGGGAGCGTATACGCAAAGTCAACACACTGCAGGTAAATGTACAGTCGTTCGTGATAATAGATACTGCATGTGCGTTTAGCTTTCCACGTACGTGTGTGTGTGTGTGTGTGTGTACGTGAAGCTTGCTCTCTTTTCTGCTTGGATTACAAAGCGTGGAGAAGGCCTCACATCTGGCGGGGTTGGCCGTCTGCCCAAAACCTGGTTGATGGGCTCCAGTTGTGGCACTAGGCAACAGTTGTCAAGGGGATGGGGGGGGGGGCAACTGGAACGGGACCAGCTGGTAATGTATCATCCCCTCCAAAGCCGTCCGCCGCACATTGGAAGTGAGTGAGTGAGCATGTGCAAAGGGCTGACGAAATAAAGATTCTATCACAACGGTTCATATTATACAAAATGGAATTCCAACCCAAAATACACCCACTAGTCCTGAGAGTTAAAGCTGCTTTTTAAATCAGGATTGCTAGCATTACTTTTTTTCTAATGTAAAGAGAAGTCATTGTCCACAAAAAAATGTATTCTCCAACTTCTAAAAAGGGAACTGATAGTTGAGATATCCATTATCCTTTGTAAAGGGACTTGAACCCTCAAATCTCAATTATAGAAATGTAAAGCCCTTAGATATGGAGGCTGCTGATGTGCTATTGAGCTAGTGAGTGGCTGCGCTTCTTATCTTAGCCTTAAGCCCTGGAAATAACAAAGGAACACTGTGATCCTCTGTCTGGCACCGAAAGACCTACCTGGAGAGGGAGGGGGCGGGAGAGAGAAAAGGAAAGAGTGAGAGAAAAGGCAAAGGACAACCTGGGCTGGAGGAATAAAGTAGAGAGAAAGAAAAGAAGGGAGAGTTCTGTCTATCTGGCAAAATGAAAAAAAGAAAACTTGAGAGAGAGAGAGAGAGAGAGAGAGAGAGAGAGAGCGAGAAAGAGGGGGGAGAGCTGGGCGACTCAAATCGAGTCAGCACATGCTGGGCGACAGCAGACAGAGCCTGGCTGTGAGAGATTATTGTCACGTTAAAAGGAGCGTAAAAATGAAAAAAGAAAATGGGTCCAGAGGAGTTCACACAGGGGTTCACAGCTGGGTCTATACCTGGGGAGGGAGGGAGAGAGGGAGGGATCGATAGAGTGGAGGATAGGGCTCTCACAGGCCTCATAGAAGGAGTCCTGTATCATTTGGAGAGCCCAAGCCTTTAGTTTCCCCTTTTCCTCTCTGGAAAAAAATATTTCTCCTGTCAAAGAGTGGGCTCGCTCTATCCAAAACCGGGGACACTCATGATGTATATGCACCCTGGCCCGGCCCACATACATAATCATATCTATGCTTAGACAGACAACATGCGCAGAATTCAGCGCACCTCAGTTGCTATCTTTAGTCCCCAATTTCACCTCAAGAGTTTTTTGGACTTTAGCACAGTTCTCACAGAACTGGTATTGATAAAGAAACATACTGTATAGTACGAATATACACCAAAAGAAGAAATTCTCTAGTAATTTAGCATTCATGGCGCCCCCACACACTTAAGCTTCATCGGCAGAGGCACGTGCACATCCACGCATGGTTCCAAATCATACCGGCTCAGAGACATAAACACCATTAAGCGCTACAATGCAAGTTTTTTTTTTTTTTCGCTTTCCACCTTCTGACCAAAAAACCAAAAGCATGACTTGTGCCGTAAGCTGTGTTTACATGCACACAGACCAAATGTAGGTCAATCCAGGATGGGCAAAAGTGAGTCAAAGAAAGCCCTGCATGTGCTGTCCCAATCCACAACCACCCAGCCGCACCACTGATTGTATCACATGGGTGAGTGAGGGGGAATTTAAGACATTTGATTCCCAACCGATGGGATCTCGTTTTGTTTTAAACCGGTGAAACCATTTTCGTGGATGACTCAAAAGATTGTCTCTTAGGGGGCATTTTGCCGAAAAATTTGGCATCCTGTCACACAGAGAGATTTGAGAATGGGATATTTGACACACATTAAAAGCGTTGTGCATGTGTGCAAGAGAAGCCTGGTTCACTCACCACAGTACAATGATGCAGGTTCTTACAATGAAAGGCATGGCTGAGGTCAGTGTCGTGGCAGACTTATTCTCTTCAAGAAATGAACAAAATTAATCTGCCACGACAATTGGCAACGAGGATGGGATAGGACGTGTGTTGCGGCTCTGTGGAGAACCGAATGTCAAATATACCAGCTTTCATAGGACTTCAGAGCGAACCAGTATTAAAATCAACAACAATGATATGTTTTTTTTAAAAGAAATATGCAGGACGTAATTCAGCCAGCAACTGTGTTTCTCTTCAAAAAGTTTGACAAAAAATTATCAAGCAGGGATAAAAACTTAATTTCTACGGAGACGGAGTCGCTTTATTTGTTTCTTGAACCATCTATTCTGTGCTGTAGTTAACCTATCCAGTCATTCAGTGATCGCTTCCACAGCAACACAGGCCCACTCAGCAGGTGTCTAGCTGAACTACACATACGCTGTTGTAAATTATCCGCATGTGATATCTTTCCACATTTCGCAAAGAAAAAGAAACTACACAATGTCTTTTTGTAACTTTGCAGGAAGCTGACCCCGGCACAGTGTGTGTTCGGATGGAGATGGAGATAACCGAGGGAAAGAAATGCCGCTGGAATCAAAATGCAGGTCAATACCAAACGTTGTGCGCCTCCGGAGGCTAATATACAGTTTCACTGCGTGGCTCTCTCCCTCTTTTTCTTCCCTGTCTCCATACACACACGTACTCACACTGCTGTTATGAAACTTGCTTGGCTTATTGGTAGCTGGATAAGAGGGCTAAGGCAGTTATTTTGCCTTATGTAAGTGCAGAGGAGGACCACTTCTAAGTGTCTCTCTCAGAATGTGCAGATACGGAGTGACGCGCAAGCAGTGGGTAAATTATGCATGGAAGAAGGATATTGGTGTTCCTATACGTTTGGCAGGGATCATATCGCTCCTTACTGGGGGGAAAAATGGATTTCTCACCATTTATAAAGTTTGACTTAACCTGAGCATTAAGTGTTGTTATTCAAAGCACTTTAATACAATGCCATGAAGCTACGGTGCCTAATTGAAACATTACTCGCCAACTAGACTTTCAAAACCTTTTGGTTCTTATCTAGGATACCTTTGCCTGACTGACATTTCAACCCACTTTGAAGGTCTGGAACCCGGTCATTCCTCTCCATCCCTGACCTCTCTCTCTCTCTCTCTCTCTCTCTCTCTCTCTCTCTCTCTCTCTCTCTCTCTCTCTCTCTCTCTCTCTCTCTCTCTCTCTCTCTCTCTCTCTCTCTCTCTCTCTCTCTCTCTCTCTCTCTCTCTCTCTCTCTCTCTCTCTCTCTCTCTCTCTCTCTCTCTCTCTCTCTCTCTCTCTCTCTCATGCAGCTGGAGAAAGTATTTCCAAAATCCTGGCTTACCTTCTCCCCTGCTAAACGTCTCTCTCTGGACTTTAGCGTCATACACAGACACACTGACACACACACACACACACACACACACACACAAAGGTCAGCAGTGGACATACGACTCCACTTGTCCACCTGTTATATCAAACAACCCTTGAATGCTCCTAGTAAGACTCTGAGTGAGATATCAATCCATCCCCTCCTTCGTGGCTTTAAACAATTTCCTGGCTAAAATGACTGGGCTCGGTGTCGCTCCCGGGATCAGCTGCACCTGCTAACCTTTGTGTGTGTGTGTGTGTGTGTGTGTGTGTGTGTGTGTGTGTGTGTGTGTGTGTGACAAAGAATGACCACACAGAAAACCGCCAAAACCCAAAATCCGTTATGCTTTAGCCCCTAGTTTTACAACGCAGTCTGCAATGCTGCAAAGATTAAAGAGGACCTATGATGCTTTTTGACTTTTATGACCTATAAACGTTGTTATGATGATTCATAGTCATGCTTAACCATACTAAATTATCAAATAATGACTTACATGCATTTCGACGTATTCCCTGCTGACCGTCTGGGGTGTCTGTGCCGAGCACTAAACACTATTCTAGCCAGTCGAGAAGTCACGTGTTCAAAGCGGTCTACCCTTTGTAACTTTGTGACGTCGCATGTAACTTTGTGAAGTCACCACGCGGATGTTTCCATGTATGGTAATGCTGTCACTTCCCTGTTCGCGTCTGCCTCGCGTCTGCCTCGCGCCCTTATAGGTCCATGCTCGCGCTTCCCGCCACTGAAAGTGTTCCGGAAGGAAGGTAACCAATCACAACGGAGTGGGGTTTGCAGGAGGGGGGGAGGGTAGCGGGGATGGCCGATGCACAGGCGGAGGGAGCGGAGATTGCCGAAGCACACACACTCAAGTGTTGACAGGACGTGCTGGATCGCCAAAATAAGAGAAAGAGCTTCCCGAAAATCTACATAGTTTTTTGTGATGTGATTCGTGTCAGGTTGCTCTATAGCAGTGTAAAACAAGAAATTAAGACCAGAAAAGTAGTATAATAGGTCCTCTTTAACTGTATGCATTTAATTTCATATATGAGGCTCCTTTGCAATGAAAATACAGGAGAATGTGTGTTGAGTGTTGGTGAATATATGCATATGGAATGGTTTATTTTTTTTCTGTGTGTGTGTGTGTGTGTGTGTGTGTGTGTGTGTGTGTGTGTGTGTGTGTGTGTGTGTGTGTGTGTGTGTGTGTGTGTGTGTGTGTGTGTGTGTGTGTGTGTGTGTGTGTGTGTGTGTGTCCACATACTGTATATACTTAGGCTATAACACATATTGTTTTGCATTCCATACTGTTCCAGGTTTGGATGCCTACCACAGAGGGGCCAGGAATGTTACATAACAGCTCATAACTGACAACAAAAGCAATCAGTTCTGCTAATGAATATCATTTTATGGCAGGTTTCATAAGAGAAAAGTGTGTGTGTCTATGTGTGTGTGTCTGTGTCTATGTGTATGTGTGTATGACTGAAGCTGGGTACAATGCCCGCTAGCCCACAGCACTCTGGCGCCAGTGTCAACATGTGCTTTGTAAGCAAGTGTTGAATTTGGAAACGGGCATTGTTACTTTCAGCAGGGATTTGATTATGATGTGGCGCACACATGAATGAGGAGAGAAACCAGTGTAGAGAGGCCGGTCCTGGGCTTTCTATCACTCGCTCTCCCATATGCTTCTTATTAAAGCCTTGTTTTATATCTGCTGGTTTTGTGGGAAGGGAGAGACAGCTGAACTGACTCCGCGACTTGTTTTTTTTTAATGGAGTGCCGCTGGCTCTCACATCAATTAATGCATATTGGAAAGCTGCTATAAAGTGAAGCGTATAAGTGATCATTGAAACCACCCCGGGTCGATTGTGAATTGATATTGGCACGAGGCACGTCAGTTAAAAAGAGGCGCGCCATCTTTGAATAAGCAGTTTCAAGGGGCAGCTATCCTCAGCTGAAATGGCATTAGCAGTTAACCTTTCAATCTAATGTTTGTGCAAATTCTTGAGTCATTTACAACCTTTCGCAACGTTACTGTTTTGGTTCAAGGAATGCTAACATTGCCTTGTTTCTGTTTGTGCCGGAATTGTTATGCAACTGTCAACTTAAGGTGATGGCGTCAATGTTGTGTTCACAGCTTGTTCCAAAGTGACCCAGAAATCTGTTGCTTGTGATTCAATGATATGGTGTGTTGTTTGCTTCCCTATGTTTTTAGATCACTGGAACAAAACAAAAAAAATTAATCTAGGCCTATTTATCCCTTTTAAATTCAATTTATTCCTAACTAAATAAAGTCTTTTTTATTACATCCTTTTCTCCTTTGCTCTGCCCTGACAGAGAGAGAGAGAGAGAGGGGGGGCTGAGGAATGTGTTGCTTGTCTTTGCTTTGATTGAAACAGACAACCACACAAAAAACGACGAAGCGTGGTAAACTATCTGCAGTTGCTGACAGCGGAGAAGACAAGTCCCGGAATTTGCGTAAGGAATGACGCTGTGGTCTCCCGCACTTGGCCCCGCTATACAGGGCACTTTGTGACGCCTGTAATCCAAACAGCTCAACCATACCTATCAACAAAAAAAAAAAAACGAAAGCGCTCCCTTTAAGTTAATCTGACGGTTCTCGTGCACCGAAAAAATCAGGCTCACTTGTATCCACATATGGCGGGGCAACTTCAAAAGCTTTTGAAGTCTGCCCTGACACGACCAGAGTTCTCATCATCCCTATGTATAAGGCCTGAAGTAGAATACAGCAGATAAATTGCTACAACTTAAAAAAAATGGCTGTATGGTTTAAAAGGGTAGAGCTGTATGACCTGAGAATCACTCTTTTAATGGTATTACAAACGCTAACAAAACCGAGTAGAGCAGAGGGAGAGAAAGGGGGGAACATTTAAAATAGGGTCATATTTTGGTGCAAATATTTCACTGTCCGTACTCTTGCAAAGCTCAGAGAAATACAATACACTACCTGGAAGTGTAAAAGTCTCTTTATCCTGTCAGAAAAAAAGTCAATGTCTTGTCGCTTTGTTTGACATCTCTTGACCCTGGAGCGCACACCGCAACAACCGTGAGATAAGGTTGCACCGGTGTTTTTTTTTTCTCTCTTCTGCAACACAATCACACACATTCCTAGAAAAGATAATGCCGCCATTGTTGCTATAAATCTATATTAACATGGCCAGCTCGTGTTGTGTGCTGTCTCCTTGCCACTCCATTGCTACGACTGGACAATGGGATACTGTTACCAGGTAAAAGGTGCTTAATGAGCCACCAAAACACACCTTGGTTGTTAGGGGAAACAAGACAGTAGTCATTACAGGTTCTGTGTTGATTCGCCTAAGGGCTGTTGATGGCTCTTGAGTGAGGATTTCCCCCCCAAGTGTATGTCTATGCACGTGAACACACACACACACACACACACACACACACACATTGTGCCTGTGTGTGTGTGTGTGTGTGTGTGTGTGTGTGTGTGTGTGTGTGTGTGTGTGTGTGTGTGTGTGTGTGTGTGTGTGTGTTACCTCAACTACACTGTTTTCATCATGCTGGTATATTAACGCCGTAAAGCGCACACTCACACAAACGCACCCTGTGAATGCACGCTTTTGACACACATTCTCAAACACACAAACACATACACAAAATGATGTAGTCAGCAGATACAATACTTTGTTTGGTTTAGTTTAACCTTACTCAGCATGCCTCCAGGATTTCCTCACCTGAATTACCTAACACACTCACACACACACCATAAAACATTGTCTGACAGCCTGATCCGCCTGATCATGTCTCACAATCAATGTGTGTGTGTTAGTGTGTGTGTGTGTGTGTGTGTGTGTGTGTGTGCGTGCGTGCGTGCGTGCGTGTGTTCAGTTCAGCAGCAGTTTAGAGTCCAGAAAAGTGCACACACTTGCAAAATAAGTGTGCAGACATTTGACAGGCAGCTTACATGATTGTGATAGATGAAGTGCAGTTGCCCCGGGCAGCTAAAAACAGCAGTAACCACTGTTCCTATATAGGAGATTACATTGGGTCTTTATAGTAACCTTATCATAGCACTAGCCACTGTAATATTGGCACATTATTATATAGAAAAAGGAACATTATGATTCAATTAAAGTATACAACAAAAGGTTCAATACAATATAGTAAGAAAAAACAGCTTCATATTTTATAGAGCCTGCCCTAAGATTTTTTACACACGTGCACGTTTGCACGTGTTTTCTCACACGTTCATGCATCAATGCACAATGTAATCGAATTCAATCTGTTCATCTACAGTGTTGTGGCCTCTGCCGGATGATAGATTCACCTGCTTTTTAGGGGCTCCTCTTGTTAGTTTAAGATCCCGTATCTTTATGAGAACCATGCTCTCACACACACATGCAACGGACGGCTTGCTCTTCCACAAACGCACGTGCAGCTTTCACTTAAGGCCTTTAAGAGATCCACACAAAAGTAAGGAAGATGATAGGCTTAAGAAGGAATAAAGGATAAGGTGAGGGGGACAAAATTGAGACAAAAAGAGGAGAAATAGATAGGCCCGGTGCATGGGCTCAAATGGTTCCCTGATGGGGATAGATATGGATATACGCATAATGTCTAGACTCATGTACAGATGCACACGCCCCAAGGTTTGCTGGGAAAGTTTCTCACTGCATGCTTAAACAAAGACTATGCAAAAACGGCCTCCAGTCCTACAGTTAAATCTTTGTACAAAGGGCTCCCCTTACATGACTTCTGTCTGTCTTCGTCCTCGATGAAGAGATCAGCTCAGACACACAGTCACTTGGGACAGATCATTCGACTGATGTTATGCCTATACAACATTTATGCCTTTTGAAATGTAAAAATGAAGGGAGTTCTTGAGATATACTTCACTATTTTTTCCTATATAGTATCAAGAAACACTCTCTTCTTAAGTGATTTTTTAAAACACTCGTCTTCTTCTCTGTGTTGCTACTGTTTTTGGGACGTTGCCATTGACTGTTAATCAGTAGCTAGGTTTCAATCAACATGTAAACGTGGCAGTTCTCCAGTTGGCTGCAAAAATAAACCAAAGAAGAAGAAGGGGAAGCTTAAAAAAAAGATCGCCAGTCAAAAACCTCAAGTGATGAAAACATTTTAGAAAAAACACCATGGGAGCATTTTATGTTCACATAAATACTGGTGGATCGGAACCCATGCACCTTACGGAATAGCTCCCAAACTGTGCGTGCCAAATGCATGTTGTACATTTGTTCTAGTGCACCACAAATAGAGCACTACTTGCAGTCAAAACCTCCACGGGGTATATTTTAATTCTGCACTGTGGCTTGGCTTGCAATTTTTGACGTGTAATTCCACACGTCAAAAAACCTCAACCAATCCTAGCTTGCAAGCGACAAGCAGGATGTGTATTATCGGTTTGCAGAACAAGCAGACAGGTTCAGGGTACTTCTTGAAAACAATCCAAACTTAAAGGAATAGTTCAATATCCTTCACTCTCCAGCTCAAGAAAAGGTGACAGAAACAGTTTAATTCTAACATGGCATTTTAAAATCAAATACATAGTGGCCGTCACAGGCACTTCCCGGTTTCCTTCCAGTATGTATTTCGTCTTGCGCAAGTAAACTTATTAAATAAACAAGTCCCATTAAGCAAACAGGAGCGTTTAGTGATGAGGTAAAGTTTATCTTTTGAATTGCTCCCCATGACTACCAGTGTTTGAGCTAAGCTACCCTGGATGAGCGACCACAGCCCGTCTCTAGCAAAAATGCACTCAATTTTTGTGAACTTTTCTTTGGCCGAAGACAAAAAGATACAAATAAAAAAAGTAGAACTATTCCTTTAAGATGCTACCGTAGCATGACAGAGCTATCCAGACATTCAAATGAAATGCACCCTTAAAACACACATGAGCAAACCTTGATATTCATCTAAACACTGCTTCCTGAATGCAAAAAGCGCTCAAGCAAAGTAGTGTGTTTCGACAGGAAGGAATAGAAGATAATACAAGTGGTGTGTGCTTTGAGGTGGGACATTGGATTAGGGACAAGAATATGTCAAGATGACCAACGATACACCACACATTCACGTGTGGGTCAGAGTCAATCTAGCGTCTATTGTATGACTAAAAAGGTATAAGGATAAACAACCATGCAAATATGCATTGAGGGAGACAAAGTGTAATGCTTGCGACTTGGTGGGTGGGCACAAGAATATCTATAATCTCTCAGCCCAAAAAGGAGTACTACAAACTGCAGGGTTTGTTTTGGCTAAATGGCTGTACATATTAGGCAATCAGGTCTCATAGGTTTTTCACACCGCTCATTTGTGATTTTTTATTCTTTTTTACTGGTTGATAAAATTGGGACTTTTTTATGGTTGGTCGAAGATTCAGTCAAAACCAGGAGGACAGAAGCAAACATGGCCCGGAATTAGAAGGAAAATAATAATATCGAAAGTTGAAGGGTACTACGTATAATGGAAGTGGAACTACCTTCCATGGAAATCTATGAATGAATTTTCGCTTTAATGTGCGTGGGAAGTATGTTTTTTTCTCGAGACCACAGAAGAATTTACTGTTATAAAAGGCTGCCTTCAAGTACATGGAACTGTTGAGAATTTCCAAGTGACCGTACCATAAGTGAGCCATCAAAATTGAATATGGGGGGAAAGCACAGATGCCTCATTCAGCAAGTGAAAGTATAGGAATCATGTACAGTATGTCATTATTGGATCACGTTTGAAGTTTGTATGTGCACGATCAGTTTTAATTCACAGTCTTTGAAATTGTCACAGATTTTTTTTTAATCTTCCTTCGCCCTCTCTCAACACAACTCCTGGCTGGCACATTTGTAAAACACCAGTTGAAATAACCTCTCAAAACCCAGAGCACGCAACTATAGCAAAAATATTATATGAGTCTTTGCTCGGAAGTAGGATCTTCCGAGAGGCACTTAAATGCAACGTAACCCGACTTTTACTACAAATACACACTGATTTATATACCGCAGATGTCCCGAGGTGGGGGTGATGTCGCCCTAAAGCCCAGTTAGAGTAGTATGTTGCCATCGTGCCTATATAAGGAGAAACTGCAAGCTCCTGTTAAAACTGCCTCTGCCGTGCTGGCAGGTTAATTGCATGTTATGTTGAAGTTTAAAGTGCTTCTTTTCGTGGTCGCTTTTTCTCAGAAATGGAATTCAGCCCCGTCCTTTAAGATATTTGCACAAGTTTAAACAATAACACTGTTTTTTTGTGCTTTATAATACGGGTACGGTTCTAATTAGGTCTAATCTAGACTCAGGAAGCAAGGATAGCAGGTTCTGGTTAAGTTGAAACCCCTTTTTAAAGTTCCGCTGCCCTGTGCCTTGAGTGTAGGTACACGATGAACCATTGTTTTCTCAGCTTTAACACATTGCAATGCTTGGTATGATTTATGGTCGCACGGCCTTCAGCGAAGTCACACACATCCACATGCACAAACACATGCGCACACTCTAAAAATATATAGTCAACCTTTTTCAGGGCCTATAGTATTCAGACCAATGCTGCCTTCATTCGAAACAACAATGTCCTGCATTCCACCTTATGCAGCATAATAATAATATGGTATTTAAATGATCACTGTTTAGGGACGTTCTCCAATGAGCTGTGTGCACTGAAGCTCATGTCTAGCTGCTAGATTTGGCAGAAGGCGGTTTTGCTGGTTGGAACATGGGCCAATTTAGGGCTGAGAATCCAGACCAGCTTTTTTCCATACTAGGCCCCCCCGGATGGGTAACAAGTCGTTTATCACCATTCTGGCATGAGTCAGACAACCCAGAGTGCCAGATTTTCAGTCGTCTGTCGGACCAAGCCATTCTAGAAATTACCTTAGAGGCTTAAACCTGGGTCCCCTGTCAGAATGACTGACTCTGACACTTTTTTTCTAACCTCGATGGTTTGATTACATTTCAGAGAAAGGAGTGCATTGCAATCATACATCGAGAGAAATAGTAGTAAGGAACTACTTTTTTCAAATGGCCTCTATCCTGACACATTACTCTTGCGCCTCACCTTGCAGTATACGCACATCTCAAAACCGCTGAACTCATATCATATCTATCCTTTGATCCATAAATGTGTTGCCTTGTGTGTGCCCAAAACCACCACAATACCCTTAGCTAACCTTTTTTATGTGAAAACTGTGATACATGGCGCTTCCCCCATTCATAGCCCGTAGTCCATATACTAGTTGTTAGTTTTAGATTTCACGCTCACTTCGCAAGATCCGTGTGAAATGAGCCGCTGCATGTGCCCCTATGTTTGCTGCCAAAAAAAAAATATCTATCATCAATACACCCAGCCAGCCATCCATCCATGCATGGGAAAACAATGCACAATAGAGCCCTGTGTGTGGAAGTGTTTAGCCACGCCCTCACCTCTTCCCAAGAACTTCCAAGGGAGACAGGTACCTAATGCCCCTATTGTCTGCCCCCCCTCTCAGACACACACACACACACACACACGCACGTAGACATGTATGCACACACCTTATAGGATATGTAAGTCCCCCTAGGTATTTCCTCTATCTAAGCTGTGAGGTGACGAGCTGTCAGAGCCCCCGGTGATTTAAGCGGGTGATTATGGAAGGCAGGTAGAGGGAAGGAGGGGTGCGCACGTTTTTTTCTGTGGTCTTGTGTGTGGTCCAACACACACACACACATACACCCAAGACACGCTGTCACAACGAGGCTATTGTCTCTCCCACAGACTGAAGGGAACGAATGAGTAAGAAGAGAGAGAGAAGGGTGTGAAGAAGACCGACAAAGGAAAGAAAGGAAAGGATGGCAGAAAATAGAGAAAGTGACGCATGCAAAGAGGAATATAAAAGAGCAGATATAAAGACATAAGGAGAGGTTGTGGAAGGGGGAGAGGTTAGTGTATTTAACAGCTGGTCTTAAACGCTTTGTAAAGATTGTTCTGACTTGTACTGAGTTTACATTTGGCTTGGAGACAGAGCTAACACATAATGTCATTCTGTAAATATTAGATTACACCGGACAACAAGTTCTTTTGAGTCTGGTTGGTTAGGAAAACGTGTTGCAACCGATAAATGAAAAATTGAAATGATGAAAAGGATGTCCTTACTAACAAAGACAATGCAGTGTGTGTGTGCTTGGATATGGCCACTTTAGCACCTTAGCTTAGCTGCATCACTGCCGCCGCACCTACAGTACAATCATGCCCGGCTTTCAAGAGACCCACACGAATAAGGCAAAAAGCTTTAGAAAATTGTATTTAATTTGCAGTCGAAGCAGAATTGCCAAAAAAAAAAAAACTTGGGCCATGCAGTTTGCCTTTATACATTCATAGCTACGTTATGGAAGAAGCCATGAGGTGATGGGAGCGGTCCTGTAATTAAGATACTTCAAAAAACGTCAAGACACTCCCTTTCATATATCATTCAATGTGTCTTAATGACTGTGTATCTTTGCACTGCTTCAAGGGTGTCTCCAAGATGAAACAGTGCATACAAAGCAGTGGTGTATTGAATAGGAATATTTTTGATTACAATGGATGATGGATGAAGGCCGGAAACCCCCACCGAAAAGCATGTTGATAAAGCATTCATCCTTCAGTAAGAACTAATACAGATAGGATGGGCTGTTCTACCATCCGCATTCTCACCAATATCACAGCCTCCCGAAACGGTTACCAGACACCCAAACTCCTCATTACAGCCTTTGTTTGACTGTGGTTGCTCGTCTTTGATTTCATAATGCATTTCTTAAGAGCTCAAAACGCATCCATGACACTGCTGCATTCATACATTTGAAATGGGATTCTTAGGGTTGCGTATGGCAACAGTTTGCTGCTGGCCGTAAACAAAGGTATTTTGTTACTTAACTCTAGTTGTTGTTGAGAGATAGCCTCCGACCCCAAAAACAAGTATGGTAAATAGTAATTGACGCTCAATTTGTTATTGCTAAATGGGCACCATGAATGAAATCCTATTGACGTCAAAATGTATGCATATAGGCTGGCGTAATAGGTAGAAATCTTAAAAACAAGACACAAAAAAACAAAACTATCTGCATCATTCAATTCTGCTACAGCCTGAATTAGGATCTCCGTATTAAAGGGTTAAAGGGGCAGTTCTGGAATCCATGCATGTTGCTCTAACAACATGTCACATGGTCAGCTGTTTCCAGTCTTAATGTTAAGCCAAGTCACTGGATCCGAAATTCACAATGAATATTGATCCCCCCTCATCAACTGTCTCTGTCAAGATTAGCAAACAGGCATATTTCCCAACATGTGGAACTATTGTTTTAAGCAAGTTTAACAAAGGCTTAAAAGACTGTATCTGTAGTAGTAGGCCCAAATCTACAATGCAAACCATCTGCTTGTTGCAATCATCACTCTCTTTTACACGTTGTTTTTTTCGCTCGTGTTATTCCCATAAATACTTTAATATTGACTGTCAAGCCTGTTTGAAATGGTCACAGTGTTCAGATATTAAAGAGACACCAAATATGGAGTTGGCCTCAGATGCCTCCCTTTAAAATGGATAATCTTCAGAGTCCTTGAGGTTAACATCTCCAAATACCTTAAGATTATGGGGTCTGTTTTCCAGTGTTTTTTGCATCATTTTTGTCAGAGGGAGGAATTAGTTCCCCATGATTTCAGTTACTTTTTTCAAATAGGAGAGGAAATATTTGTGAACAAATTGAGCGTATTGAAATGGTTTATATAGTGGGCACAGACAAGCTCTCACAGTGCTACGCCAAATGGACTGATCGCCGCATGCATCACAGGCCAGACACGTAGAGGGGCAACACACAATGCCAAACTGCATGGTCACACCAGAGGGCGAAAGCCACAGACACACACACACACACACACACACACAGATGTAGACATAAATACACACATACAGAGACACACACACACACACACACACACACACACACACACACACACACACACACACACACACACAGAGACACACACACACACACACATAGTTTCATACACTGGTGTGGGGGCACACAAATAGGCATAAAAAGCAGACAGACCGATAAACACAGACGCACACATTAACACACACGTCCATAAACATAGACAGTTATGCCAGACGCACAGACACCGAACAACTATAGCGGAGACACTCTGAAGCCACACTGTTAGTATTTCCGCCACATGGTTGCTCGAAAAATGTGTTCTTTTTAACCTGAGGAATAAAAGACATGGAGCATCACACTAGTAAGAGTCATGATGTGTTTAATGTGGCCATAACTGTCTAGTCGAGCTATTTCATTGTGATTGTGAGCTTGCGGGCGACAGACGCGGGCCTGTTTAGACATGCAGCACTCATGGGCATAGATCGAGCTTAAGTAAACTTGAAGTCAAAGAGAGAATGGGGTGATTAGTTGGGGTACAATACATGTCGAAAGTAGGACACACACAAGACCATCAGTCAATACTGTTTTCAATTGCTTTGGAAGAGATTTACACGTGAGCTCATATGTCATAATTGATCCACACAACGTGATAATAATTTTAGTGTTATTAAGCTATTTTTAACAAAGCGTGAAGAGAACCCTGCGCACGGAATATATAAAACATTCCTGGGAGAGTCCATTTCAACAGGGTTTGATTCAATGCTAACTTTCCTGGCTATTTCCCTGTGCTCTTCAGGCCTGACTGCATTCACACTGCCCCGTCAGGCACGCCAGAGTTCACGCTTGGAAGGACACCGCCCGGCTCTTTGACAACTTGGACCGATTTTGAAGCGAGAAATTGAGGAAAACGCATGACCGAAATTTATTCCAGTTTGACCCTACAGGATAGTTAAAAGGGCAGTCCTCTCATTTGACATGTGACAGTGGGTTTAGGAGTCATCGGGAATGCTATACTAGTGAATATGTCTTCTTTGACAATCTGCTTTGTCATGTTTACCAAGCAAAAAAGGCTCTAACAAAAGACTTGATTTGCATTATGGGAAGTGTAGGATCCAGTGTTTTGGGGTTTTGACAAGAGGCTAGGAAAAATCCAGCCTAAGTTTACATGAGGAAAAATCTTGCAGCAAAACCTATTGCATTTAGTCTTTATTATTACCATGGTTAACCAAATATTTCAGAGATACTACAGCGCAGCTAGAGTGGAGTTTAATATGGAAAAGAAGGTAACCCTCCCAAATCACACCACAAGCCAACAGGTAAATGCTGTGAAGAGTGGGGATAAATAGAAGACAGCATTGTCTGCTGTATCTTTGCCCTGAAGTTAGAAATCCCAGTGAAGCGTCTTGACCTCTAACACCTCTTACACACACACACACACACACACACACACACACACACACACACACACACACACACACACACACACACACACACACACAAACAAACACACACACACACACACTTGTGACTATACATACAGTGTCGTGCGAAAGTTTGTGAACCCCTTGAGCCTTTTGGAATTTTATTTATTTTAACCATTATTAATTCTTTTTTTTCAATACCAGTATTTTTTATATGAAATAATAGATGTTTGTTTATCAATTCAACATTTTTCTTTTCCAGAAATCAATTGTTAAAATAGATAAAACAAATTATTTGACAAATGTTGTATGTGCAAAAGTTTGTGAACCCTAAGCTGCATTGCTTAAATCGAGCAAGGTAAATACAATCAGGTGGGCCAAACTGATTGATGAAATAGACCAATGTAATGAGAGATCTTTGAAGAGAGAGATTTTTGAAGGAAGTCCACTTCTAGGCAGATGTTTAGTCACTCGTAAAGCTCTCCATTTGTAGATGATTTGCCTCACGGTGGACCGATGGAGCTCAAACTTTTTTTTAATTCATTTATAGCTGTCCCTAGGCAAATGTGCAGCATCACAAGTCTATTCCTGAGATCTTCTGAGATTTATTTCCCTTTTAGCATCTCTGAACTGTATGGGTTCAGTTTGGTGGGCCTAAACTGACCAGGTTTTATCTTTGTTTTATCTAGTGGCGCCCAATTTCTTCCCTAAAGATCTCTCATTACATTGGCCTATTTCATCAATCAATTTGGCCCACCTGATTGTATTTACCTTGCTCGATTTAAGCAATGCAGCTTAGGGTTCACAAACCTTTGCACATACAACATTTGTCAAATAATTTGTTTTAACTGTTTTAACAATTGATTTCTGGAAAAGAAAAATGTTGAATTGATAAACAAACATCTATTATTTCATATAAAAAATACTGGTATTGAAAAAAATGAATTAATAATGGTTAAAATAAATACAATTCCAAAAAGCTCAAGGGGTTCACAAACTTTCGCACGACACTGTACATGTACCTGAGGGACCTTAGTAACTGTTGCTGTTTGACCAACTCTTAGTCCACACAGAGCCCACTACCACATCAGCGACATCATGGTAAAGGCACCCACCTGTACCATGTGTTACATACACATATACACTATATATACAGTATGAATATATATAGAATGAAAGATACAATGGCTGTGAACAGAGAAAGTCTGGAGTAAAGGCATTTTTATCATTCACATACTTTTTTTGTTCAGCCTTACATAGCAATCCTTGGCAAGAAATGCACTACTTGCACTTTCCCTGAGCGTGTGTGCACCACCATGAATGCATGTGTGTGTGTGTGTGTGTGTGTGTGTGTGTGTGTGTGTGTGTGTGTGTGTGTGTGTGTGTGTGTGTGTGTGTGTGTGTGTGTGTGTGTGTGTGTGTGTGTGTGTGTGTGTGCAGGTGGGCCCGGGACCCTGTTGAAATCACATTAATCCCCCCTTGGAGGCCGATAAAGCCCCTGCCTGTCGGTGGCAGCCTGGGAGGCCCCCAGACGCCCGCCGCCCGGCCCCAAGCCTGGACCGAGCGGGCCGTAAGCTGCTTTGCCTGTGTCAGTCGCCACATGCCGCACCAAGACACAGCCAGCACTGCTAGAAGATGTACACACACACACACAAACACACACACATACACACAAACATTCACACACACACACACACACACACACACACACACACACACACACACACACACACACACACACACACACACACACACACACACACACAGAGGATCAACAGCAAACAGTTACGAGCACAGAGAGACACATCTGGAGCTTGGTGATGTTCTAGAAGTCTTACATAATACATAATAAAACACCCTGAATGACTCCTCCACACTGATACCAACTCAGCAACTGTAGCTATCTTCCTCACTCACTCACAGTAAGAAGTTTCCTTCATGAGCCACCTTAAAAGCAAGGCCCTCCTCTTGGCTCCAGTTCCTGTGTGGAGTGCATTTTCTCACGGTGCAACACTGACACCAACAGGCAAATATGAACAACTGCAAGTTGAAATATTTAAGGTGGAACGGAGGTGATAGTGAACTCAAGTTTTTTTTCCAACAGGCTCAGTGCTTTTGGGGGGAGAACCTAATGCAGTGGCTTGTGCTGAAGCGACCACCACAGCTTTAGCATGAAATGAATGAATATGGATAGGGATTTGATGAAATGGTTTATCAGAGTGTTATTTTTCCTAAAGCGCTCTTTATAAAAGAAAGGAGGTGCTGTTCATAATTTGGCCAACAGAGGGGAAATGTGCTCAGGTAGAGGTCAAATAGACATCATTTGCAATGGCCTTGAAGGCTCTGCACACACACACGCAAACACACACACACACACACACACACACACACACACACACAGAAACTGAGGGGAAAACTATGATAAAAACAGAGAGAAATTGCTATCAAAAATGAGTTATTTCTCCATACAGTCATCCATTCTTATAATCGTATGTGTGTTGCTGCAGGCACGGCCATATATGGCAAAGTTGACTAGGCGAACATGAAATTAAGTAGAAGAAGAAAAGATATATATGTTCAGCTTTAGCGTCAAAGCCCTCTATAAATACACCTAAGGGCATACACACCTAGCGTGCTCCCAAGAAAACAGCTTACAGTAAGAAGCCTTAAATGCCGCTTTTTCGTGTGTTTCCACGGGGATGAAAGACCTACAGAGGATCAAGGGGTTTAGAGACAGAGAGAGGTAACAATAGAGAGAGAGAGAGAGAGAGAGAGAGAGAGAGAGAGAGAGAGAGAGAGAGAGAGAGAGAGAGAGAGAGAGAGAGAGAGAGAGAGAGAGAGAGAGAGAGAGAGAGCAGATTAGATAAAGAGGAGAAGATTGGAGACACAATAACCAGATGAAGGGGGGATGTTAGATAGCAGGGGCCATGCAGGACACACCACAGGACCACAGCACTGACAGGAGAGTTTGGGGGCTAACACACACACACACACACACACACACACACACACAGATAATTTGACATCAAGGAACTGGAACGCACACACATGCAAACACACACAGTACATATAACGTTAGAAAAGATTAAACAGATTTCATTTGAACATTTTGTGTCCACTAGACTACACTATCCTTCCACAAGCATTATATTAAAGTCACATGTGCATTGCAAAAGTTTAATTCTTCAGTATAAATGAACTCAAAAAGTTATGCATTGTAAACAGACATTTATTTGAAATGGTGCTTTAAGAATGTAGTACTGTAGCTCCCCTTCCCTATCATGGGAAAAATAAATCCAATGATTCACCGATTGAAACTGGGGCAAAAGGAGCTTGGGTGATTTCTTTTTGGCGCCAACCAAAAAGAAGCAAATCGCTAACGTCACAACCACGCTCAGAGCATGCCAGTTGTCTTTTTGGACAAGTTTAAAGCTAAGATAAACAATGATGAGAACGGCTATGTTTCAAGGAAAAGAAGAAAAAAAGCCCCCTGACCTTTTTCTTTTTGTTGCTTGTTTGGGGTTTTGGGACATTGGCCAGACTGTGAAACAAAAAAACAGCAGCTTTGTTGACTACTATAATACGTCATAGGGTCCCTATGAGTAATGTGGAGTGCGATGGGAACTTTTACCGGATCTCAACATCTTGTGTACTTTCTCAACATGGTAACAGCTGTTGGTGTGGCACGTTCAAGACTCGATCCCAAACGTCAATTTTGATGCATAATACTTATACAAGGACTAAGACTGCACTATTACTTTCGCAATCAAAAAGGCCCCAGTCACTGTATAGTTGAGACTGTCCTCACTGGATTTTTTTTTTTATTTTTGGCCCGGTTCCCCTTAAAAATGCTGTTCATAAATCACGGTTTAGTGCCAAAGTAGGAAGTACTAGTGTGACATTTGTTCCATTTCCTGACGTCTTTTGAGGACATTGTAGAGCCAACAAAACTCACCAAGACACATTGTTACTGGCAACTCAAAAGCCTGGACTCATTTAGAAAGATACAAAAGAATCACACTCAAGATGTTTCCAGCTGGTGTACAAGCGTTCCAAATGTCAGAGGCCCCTAGCTCGAGCCCTACAAAGTAAAAACCATTGTGTGATTTGTTAAAATGCCTAGATTCCGCTGTTTCAACTTGTTTACAAAAGGCCTGCGCTTGTTGTACACTCTTCTTATACACTGCTAAGGCCAGGACATGGACTTGTGAGGACGTTTTTATTGGTGGTCGGAGCATAACAGTTTATGTTGGCCGGAATCGTATTCATACTCGCGTTGCATTATTTTGCTTTTGCCCCGTCAGCTCTCTCACTCGTACATCTTCTTCCCCTGGCTTGACGCATTGTCCCAATTTCAATAAGGCTGCATTCAAATCCCCATACTTCCCTGCTATTTAGTATGGTAGAAAACGATCTAGAATGCCCCAATACATGTTGTCAGATGTAGCATGCTAAAAAATACCCAGATGCCCTACTACATCCAGTCCAGATTTTTAAGCGTGGAAACCAGCTGCTTTTTTGTAATCTTAAATCATAACCCGTTAGTTGTTCTTGAGCAACAGACTCATCTTAAAAATGGGGTTTCGGCCATTGTCCTAACAATTCACAATGTCTCTTTTCGACCACCCAAGTCCACTACAGCCTGTCAACAAGACCAGCTGGGAGGAAGTCCTCACTAAAGCAACCATGGTCCTGACTTGTCAACATCCCCTCTGGAGTTTTGAATGTACACACGTTTAAGAGCCTTAAAGAAAAGTCGGATGTAGGGAGACAGGGAGCCTGTAAAAATCAAGGATGTTACGCAATGACAGTCCAGTGGGATGAAATCTTGCGTTTATGTCAACATCAGTGAATATTTCCTCGTAATCCGCGACCTGTACCGTACACTAATTTAAAAAAAATGAATACACAGCCTAGGCTCTGTAAACTGATATGGGTATGTTAACAAAAGGGGGCCACCATAGCTGGCAACATACCCATTCATTTAAAGAGCATAGGCTGTGTATTACCACTAGATTTATTTTCTCCCAGCGCAAACACAGAGCAGACAGGTTGTGAGGCGATATCCACTGATTTTCACATTAAAAAAAGTGATTTTGACAACAAGCATTCTCCAGAATCGCTGACTTCACCGTTATGTTTGATTAAGATCGTTGGTGGAATTGCATTGTGCAGAGGAGATACAAAAAAAGGAAGTGAATGTGGAGGAGCGGATGAGAAGAAAGATGAAAGTATAAAAAAGAGGACAAGAGCGTGCATGTGTAGTTGCTCATTGTGCGCGTGTGCTGGCTCATGTGCTGAGTGTGTTCTCTCATTGTGCTCCCCCCCCTCCCCCCTTATGTCCATTATGGTGATAAGAGCCTTCCATTGAAGTGCTGCCAGCCCCACAGATAAAGAGCCACACAGAAAAACTTTTTGTGAACATGCCGCTCCTGCAGGCCTCCCTCCCGCCACCCGCCCGCGTGTCGGTGCCAGGCTCACATCAACAACCCCTCCCTCCCAAAAAATAACCTCCCAGTTCAGCTACATTTCTCTCATCCTCATTTGTTTTTCTTCCACTTGCACTAGTCATATTTTGGACTTTTTTTATCACAATATATATCACAAAAGTAAGTTTAACTGTCTGTTGGAATTGTCTGTTCAGGTATCAGAAAAGGCCGTGTTGGAGCATTTTGTATCCTGGACGCAAGCAATGCCTTTATAAGACAGGTATGGAAACAACATCCTTCTTATATTTTTCTGTGCAAAAAAAATTGCAAGCACTCACAACTACACGCAATGCTTTCTGAAGCTACTGTACCTGAGCCAGGTGTGTGTGTGTGTGTGTGTGTGTGTGTGTGTGTGTGTGTGTGTGTGTGTGTGTGTGTGTGTGTGTGTGTGTGTGTGTGTGTGTGTGTGTGTGTGTGTGTGTGTGTGTGTGTGTGTGTGTGTGTGTGTGTGTGTGTGTGTGTGTGTGTGGTTGAGAGATGGTTAGCCGCTTTGAAGTCCTGCCTTCGGTTGAGGCTGGCATGCTAGGCCATGCTAGGCTGGTGGGTCCGTTTAGAAGAAGGCCTGCTGCCAATAACAAAGCCGTATTAAAGCACTTAAAAAGGAGACACAAAGTAGAATCAAAGTCACATGCACACAGCAGGAGATCCTGTTTTTTTTACTCTAGCAATACGCATCCACATTTTGTGTTCCATTTCTCCACAACTGTCAACTTACTGTCAGCTTAAAGAGCTCAAAAAAATATTATTACGAACATAATCAAAAACCTCTTATTCAATGCCATTTGTCTAAATTGAAACATGTTTTACAGACTGGATATGAGATCAGAATTACTAATTTATTTACTATATGAGAAAGTTGTTGTAAATTAATATAGAAAACATCAGTGACCTCAATATGATAAAACCTAGCCTTAGAATTTCATTTTTGCACATTTTGCCTTCTTTGGAACATAATTCACAAAGGTGTAAAGTACAGGTGATTAAAATTCCCCATTTCCTAGGGGAAGCAACCTGAACACACAGTAAAAGTTAAGGTGGAAATAGAGGGTGGCCGTTCATAGTGGAGAAAATGACCATATAGAGAACACACAGTCTTTTTACTGAGCTATTTATTCTTGCTCCAAAAGACTCTTATTTATGACCAAACGACATGATATTACGCCCCCGGAGAGGATTTTCATTTTTAATATGTCTCATGATCGCAGTAAAGTCAAAAGATATTACAGAACAACATGTCTGCAGGCTGGCCCTCTACTTACTTCATTGTTGCTTGGGAACATTGTGAAAAAAAACAAGCCAGAAGAGTTGTGGAAATCTAAACAGTTTTTCTTTGTGGGGATTTTTTAAGTTCCAGCCACCTACGACCCCCACCGTTTATACACAGACTTAGAAGTACTGCTGGCGGAAAGATATGAGACCTTTGCAGACAGTATTGTGAAGGTTTAATGTTATCGATGCACATATTTTCACATTTTCGAGGATCTGTTCTTCCTGGGTGACATTAGTAGTGAAAAGAACTGAGAAAAAAAAAGCAAAAGACGAGTTTCACTTGTGACCTATTTACGGAAAAATTGAGGATCTCTTGTGTCTCTGTGTTTGTCAACAATGTTTGTGATGGTCGCCATGGATGGATTTTCCCCCCACAGATGTGCACAACAACAGCAGCAGCAGAAAATAGCCAGGAAAGTTAATTAGGATTTTTTTGCTGCCTGGATTATGTTCACAGACATTATACATATAACCTATTTCTGATGTCAATATTTGTACGTATTTCATATACTCCATATACTTTTTGGTTGTAGGTTGTACTGAAACAGTGAAAAATAGAAAATAAAGCTTCTGTCATGGTTCAAATTCATCATTACATAATATCCGTGGGTTATTTTTGTACACGTTCTAAATCTTGTACTGACAGTTGTCCTGGGAATTTTCTGGGAATAATCTTACGCGAGCGGAGTCGAGGCACGTTTTTTGGGCGGAAAGTAGGTGGGGGGGGTCACGCCAAAAACTATTCCACCATTCATCACCAAGTAACTCCAGGAATGTGTAGAGAGTGTACTGGATGGGATTGATGATTTTGTGTCATTTTTCGTGGTGTGTGTGCTAAACTACATTTTATTTGTTTCTTTCCGCGAGGCCTGTCCTGGAAACTAGAAACCCTGGGAGATGTCCAAGAATAGTCTGAAGCGGAAGGCAGGACTTGCTGACGAGTATACTAAATTCAATAGCCAATCAAAAATAACAGTAGTTGATGCAACACATTTGTGACACACCGTTTCTCGGAGATGACATGGGTTTGGATGGGAAAAAAATCCTCCCTCGAAAAGTCATCTAGTTAATCAAAATAGACAAATACAAATAACCTCTGCTTTTATTTAGATGAACTAAGTACAGTAAAGCCACAGTGATTACAGGAAATTGCTTCTTTTTTTTATGGAAGGGAGGCATAATTTTTCCATGACCACGCCGAAAGCGTCTTCTCTCCAAAAAAAGGTGGATTGCATCGAGACCTGTGCTCGGGACAAAATAATCCAAGTCTATTATATACTCGTGCGTTCTTCAAACCATGAAAGGAGCGGAGCCTGTCATAATATGTCCTTGGGAAAAGGCCCGGGTCGAAATCATTTTTAGTCTGGATGGAGCTCAGGAAAAGGGGTTGGAGTCAGATGGAAGAAAGACTATTTACTTCTTATCACAGCTGTCTATAGCGACCCACTGAAACAGTTCAAATAAAGTGTTGTTCAACCATCTCTCATCGCTTTGCTTATCATGTGACATTACTGTCAAAATCCTAACCAATCGTTCCCTACACATTGTCCAATGTGTCATGTCATGTCAGGTGGTCTTGTCTGCATCATAGTGCTTGAATGTGTACATCCATCCAAGCAAGGATGAGCTCTGGATCTCCAAGCTGATATATATGGGGGGGATCAGGGAGTATTGCAGCGGTTTTAACCCAGTCTTGTGCATATGGCAGCTATCTGGCTTAATTGCCAGGGATTTCCATTGCTTCTTAGCAGTTTAATCATCTCTCGCCATTTTCTTTTTTTCTTTTCTTAGCCATCTGGAAATGATATGCTCTCAATTAACTCTCCTCTTCCACCGTTCAAGGTTTTTAGGACTTTGGTTCCACTTTGAAGTGGCTTCCAGGCCTACAGCAGACTGAGGGCTTCACCTAGGGGTCCACCATGCTAGAGGAACCCTGTCATGGATTTAGCTAGGAGACGCTACTACCGCCGAAACGCATTGTGTTTCTGCAGAGGCCTGGGTATTTTTTTCTCCTATGTTTCACAAAAAGCCACAGGTCCTAATTTCACCATAGGAGTGGAAAATGGCAAATGATTGAATAACTGTGACTGGATGAAAGCTTGGAAGGGACATTGTTCATTGGCAGAGGCTGACAGGCCATAAACCGTGCATGTTGTTGTCACGTCGAGGCTCGAAATTGCAGCGAAAGCAAAAATCGGTTTCTTTGAGGATCTGGGGGATTCCTGAAGATTTGCATTTTTTTCAGCATTTGTACAACCCCCACCCCCTCCCCCTCCCCCTCCCCAATAACTCTTTATATCAGTGTCGTCGTGGCAACATCTGTAATTCTGCTGTGTGTAAAAGTCTTTGTTTATGCCAAAAGTGTTGCACGTTTTACACAAAATAAGAGCATTTGGACAAAGCCAGTAAACTGTAAACAAGAGGTGAGAAATGAGCACACTCCACCCCTTGAATAAGAAAATGAGAGCAAAAACGCTCATAAAATTTAATTAACTTCATGAGCAGGGAAAAAGTGATGGTTGGCGCATCATTGTTGCGTTTTAATCCGTAATTTGCATCCTGGCTGCTGATGTTGATTTAGCAGCAGATGTTCTATTGGGACCATCGCAAAGCTTTAATCCATGCAAACGCTTTTGAAAAAATCCCGTCCGTCCCAACGGCCCTGTTTCCCTGAGCAACACATGAGAGAATGCATACGATGAGGATGACTTTGTTTTAGCCCGCACGCCCACATGTACACGTTTGCAACACATGTGTGAGGAGATGCTTGGGAGAAGGGGAAAATTTCAGACTTTTTTTTTTTTTTGCTTATGAAGTCACATGGCAAGTAGCTAGCTAGGTTGATGGCAGAGGGCCAGTTTTCCACCTTCTGATGAGAACCATGTATCTAGTGCAACACGTGCGGAGGGGAAGGCATGGTGTCAGAGAATACCAGCGCTGCTGCATCATCCAAGCCGGCTGGACGACTAGCCCAGTTGTCCCTGATCCCCTTTATTTTTTCCCTCTATCTCTATTTACCTTTTTTTCCTTTTCCTTTTCCTCCTCCCTTTTCTTCCCATGCGAGTGTCCATATGTGAAGCTGGAAAGCAGGTTGAGTGGAGCGGGGTTATGGGGGAATCTGGGTTTGCTTTTGTTTTTGCATTGGAGGTGAGCATGTCACAACAGGATTGAATACTTCCGTGGTCCTCGACACTCTACGGAGCCCCCCTGTTTAGACAAGGGGGGCCTCCTGCCCTCCTTTCAGACGGGCCCCCAAGCACTTTCAGCTGATATACAGGCTGGAGTGATTATTTGGATGGGGGGACGGTGCACGTGCACACCCCTCTCTCTCGTTTCATGCAAAAAGTTTAAAGTCTATAGCAAACTCACGACTCAGCAGTGTTAATCCCCAGTCCTCCCATTGAAAGCCTCAGGGGCCCTTTTCTCTTGCAATCTGGACACAAACAAGTTATTGTTTATTTACGACTGGATTTTATTGCAGCGCTAATGAAGCTGTTGGTCAATTTGCTGGTATTACCCGAGTGAGTTTTGGATGTGAAGAAAATACGACCCACAGTAGGATGAAAAGCCCCCATAACTATATGCAAAAACACTTGAATTGCCCCCTTTTTTAAAGATAAAGATTTACAACAGTTTCAATTGCTTGAGTGAAAAAGTACCAACGTCAACATGTGGCTCTTGTGAAACTCAGACACAAAATAATAATAGAATCAGCACTGTTATTCCAAGACCAAACAAAAAGACAACCGGGAGGAAGTAAATGCAGCAGTATATTTCACACCGGATGAAGATTTTTCAAACTAAATATTGAAAGCATAAACATGTCATTTGGTCGTTGACTGGCGAGACTGCATGTGCAACATATTTCGGCTGATCCCAAGCTTATTATTGTCTCTGCCTCTCGTTGAAGAGTTGAACATGACATGACTACAGCAGCTGGGTTCGGCATTAGTCGGGATTCACGAATAAAACTTTTAAACTGTTGTGTGTGTTCGTCTGCGCTGGGCCCTTGCATCAGCAAAGTTATGAGCCCTGTATAACACAGAGTAGTAGGACAAGCTGTGTTATGACTCTTTAGTGGCATTTCATATACTGCAGCTCCTATAAGCTCATTGGACCCATTTGAAACACTAGGGTGAAGTGTACATAAGTTACCCAAAGATCTCAGTGTACTGTGTATGTATACTGCCACCAGAGTTTATGTGTAGTTTAAGCTGTAGCTGGTATTAGGTTTTGCATTTACAGAAAGTGGTTAAAATGTGAATTTTCGAGTATTTCTGTTGGTACTATTTACGCGGGCCATGCACATTCCCCCTTCAAAACTAAAAAACCCAGAGAACCCAGTCCCACGGCACATACAGTATAGTAAACAGTCATTGACTCTCTGTCTCATTGGCTGCCCTTACACATCCAGAACGTGCCATACCTACTGTGATGAAAACCGTGCTATAATGAGGAACGGCTCCTGAGCATGTGGAATATCTTCCTGACTGCTCCTCATATGGAGAGGTCAAAGACACTGTTGACGAATCAGGGAGTAAAACAAACTTTCACGGCCATTGACATGAAGTGAGCTTGTTAAAAAACTGCCTGTACAGGGCTGTACAGTGCGACAGTTTTGATCGCATTTGCTACTGAAATTGATCACGTGCGATGATGAATACGAATCCTATCGCACTCGTGCGACAGGTTGATAATGAGGAGAGGCTGTCTTTGAAACACAGAGGAGAGATGCACAACACTGCTTAGAGGGCTCTACATTAACACTGCGGGTAAATGAGTCTTAGGCAAGTAAGTTATTAAGTCCACCCTCCACTTTGGCTGGTGAAAGATGTGTGCTCGGGATCTGTGCTCGTGCAGCGATTCTAGGTATAAAAACTTCACGGCTGCATCTAGACCATATAGGCTTCAACGGCAATTGCCGGAAGGAGACGGCACATTACCGCAGTTAAGTTAGCGCGTGTACAAACAGAACATTTCCTGTGCGCCTTCACATTAAAAGCCTGTTACTAGCCAAACGTGAGTTGACTTTTATTTTGAAGCCGGTAAGAACAGGAAGTTAGCGCTCTTTTCTAGCTTGAAAGTCAACTCCTTCAGCTGCAGAGAACAGTCAACAGTAGCCTAGTTAAACAAAGTTTTAAATAAGCCACTGAAAAGCTACTCCCAACACATTCACAACAACCTATTTAATTTATCCTAAATTGTACCAATGTGTATACTTATTTATTTAATAGGCTATGTTTAATGTTTTAAAGTTTGGTTTTAATTAACAGAAGGACATTATAATAATAATACTGAATCAGCAAAAAATTGCAATTGGCAGGTTAGATTCTTTTTTCTAAATCAGTGCACCCCTATTAATTTTTCTACAATTATTACTGCACACACTAGGATATCATATTAATTGTGAATCTCAAATGAGACCAGGATGACATGCTCAAAGGTAATTAGAGCAAAATGCAAGGGTTAAGGTTATGCAAGTTTTCAATCATAGCCTACTTTGTGTGCTACCAAATTTATTTTTGTGCTACTGAATTTTTTTGCTTGCTAGCACCAGTGCTACCACCTAAAAAAATAAGCGTACAGCCCTGCTGTACTGATTTTGCGTATTATGAATATCTTAGTGAAGCCTCTTTTCTTTCTAAGTGAGTGACCCTGAAAACAACTGGGTGTCATTAAGTGAAGACGGCGAACAGAGTCGCTCCACCTGAGCCCTGCTAGGAGAGCCAACACGTTCCACACATTCCTGCCTGGTTTTTTTTTAAAGAAAAAATCGAAAGAAAGAAAAGGAAAAGAAAAGAAAAAAGATCATTTGTGGATAATTGCTACCACATTTTCCAAAGACACAGTCCAGTTCTTGGATGACCAATGAGATTGTCTGATCAGACAAAGAGAGAGAGAGAGTGATGGGTCAAACCAGGGTAAAGAGACTATGGTCCCTCTTATCATTGTCTCTCTTTAATTAGGTACATATAGAAATGCACCTTTTGATTATGTAAACCATGCTTATTCTAAGCAGCCATGTGGCTTAAAGGAGCTGGAACTTGTAGTCCGAAGCTTGTTTACTGACAACAGAAAAGTCCACACAGCAAAAAAAAATCTAATTTCTCATCTCCAAAAATGGGATAATCATATTACAGCAACAGTAAAACGCTGTTCACGACAAACAATGACACTGCTAATTCCAGGGATGAATATGCCCACACATATGACTTGTGTTTGTCTGATTTCTGAAAGCTGAAATGCATCAGTGACGCAGAAAATGACTGCAAGTTTAATTAAATACTCTTTTGAGATGCCTCCTCGAACTTCCTGCTAAATGCCCGGAGATTAATCTTTCCCTTAAGTTGTGTAGACGCTTTAAATCGCCCTTTTCCTCACGACTTCGCCGACTGAACACCAGATGAAGAAACAACAAATTTAGGGGTTGAAATGTGGCTTGAATCCACCAACTGTCGGCCAATCCTTAATTGATTTCAATTGTAAATCAGCGGGTATATGTGTAAGATAATACTGTACGTGGACAGAATTTTCCTTGAGCGTGAATACTTAAATGCACTTAAATATAGTCTGAATACAGAGGAGATGATGATTGCCTACATGACATTGCTTTAAAACATGTATACACACACACACACACACACACACACACACACACACACACACACACACAGAGGCTCAGAAGTCCTTGAGCAAATACCTCGCACAAACCGACATTTCCTTCACAGTCCATGTGGATGCAATTCTTGGGTATTTAGAGCGGAAAGTCTCCACAGGGCTACTGGAGAGAGGAGTCGAGAATTAAAACACTGCACAGTACATCTTTCCCCCCGCGCTAATTAGCGGTTCCAAGTTCCCCCTTCGTGTGTCTACTGTTTGACAGGCGAATAGTAAACAGGGGCGCTCTTGTGTTGTGGGGCCCGGGACTGATCGGTGCTTATTGTCTCGTCAGCTGGGATGTGGGGTGTCTGCGGACATGTGGGAATGCAAATTCACTCTCTCTCTCTCTCTCTCTCTCCTTCTTTCTCTCTCGGGCTCTTCAAAGGATGCCCATTCGTTCCCTCCCTGACTGGCGGGGTGCGGCGGGGCGTAAATGAGGTTCGAAATTAGAAGATCAAACCAATCGCGGAGACAATGGGAAGAGAGAGAAAAAGAAAGCGGTTGTTGCACATTGTTGTGTCTAGACACGACTTGCTTGTTAGTGTGAGTCTGAACTCTGGAGGACCTTTGTTTTGTGCAGGCAGCCACCTGTCTTTGACCTTTTGACCTTTACTCACAAATGGCTTTCACAGTCATCAGAGCCCAGTCACTTCAACTGCAACTTTAACCCCTCATCCTGATCAGAGTGCAAGGGTGTAGGTTTCCTTTAAAAAATGTTCAGTGGTGAACACTTAATTTCCTGCATTTTGGTGATATTTTCTTTTTTTTTAACCTACGTTTTTGGTCATTTTTAATGCTTTAAGGAGAGACAGAGATGAAATGGGGTAGAGGGGAAAGACATGCAAAGAACAACCCGGGCCGGATCCGAACCAGCATTTGCTGCGACGAAGACTAAGCCTCATGGGAGGGGCGCTCTAACCACTACACCTCGAGCACCCCCATTTTGGTGAAATTGTAACTATTTGACAAGCTGCAGTCTGGCAAAGATAAGATGGTAGGGTCCACCTAGGGGTGTCTGAAATCGTTGGGAGATGTAACGTGTTATGGTTACCTCTTTCTGGGGACGGGGTTGTCTTTCATATTTTTTTGATGGGGTCAAATTTACCTCTTCTAAATATTGAGATGGGCATATACCCCCCTGATATGTACGCCTTTATCCAAGTCTTTCTGAGAAATTGTGTTGCAGTATCCCCTTGCTTTGTCCCATTTACAAGAAGCCGAGAAAGGCATCAATCCATCGGCCCCATAACTCAGCTCCCCCCTTCGCACCCCCCACTCTCTTTCCCCCGTCGGCAACTCTGTTTGCATCCTATCCATTCATGCCCGTCTTCCCCTCTTTCATGTCATCCGCCTGCGTACTCGCTGCCAATTTTTTTCTCCCTGCACCCTTTCCTCATGATGCCACACAGATTTGAATTTTTTGGTTTTGCTGTGGCACCCAAACGCTACCTTCATCTTCCATCCCTCGTTTTTTTCCGTCCATTACAAAACAGATTCCGGGAGAGAGTTGTATAAAGCCTTATTGGGTAAATATTTTCCACGCTATAAAATAAATTCGGTTTTGGAATCTACAGTTTTAAGTAGAAGTGTTTCAAACTGGGACAAATCGCGAGTCACACACACACACACACACAAAAGACACTTTCTTTTTTTCTCCAAAAGATGATGCTTGGAGACTAGCAAGTGCCCTCCTTTCTCATTTGATGTTTGGCTGTAGATTGAGGTACCTGCTTTTGAATGAATGGGGCTACACAGAGCAGTCCTTGTTCCTGTAAGTCTCTGCATCAGTCCCCCCACACACATCCACACCCCCTCTAACTCATATTCCTGTCAGGGGCCTCCCATATGTGCTGCGCAATGTGTGCTTTGTCAAGAAAAAAAAGGAGATAGATCTTTAGGGAAGGTGCAAGCTCTCTCCTTTTCACTGTCCTCCCTTTCTTAATGCTGACTCCACACATTCCCCCACTCCCCCCTCCCCCCTCCCCCCCTTTCTACGAATTGTAATGGAACGTTCTAGGCCGTAATGGAAGAAAAAGCTCCACATATTTGACACAAGGTCCAGCATTTTAATTAAAGGAATGCAGTCAAAAGGCAGAGCGGCTGCATTGTCTTTGACACTGATTTTTAAAGCAAAAAAGTGGCTACTGTTACTGTAGGCAATTAAGATAACACACAACTTGGCGACAAAAGGAGTCTAAAGGTCGGTAAAGGGATTAATCCAAACCACTAGACAATGTTACTCTGGTGTTTAAAAAGTCCTTGGAAGTGTATCGGTTTACCCCCTCCTCCCCTCCTGTAACTTCCAATGTGTATTATACCTTGCTGCCTTTTGTGTTTAAAATCGTGACTTTAGAGGATTTGTCCGTTGGAGCGATGGAGGCCTTTCTCTGCCAACCTTCTCCACTCGCAGTCCAGAAACTGTGCATTCCACCGCCTCTGCAAACCCTGCCGATCGTCCAGAGGGTCTCCAGCACTCAGAAAAATGTGAGCGAAAAAAAAAAGGAAAGCCAGCAGCCCTTTCTATTGATTTTTCTTGGGGGCTTTTGCAGAGAGATCTCCTTTCCCAGCATCCTTTCACGTGTCAAGATTGTTGGCTCGAGGGGGTTTACATCGAGGTGCCCGGCCAAACGTACAGGAGTCGATTGGTTCCGTCAAGTCAAGATAATAACAGGTGCTTATGGAGTGATTCAAGGCCGCGCTGTACATCCTCACAGGCTTTTTTTGGAAACATCCAGGACATTTGAGAGGATTTCAGGGAAGCTCTCGACTTACTTAAAGGTGCTCCGAGGGACTTTCAGTTTGTGTTCATTCTCGCACCCACTTTGGACAAAAGCGGTAGTATTATTACAACGCCATCTGTTGTTCCTGGGTTAGCGTACCCATAACAAAGGCATTGAGAAAAACTATATGAAAATAGCATTCCTTGCACTGATGGTGTTTGCTGTTACATGTAATTCATGATCATCAGAGGAAAAATTAGACTGTTTCAGGAATAGATAAAAGTTCCTCGTACTACCTTTAACTATGTGACACTAACTTGTTGAGGTTTCAAATGTGGCCTATACCTTTGTCTGATTTGTGGGTACATATCCCCTCAATAAAACTGACATTACTTCAAGTACAATAACGCATTGTGATACATACACAGTATAAACATATAACAAATAATGAGCGAGTTGGGGAAGAGTTGTGTTTGGTCATCCAAAATACTGTGGTTGTAGGTTTGGAAATGTGGTAGAGAGTGAGTTCAGGTCATGATTAGGGTTACATGAGGATGCTGTGGAAAGACATGGGACCCTTTGCTGGAGTGGGGCGAGGGGTGTCTCTCCATTAAGTTCTCAAGAAATACCTGGTCCTGGTCTTATATCATCCAAAGTTGATTTGATCAATGGTCTACATTGTAAAAACTAACATGTGGGGAAAAGACCTCCAATGAATATCTGTGAGGTTTTTCCGCGCATCGAAACAGGCGAGCCCCATACATATGACTCCAGTTATCTAAGATTGGTGGTTTTGTAAAAAGGAGAACTTTTTTGCCTCACATTCTTGAACATGGAGGTTTGTGTTTCAACCAGCGCTCTAAAGAAAATACACAGAAGGAAGTGCGTTTGGGACTAAATGCCCATACCCCCGTCTCTTTGCAAAGAAAAACACTGGTCAGGTTCTTGGGTTTGTGGGCATCTGCGTATGGACATGTAGAGTCTGCACGTGATTGTTTGTTATTCTTATCTGTTCAAGATTGAATATTGAATAACTCTGCACCAAAGAACAATTCGCCAAGACTCAAATTTAAGCTCCAGTTAGCAGCAGGCATTGGTCACCCTATAATTATTGACTTTTAGTGTGACCAGTTGATCAGAAGCGTTCCAAAATCATCAATATACTGCTGTGCATTTCTATTTTTCAGATTCCAATTCTGATTTGTTTTAACCAACAATTGCAATGAATAGGAAGTAAGATAGGCCAAACATTCCTTGCTTAACAAGCAGAAATCAGTATATTAGTTCCAGTTTCTGTCTTGCTATCTGACCAAGAGGCAGATTTGGAGTCAGAAATGGCCATACTACATCTGTACAAAGATGGAGGGCACTGCAAGACATGTTCGAAGACATTTGACTCATCAGTGCTTCGGTGAAGTGGTAGCTTGTATTCGTTTTAACAATTCAGATAAACTTTTTTTTTCTAGTGGACAGAGTTGCTCAGCCGGACATCATTTGCAGTGTATGTGGTCACTAGGAGACTGAGAGGGTGTTGCTAAGGCACATCCACCTCCGGAAAGAGTGAAACAATGAGTGGAAGAGTCGCACTGCCCTCTGTAATTGACCAGGGAGTTGAATCACACCACACACAGCTCCACATTGAAGCCAAACCTACATTGCTTCCTCTTTTGTTTCCTGGTGAGCTATACGGCATGATTAACAACGTTTTGCAATCAAAAAAGCTGTGCCCACCATTCTCCTTTTTCCATGGAAAATGCTGGGAAGGTGGTGCCCAGGTGTGATGGGTTTGGGACTGCCGTCACTGGTGATATCAGAAGGGAAGTTGTGGTTGGCGCTAAAAGGAGAGGGAGCTTCCAGATTCAGCTTGGTGCCAGGTTCAGAAGAAGTCTTACATCATTCGAAACAAGTGTGTCATTTATTTGGGGAAGTTAGCATATGAGTCATTTTGAGGAGGATTTCCCCCTTTCTTTGTTTTCTCTCAATGGATACCAGATTCAGCTCTTCCTTGGGCTATTGATCTATTTTTATGACTTGGAAGTGTGGATATAAATCAAGGAGCTAAATGTGGGGGGAAAAATTATCATGTTTGTTTTTTTCCACACTCTAAATCAACTTTTTTTTTAAAGTATTAAAAGCAGTTTGCAAGGTCAGAATCTTACTTTTAAGTTGACTTCTAAACTCGCTCCAAGCAATGTCAAATATGGCTTTGATAAATTGAGCTGCAGCTCTTAATTACTTCAAGATATCGGGGAGTATCCTCTGTAAATAAAAACTCTCTGTGTGTCTCTATAGCTCTCTGTCTGTTTGTGTTTGTCTCTAAAGGGTAGTGTGGTTAGGTGACTCCATTACTATTCTGACTTTCCCTGGGAAAGGGTCTCGTAAACAGCTGGGGCCCACAGTAGGTAGCGGGGGCACAATGCCCAACGTGTGTGTGTGTGTGTGTGTGTGTGTGTGTGTGTGTGTGTGTGTGTGTGTGTGTGTGTGTGTGTGTGTGTGTGTGTGTGTGTGTGTGTGTGTGTGTGTGTGTGTGTGTGTGTGTGTGTGTGTGTGTGTGTGAAAGAAAGAAACTGTGACTTCATATGCCACCACAAAACAAAGGGCTTACTACTCTGTTACGCACAAACCCACATACGCGCAACCTAAATTAGGCCGATACTAAGTCAAGTTTTATTAATCCGGGAAGTGGTCACGAGTGAATGCTTGGGTTAATGTTATTAGTATTTTCACTATGAGACACCCAAGTGTGCACAGCAGGGCAGTATGCATCAGGGATCAAGACTTCTTGACGTAGGTTAGGGCCCAATGTATGAGAGGGCTAGGCTTTAGTCACACACACGGTCTTAAAAAGGATGTGACATTTGCCGGGGTTAAATACCCACATCATTAGAGTAATGATACTAGAAAAACTGTTGGGTGCCTTTTTAACAACTTTGACTGAGGGCAGGATCTGTGTGAATATGTGTGCAAGAAAACCAAGAGAGAATGATTGTGATTTGATAGTCGTGACTTTTTTAATCCCACTTACTGGAAAAGCTCAGTCGGAGGTGAAATCAATGTAATTTGCTCCAGATCAAACGAAAGGGATGGATTTAAATATGTGTGTGTAACACTGAGAAAAAAAGTTACTAAACAATGAGATTGGCAAAATGAAAATAAACAAGGAGGGAGGAAATTAGATCATATTTGATGATTCAACCTCTCAAGACTTAACATCCTTTTCCAAAGATGGCTGCCATTGCAGGAAGTGGTGTGTTCTTAATGTAGCGAGGTGGAAGTGAAGGATGTGGAGCACGCCCGATTATCACACGTGAAACTAGTTTTGCATCCCTCACAGACCTGCAAATAATTTCCTGTTTTTATTTGAACCACAACATCGTACTTTTTCTAACCTTTACCAGATGCTGAAAAGGAAAATTCTGTTTTTTTTCAATCTGGTAGTATTTCCCATGAGTTTGTCAATTTTGACTGTAGGCCTATGTTTTTTTTTTTGTTAACTTTGCACCCACCACAACCTTGTTTATTAGGGCAAGCTTCTTAAAAGTTTCCAGAAATTGGGATTTGTTTTTTACACAAAACATCGGAATATACCATCACTTTTTGATGCGATTAAGTGAGAGTGTTTGCATAATATAGAAACACCTTATAAAGAAAAATGCTTTTTTATGTTAGAAAAAGGAAAGTTATCATTTAACACAATCTGAGGTTGTTGCAGGATTGGACAATATTAACATGATTGATTTTAATTAGGGCAGATATCTATTCTAACATATCTTTGATTTTCAGCATTTTGTACATTGCACAACTCCATCAAACGCTCTGTGTAGAGATTTTGTATAGGGAGCGTATTTTTCTCAACATTTCTCAACAGCAAGCTACAGTGCCTATCATAATTTACAATTTGACAGTGATGGACGAGCGTTGAAAAATGTTTCTTCAAAAACCAAGCAAGCAGGATACCCCCCCATTGGAATGAAATAGTTTGGGTTAAATGGAAGTTAAAGATGTACTGGGGCCAAAAAGTGTTCATTCAGACTGAGTCAAAGGGGTGGAGTGGTGGCAGCTGGCCCCTTTGACTTGGCATCCCAGTCCATGGACATTTGGAGCAGGGTCTACAGCAAACAGCCTTATAGGACATCTGATACATGGCTGCTTCTTATGGAATGTGCTGTGTTTTTTCGAGGAAGTGTCTCCTGTTTGGCCATATTCTTCGAGGACAGCAGAAACTCTTGTTAATCAAAAAACAATGCATACAATTGGATTTTGAATGCACAAAAAAGCATTCAGCATCAATTCTCGCAAGCTTTACATTCCTCTCCCTCTGGTTCTAAACTGCGATTGCACAACAAGTGCTAAAGCTGCGTAGGCTATCACTGCAAGCACCATATTTACCTGAAACAGCTTGACCTCAACTTGTGCCTAGGTAGCCACGGAGACAACTGAAACCTGTTTTTTTCTCGATAACATTTCAAGGAATCAGAGCCTCTTTCACAAATTGGCGCTGGGATCCGAGAAAAAAAAAGCGTTCCCGATGCGCACACATTTTATTTCATTAATAAGATAAATATGAATGTATCCCCCATTGCACTGTGTATAGGGATGTTTATTCAGCTTTAAGGCACTGGAACCAGACTGGAGCCTGCTGACGGCTTTATGCAACAACGGTTCAGTTAATCAGAGGGGCGAGCAAGGCTCCCTGTGACAGTTCCACTCAGTTTGAGTTTATTACCTTCACACATACCACGAGGAGAGGGGAAGTGACCTGTGCTATAGTCTGCTGGGCACCATTTGTGCTGTATGCTGTGTGGATTTCTGCCTCATTGTTCCGCCACATTGTCATTCAGCCGTGAACTCTTATTTTGAAAAATCTTGTCCAGTAGGGTGAGACTGCTCCACTTGCCTCAGGAGGGAGGTATCACTATCTCTTACAAATATTTTAAGGTCCAAACTCTATTGTATTGCAATGAAAATGATGTTTCTTTGTATTCTTTTTAGCTTTTAAAAAGAAAGGACAGAAAAAAACAAATTTACAGACTTGTTATGATAGATATGTTCTTCTGTGGCGTAAGATATAGCACCGGGCAGAACTCCCCATTCCTTTTTCTCATGCTTCAAATTATGTGCGGTATTTGGGAAAAGGAATTTAAACGTGTCCCCGGTGGGGTCCAGAGCGCGCAAGGGGTATAAACTCTCACTTAGGAAAAACACTGAGGGATATGCCATTTAAAATTGAAATAGAGGAAAGCAGGACGGATTGTAAGAGGCAATCTGTACAAGTTATAGAGGGAGAGACAGAGGTAACTGACTCTGTAACTCACTCGGGCCCTCTTCCCGAAAAATGGATGTCTCCTGGTGTGCCTCGTTGGGCCCACACGTTAGCCGTCAAAACACAGCGAAAAACGCATGCTCCGATAACTGCGGTGGAAATCACGCCAATCAATTACACCAAAGTAGAGGGGAGGAAAGGAAAACAGTCCGAGAAAAAGTCTTATGAGGGCCCTTGGTGGAAAACAAAGTCAGGTGGCACACACACACACACACACACACATACACGCGTGTCCAATGTCCATGATTCTACAAAATATACAAAAATATGGGCTGGTCTATCCAGACACACGCATGGCTAACTGCAGACACAGGAGATCATCACTCATCCCCACTATACTCGAGGTCGTCAGAAAGGCGGACATGTGCGTAAAAATGTCTCATTTTGCTGGCATGATGAGAGGGAGTGGACCTTGGGGACATAAGGTTAAGTCACTCAGCTCGGTTCACACACACACAGCAAGAGCGCTAACATTTTGTTTGCTGATGCCTTCAAGAGCATGTGAGACGTTTCTGTGTGTGTGTGTGTGGTTTTGGGCGTGCGGCACACTTGTATATTTTTTTATCGGCGTGGGAGAGCTGAGCACGCACGCAAAAGCAAGCGCAAGTGAAAGGGGCGTGGCGTTGGCATTCTCGCAAATTCCGGAATCCTCTGGCTTCTTCACTGGGCCCCCCCACTGGAACCCATGAGAACGCTACTCTATTGCCGCGCTGTAAACACAGTTATGTAATTGTACCGCCTGGGATGATGAATGGGGCAAGAGGCAAGAGATGGGACCGACCGTCTACGTCAGCGCAGAGTGAGAGAAACCCCAGAGCCGGAACCCTCTCTGCCTCTAAATCATGTGTGTGTGTGTGTGTGTGTGTGTGTGTGTGTGTGTGTGTGTGTGTGTGTGTGTGTGTGTGTGTGTGTGTGTGTGTGTGTGTGTGTGTGTGTGTGTGTGTGTGTGTGTGTGTGTGTGTGTGTGTGTGTGTGTGTCTTGGCAAACGACCGGTGGTTCCCGAGGGCCTGAGTTATTGCTCTTTCTCTCCCGATGCAGAGGGGGCCACCTCTCCAACTTTCAACAATCAATAAATGACAGCTAAAACAAAGCGGCGAGGTTTTATTGCCATCGTATCGATGGTTTGACTCTGTGGAGGAGAGATGACATGAAAATCTGCTGCATCTCCAGAAGGTATTGCATAAAAATGGGATGATAATGCATGTGAATGAGGCATGCAAAAACACATAAAATTTGCATATGTCAGACATTCTCCTAAGTTGAATCCTTCTATTTACTGTTTTGGCCAATCTGTTCAAATCGACAGAGATGTAATCGTCGGCAAACAGTTTCATTCACATGTAAAGCTCAAACACCAAACATTCACTGGTTCCTGCTTTTGAAATTTGAGGATTTCCTGTACATACTTTGTCTTCTCATTGCTGTAAAATGAAGACAAAAGAAAGTATTTTGAAGATCTCACCTTCATAGTAATTTGACAGCCAATATTTGTTGCTGCCCTAGTGCATATTGTTCTACAAACCAATGCATTCTCAATTACCATTTCTTCCCTATTATATTGCAAGTTTCCTAAAGCAATAAAAAGCCATTCACCATCATAACGCGCATTGAGTTGTGTTTCCACATTTCTGGCCTTGGCTCCAATAAAACGACAATACAATCGGCCATCAACAATGGGAGTAGATCTCAACCTTTGCACACAAGCTTCTTTTGCTCGCACAATAACACACACAACCGACACCCTTTCTCGACACCCTGCCAAGAATGCTAGGTGCAAGAGCAGCAATTTCCCCCTATACGCTGGCTGTCTTAACACGCCACACATGGAGGCCATCATTACCGGCCATCACTAGAGAGAAGAGAGGCAGGTAGAGCTGCAGTGTGTGGAGGTAGAGTACAGATGGAACATGATGGATGTTTAAAAGCAGATTTTTGGAAACAAACTTGATATTGAATTTAGAATGTGTTCACTGCAAGAGAAATTACAGACCACGCACACTGTGTGGCCTCGAGGGGTTATAGAATGGATAGAATGTGGGCAAAGTTACAAGTGCGCTGCAGTACATATCCGATCGTAATTCATATTGTCGTGTTTGTCCAGGTGCGCAGCAGAAGTCTAAGGGGGCTTTGGGGATGGGGGAGGGGGGGCATTGAAGGGGTTTATGGGTGGGGGGGGGGTTGTTTCAAAGATAACACCAAAACACAATTAACCCCCCGTGACACATGAGAAGCACTTCCTGAGTGTTTCGGCCTACTCCAGCACTTTTCCCCCTGCCAGCCCGGCGCTGCTAGTGAGGGCTTCTATTGTAAAAAGGTGTGTTTACTTTGGCCTGTGCTCACCTTTTATCCATTACCTACACCCCTTCCAAGACGCACACACACACACACGCACACAGGCCGGTAGATTTTTGCCACTGAAATCCAACCCTCAGTGCAAATTACCTTTGTCGCTGAAGAAAAAAAATCTCCCCTCGCCCCTCCCATCTCCAAATATTATTTTGACCCCCCAAACACACACATACATATACACACACACTTAAACATTCCTGGCAAAGTGCTGTAAAATAAACGGCAGATCGCTTCAACGAGCTGGAGATGTAGTGGGCGAGAGAGTGGGCACCGGGTAGAGTGCGTAGCCCTGCTGTTTGTTGGTACAGATGGCCACACGCTCTTAGAATTTTAAAGAATCAATTGTGAACACGCGAGAGGTGGAGTGAGAGATCCGTGCCGGGGGATTTATTGTGTTTTTCATTAACCATATAGAAAAGCTCTTTACGCACAGTTTCTTTCGGCCCTGAAAACGGGCTTTGTGTATCGACTTGTAAGGGGAAGTGAAGGGCTACGATAGGCTTAACTTGCTATCCCGCAATAGCTTAATAAGATGAAAAACAATAGAGAAGCTAGGCTGCAGGATTCTTGTTGCTGGCAATACAAGTGGTAGAAAAAGACAGCTTTCAAAATCACTAATCCAACAAGATTCTGTATTGGTTAAAAAGAACCACTGCTTTTATTATGTTTTAACTGCAATACACACTCACAAACTGGTCTTCAGTGTTGTTTTAAGAGCGGTACACATCAAGGCATTGGTGTTGAAAGCAAGAGGTCTGCAGGTTTACATTGAAGAAAGTGAGGATCCGTACTATCCTTGGGACCATTATTAGACGTGGTTGAACCTCATCTTTTACTCCGGACTTTGGTTTTTAAACACCATATTCTGTGGTGCTTCTGACACACACAAACCCTCTATTTGTGGTTCCTCCTTGACGCACGATCTGTAATCAAAAGATTTGCACTGCGGAAGTCCTAAATACACACACAAACACACATGCACAGTCACTCACATATTTAATCTGGGGATGTGTAGATATGTGAGTTTGTATGTTTGTGTGTGTTTTTTGCAGGAGAGGACAGGGAGAGGGAGGGGGCAGGTAAAAAGGCAAACAGCTGGGCCTAAGGCTTCACTCCCTCCGGGCGCATCATACACACTAAAAACCAGCTGGAGTTGTCACCTTTCAGCCATGCAGGCCACCTGGATGCAAGCACTGAGAGAGTGGGGAGCAAGCCAAGCAAAGCCCCAGTCCAAATGAATCAAAGTCAGAAAGGCCCTGCTTTTTTACACTCAAAAACATTCGGCGTGACGCTCTCCAGAGCAACAAAAAAAGCACACAGAAATTCAATTATAAAACACTATGAAAACAAGAGGTTGATGGTGGTTTGAATAGGGGGGGATTTTAGAAAATGTGTTTAAGCCAAGAAAAAAATACTGGAAGGAAGTGAGGTGAAATGCTGGGAATCCTATGGCCCCTGTGCACGTATTAAACTAGCAGGAGGACAGAGTAAGAAATTTAAGCAAGAGCTGAGCCTAAAACGTGACAAAACCTAATTTTGTGTGGCTAAGAGGAAGAGCAACAAGCTCAGATAGTACGACCGGGAAAGCAGAGAAATGGAGAGGGAGGCTGGGAGTTCAGGGCTCCCACTCCTCTTAGCTCTGTGGTTGCAAATTATCCTCCTCTGCCTGTAACTCTAGCCCGGGCGGCGCGTACCAAAACACTCTATCCATGGGCTTTTGACGTCAAAAGGGTTTTCCCGTGAGGCCAGCGGGGACCCTTCTGCCCACGTCAAGGGGAGTTGAAGGGCGCCAAATCTCTCTCTCTCTCTCTCTCTCTCTTTTTTTTTTCTTTCTCTCTATCGTCCAATTGCCAAATGACTCTAACACTCAGGACGTCCCTGAGTGTGTGTTGGGATAAAGATTTCATGCGCCGATGTAGTCCTCTGCCGGCTACTTCCAAGTCAAACATTGACCTTGTTGTGTAGTGAAGGGGATCTCCTGCAGCTCTGACTAAAATACATACACTGACAATGGTGCAGTTTTTCTATTATGTGGTAAGCACCCTTTTTTATAGCCATACTCAGAACTCACTGTGATGGTAAGTGCTTCCGTTTTCCTTGTATGTTCGACCAAGTTTTTATTATAATTTCTAAAATAAACTGTTACATCACATCATAATGGGTCTTCTTTGAGCTCCCCCTGAAATTTCCATTTGGTGTTTATTTATTTAATATCTATTTTTCCAGCATGGGCACAGCTCAGAAAGTTATTTACCCATATATTTAGTCATTTATGTGATTTTAGTACATAGTTTTGGAATGTTTTTAGCTCTTCATTCTAATCCACAGCTGAGTGACTTCCAAGAGACAACTAACTTTGAAACTTAGATTTGATCTCTATGAACTTATATATATAAACATGAAAGCACAAAGCACAGAGGTGAAGTTTAACACCCAGACCAAAAAAACAAAAGCCAACACCTGGGAGGGGACTATAAGATGAAACACTTAAAGTTCAAGTCCGGCGTTACTGTAACCCCTGATACATGATCTGGTGTCCTGGGGCAGAAAAAAAGGCCCGTAAAGGTCGCACGGGGCCTTACAGGTAACAGCTGTTTGAAGTCGCCCCCCCCCAGTCTACCAAGCAACGAGAACAACTTCAGCTAAACAAAAACAACTGTGGCAGACCCGTGGCCCTCTCATCTATTGGTCTTGGCTGGGCCTACTTTAAAGAGCCTTTGCCAGGCCCAGGTTATATAGTAAAGGTAGGAGGCCCCGGCGAAGCGCTCTGTAATCATGGCCTTCTCCATCCCTATAACAGACAGCTGTGTAAACCAGGTGAGTTTGCGGAGCTTTCATCCTAAATGACAACCCCTGGCCTGGGCTGGCTGTCAACAAGGCTAAAAGGGGCTTTAAAAGGCCAACTGTATAGGGAGGATTAGGAACGCAGGAACAGCAACAGGCTTTTCTCTTTGCCTTGTTACATAACAAAATCTTGTTGCGAAGATCTTTCAGTTGTCGTTGAATGTTAGGAGTAAGGCAAAATCGATTTATTTATTTTTTATTTTTTACGCCAGACTCAGCAATGGATAGACATACAGTACAGTGCACATTATGAAAGCACAACTGTGAGGTGGCTGACATTCAAAAAAAGCACAGGCTAAGAATATGAACCCCCCCTTGATACGTCCGCACTATATACCACTTTTCCACATATGGATCCTTCCACAGAAAGAAAGGGGAAAGTTCCATAAACATCTGTGCGTGGGTGACCGAGTGTTAAAATGTTCACCTCGCACACTGACGGAGGTTACAGGTGCCGTTTCACAAAAAGACCTTTCTCTGGCAGCCGATAAAGAAATATATCTGGAGGAAGAAAATGTGTGCGTTAGTCATGTAATGGTAGGTGGAAGAATAAAGGAACATTGGATGGATCTTTTAGCAAGCCTAAATGCAGAAGCTAAAATCAAGATCAAGAAAAATGTCTGCATTAAGGATATGACATGGTAACCCTAACCTTAACCCTAACCTATGGGCTGTATATTCTTATCATTCAAAAAAGCTAAATACATGCAATGAAAATGAATGTAATAATGGCACTAAGCAAGATTTGAATAGCCTTGAGGAGATGTCCATGTAGAAAATATTCATCAGCTGCTGTGTATACCGATAAACACCTGCTAAACCAGAACAATCGCAGACTCACTGTACACTTGCAGAGAAAATGTGCTGTGCTTGCAGACACCGTGAGGGGTTACAGCTTGCATATCCTGACATTGACATTGCCCATGTGTCAAACTCAGTCCCCCTCCTCCACACACACACACACACACACACACACCCCTCCCTCATGTGCTCTGTCCATTTCTCGGAAGAGGCACTGGATAACTGTGGACAGAGCATAGGCCTCTCTTTCTCTGGTAACCCCTCAACACATACATACACACACACACACACACACACACACACACACACACACATCACCATCCAGCGTCCTTTTCTCTATATCTCTTTCCAAGTTTTTTTTAACTGACTACCTTCAATGCCAGCTCTGATGGAAGAAAATACTCAATTGATTCCAATACATCCTACATTCCCCAGAAAGCCTTTCGCCAACCCCCTGAAGGAACACGCCTGGTCTTGCTTTCAGCCCTATAGTTGAGAGACCTGACAATAAACAGATCAACACACTACAAAGTGAAAACATTTGCTTAAACATGCTGCACTGACTCCATTATAACCATCACTTCCCCATTACACAATATAACTACGTCAGTCTTATGTCTGCAATGAATTCTGGTCAACTGAGGCCACTGTCTAGAATAAGAAATTGCTTTTATCACAAAGCAATCTTCTGATTCTCATAACTATGTGCCTCCCTCGTGTTACAGGTCCTGTGCTGGTGGATAGATCCCTTGAAGAGTCATACGCCGTTTGAATTAATGCACTCTTGGTTGCAGGCAAAACTATGAAATTAAAGACAATAGAAAAATGGTCAAGTGAACCAGTGTTCCAGGACTCAAAGCATCACTTTAATGGTACTCTGTCAGCCAACTACACACTCTCTGCAAAACCTGTGTTTAGTTTCGGGATTCATGAACTTTGTGGATATTTTCAAACATGTGCGCTGTAATGGAGATGTTAGGTTGCTTAACTCTGGAAGTTTTTGAATAAACAGCAGCAGGTTCTGCTCTCGAAGGAAAGCAGCCTGTCACAAGTGTCTTAAAGAGTCTGTCAGCAGACCAGGGGGGTGAAACCACACTGCCCTCTAGAGGCACAGAGGAGAGCTTGTGGACTAAAGCAATGCACACACTGGAATAATAGGATTTTTGTTGATATCAAGAAACGCAAAACTCCTTATGATTTCTATCTTTGCATTCTAAGTCGATGTACGGCAATCTAAGATCCAATTTGCTATGTTTCATGTCAAAATAAGGCAGTTACAATTAATCAAAATATAGCTGCACTGATTTTTTTTTATTTCCGTTTTTTACTGCAAACTGTAATTAGGCAAAGACACATGAATTCTCTCAGAGCTGCTCACTTTTTATTGAGTCTTACACTCACACAAACGGTCCCAACATCCTCTTGTCAAGCTGAGAAAAAACCCTTCAAAGCATCAAGCGGCACATTTTGATGACCCTCCCCTTTACCACTGCAGCCATGTTTTTTTACAAGGTATGCCGCGTCAGGAGCATTTTCACAGGGCCTAATTTTCACTGTTCAGTCTTTTTCGTTTCAGTTTCTGGTATATCCGTTTTCTTTTAATCTTTCTAAAATATGTCGCCAAACAACGCTGTCTTAATGCAATGCCACTCTGTCAAATATTTGGTGTCCATGAAATGTATTTGATGCGGCCACTGTTTGAAGGCATAATTCTTGGCCTTGCATTATTGCGTGTGGGGTGAAGGATGTAGTGGTTTGAACATGAAGGCTGCGACAAAGCAAAAAACCGCCAGACTGGGGTTTTGTGATGCTTAGACTAGGCTAATTGACTTGAGTTAGAGTCGCCTGCTCAACGTCACACCACATGCGAATATGTCTAGTTTTTTGTAATAAACGAGCTTCTGCCAATACATCAACACTGGAAGCAATGTGATTCAGAAATATCCTCATTGAAACTCCTTAAAAAGTTTGATTGAAACTTAACATATCATGTTGGAATATAATGCAGACACTGTTTACCAGTTAACACTACACCACATGAACCGCTATTAACTACCATGAGAGCTCAAAACATGTTTTATACTTGTCATAAATGGTTCTACCCGGCGGGCCGTAGCACGCTTGATTCCGTGCAAATGTCTAAATTGTTTTATTTAACACTTTGACGCCAGCGGGCATTATAAAAACAAAACATGCATAAAATCTTTTATAGCGTGGCCATTAGCTGGCAACGTGCTGGCTGTTACAATGCTGCAATAAAGGATTTTTGTATTGTTTTGTTCAAGCAAATTGCAGCCACTTCAGGCCCCGTTGATTTAACACTGAAATGAACAGCGACAATTTTTTTTCAAATGTTGCTACTGATGGGAGGGGTGAGTAAAGAGCAGTGCATCAGTAAGAGGAAAACTACAGAGGCTCTCTCTCTCTCTCTCTCTCTCTCTCTCTCTCTCTTGGAACAGTCACAAATACATGTATCATGGAAAAGGGAAATCAGTTTTTTCTTTGAAAATTTCCCGGCAGAGCCAAATATCCGAGTGTCGTGAGTATAGTTTTTTCGGAGGGTTAAGGAAGTCGTCCAAAAGCTAGATAATACAAAAAAAAATTGTAGCCATTCAAGCCCCTAAAATCTTTATTGGAAGATGGAGCTCACAGTGACAGAGCACTTTCTGTTTCTGATATGTCACTCTCATCTGTCCATCAACCCAATTGGATCCTTCTGCCTCACAAGCGAGCCAGACTAGTTTTCTCTTTTTTAAAACCATCCCACATTTGTATTGGTTACCCTTCTCTCAGTGGTCTGTCCATCCCCCTCCAAATCTTTCTTTCCGCTTTTTTTTTACTCCCTCTCTGCTTTCTTCTACACCTCTTCCCATGGGGGTGAGTGGGTAGAATGTGACTGTTAGAGTCATAGCATAGGCCGGTGGAAACGAGTGAGACATGGGAGCCCTTTGCTGCTGCTTTCGCCCACCTTCTGATGACTTTACAATGTGACCAAAAACCGCCTTACCCGAGGGCCACGCAGGGTTGCCAACACGGAATTCGCGACAAGAAAAAGGACAGAAAAATAACAACAGCAAAATTGGAAGGAGGTTAAAAGAGTTGAATCCAGTTTCGCGTGTGTGTCATCCATAGATCTGTTGTTGCTCCCACACAGTAAACTTAAGCCTAATAGTACTTTAAGCTTTCTTCCTTTGGGAAAACCAAGCAGCCCACTGACGAGCTAAGCAGGCAACAGGGGCCTTCCAGATCCACCATCTTCCTGCCTTTCCTATCTATATACATAGCTTGGTTAGCATGATAGAGCTATCTGCCCATCTGACAGGTCAACTTTATTGGAAACCCCGAAGTCCTGAATTGAATGGTGTGCTACTCCATCCTCTTTGATATATTTAAAAAAAAAAAAAAATGATAACTTACCTTCTGACGGCTCTAGTTGAAAGGTCAGGTGATCACCCAAGGTCCTGGGGATTTGAATGTCTGTACCAAGAAAGGAAAGGAGAGAGAGAGTAAAAATACAACAGGTGATTCCAAAAACCTCTCAACAGTAGTGTGCATATTTTTCTTTGCATGAATACATTTTTCTGGCCACAAAAAAAGATGATGTTGACGTAGTGTTTATGTCTACCACCTCTTCTATTCTTAATTTGTTTTGCTTTCTGGTGGACTGTTAGACATGCAGTGTTGTGTCCGTGACAAAGTCTTGACAGTTCCACCTCCGCCAAATATAATATAGTGATTGATTATTTTGTTATATTTCTGGCATTTCTTCTTTGTGCGTCGGCATAACGCACCTGGGTGGAAACATACTTTGAGTGCTTTTTAATGCTAAACCTTCTTGAATAAATACAAGTATGCAGACGCAGTGCAACAGGAGCCTCGGCCCCGCTGCAGGGGTCCTTGCTGTGGTCAAGCCAGCGGCAAGAATTCAGACTGGTATCCCAAGGGCAGTGGGTTAAGAATCCCTCTTCTCTACCCTTAAACAGTCCCAGGCCTTGGAAATAGTGTTAAAACCACAGGGCTCCCTTAAATTAGCCATGTGAGAAAGTCAAATTCAGCTTTTCAAGAGCTCTCCCTCCCTCTAAACCCGTGCGAGGGTCTTCTGCAGGCCACGGCTATGTAAACCCAATTCAGATAAGCCAGGTGATGGGGATGGAAGCCTGGCTTATAGCTTGACTTGGGATGGCAGTCGGGGCCAAGCTAGCCCACTTTCAGCTCTTTTAGCCATTGCTCCCACTTGTTTTTACTTAACAATGTAGAGGAACAAAGAATGCGACACCGTGACGCCTAATAAAAAAAATCAGGCACAAAACATATCACTGGAGCACTAATTGAGATTTAGTGTTAAATGAAGTAATGCTTTCAAGCTGTTGGCCGGTCACGTGCATGGCTTTCCCCCTCCAGACACCGTCAAAAACCAAACAGATGGTACAATGTGTGTTGTTCTGCTTGTATTCATCCAGACTTTTATGAACTCAATGCCCTCTTTCCTTGGAGCAAGCGCTAAGCATATTGTCAACTCATCAAAGACAGAGCAAAAAAACCGCTGGAGGAGGCGATCATCTCCAGATCTGTAAAGTTGTTTTTGTCTCGCGAGGCTCCTGCGGTCCTCGCCGTACTGATGAAGATTGATTCATCCGCGCGCCGTGACTGGGCTGAAACGGGACGCTGCTGATCTGGGCTGATTTTGCTTTACGTCAAGGCCTCACTCCAACAAAATTGTGTGTGTGTGTGTGTGTGTGTGTGTGTGTGTGTGTGTGTGTGTGTGTGTGTGTGTGTGTGTGTGTGTGTGTGTGTGTGTGTGTGTGTGTGTGTGTGTGTGTGTGTGTGTGTGTGTGTGTGTGTGTTTTCCTCTTCTGTGCCTGTCTTTCACTGTCTCTCAACACACATACAGACTTGGAGCTTTTTTTCCCAGGCTTTTCCTAAACTGCCTTTGTGGCCCCCCTCACCCAATGCTTTTGACCTACTGACCATTAAAGGCCTATAAGTCATGTCATGGACAGAATGAGGTCACATCCACAGCCCATAGGGACTCACACACATGTAAAGGGCTCAACAGTACCTCAAGATAATAAGCACCTAGAGTTCCGCTGACATTTTTGATTCCTCCTGGACTCTTCTCTCTCTCTCTCCCTCTCCCTCTCTCTCTCTCTCTATATGTAAACAGATACGTTGTGATTATTTATTTTTTTTCAAAGTTTTGACTTGCGATACCGGACGTGCGCAGTGATGTTTAAATGCAAGTAGGGACCTGTGTGAATCGATCTGCCCACAAACCCTGCCCCATAAGAACTCTCATATTGCTGGGGGCTCATTACAGGCTAAAGGTAGAAAGCAGTAGATCAAGGGGGAGAGCTCCCCACAGCAGGTTAATTTCCTCAACTAACCCCAAATCTCCCACTTCAAATGGATCATCTTTCAGTCCACCTTAAGCTCCTGGAACCTCTGAAGTCTGCGCTCCAACTTTTTCACTTTGAAGTCGTGAAGGTATCAAAGTCAATGTCATTCGAGCAACGGCACCTTAAAGAAGAGGTGCATTTATAAAAAGGAAGATAAGCTCATGAAATGGACTTATGAAAGATTACACTCCATACACTACTCTATAATCTTGCGAGGGTGGAAAAATTCTGAATGACCCCTCTTTGTTCCCCGTTTGAAATTGCAGCATTTCTCAATCACCGCTGCAGGTTTTAAGCTGAGTCACGGTTGCAATGCCCATATTTCCTGAAGGCAAGTTTACCAGCTATTGTAGTGGACTTCCTGACCCCACCTCCAATAGATTTCTTTTGACACGCCCCATACCCCTTCCCCGACTGGTCACGGTAATGCTGGGAAATAATGGGAGGTCAGGCCGGGCCCTATACCACCTGACGCCCTCACATCTGGGGAGCTTTTCACGGGACCTCTCCCACCCACTTGGGCGTCCACAACACAACAACCCTTCCCGTTAGGTAAAAAGGAGGAAACAATGGGTGTGTTTTTAGGGGAAGCTGAACATACCAACTTCCTCTGGACAGTGAAGCAAGGTAACGTGCTGTTCTCACCGCTTCACATTAAGGGATTAGGATGTGCAGTAGTTTGCCTTTTCCTGGTTTTTCCAGACCTAGAGTGAGGACAAGGCTGAAATAATTCCTACAATAGGACAAAAATAGTGAAGAAATGGAAATTGAAGAGGTCAGAGCAGTCGAAAAAATTCCTACTGTGTGCCCTGAAAAGCTCTCTGCAGTTTAGCTCTCAGAAACCCAGGTCCTACTGAAAGGTCAACCTTCTGTTTGATCAATGCTTTTTTGTGGGAGAAATCTAGAGATCATAAGGCTTCCCCCTTTCAGACTTTATCAAAAGTGAAAAGTTTGGCAAAGGATTTGAAGGAGCTTGGAAACAGAAACAAATACGATTTCAAAAGGCACGTGAAGACCTTTTAAGAATTTCCAATGGTATGAGTAAAGCCAAAAAAAGAAGGCATAGTTGCATTGCTTACGATTAGTATAGATATTGCCCAGAGAAAAAAAATTTATTCAGTAAGTGGACAGGCATTTCAGTCTGTACAAAATAATCATGGTGCTGATCATTGACAAGCTGCTAGGGTTTTCACTTTCAGGGCATTGAACCACAACAGTTTCTAACGCTTATGCCACTGCTTGGCACTGTGTGCATGCAACTGAAGTCAGAGTCCCAAAGCCAGCATCCAAAAAGCAGCCAAAACAGTGGGTGATATTTTAACATCTTCCAATACCAACAGATGAGCGTCAAAATGAAATCTAATGAAGGTATTTTTCCTTCTTTATTGGCGATTTTCTGCATGACTAGAGCGAGAGGTAAAATGTAGTGCTTTTCATTCCTGCCAATTCAGGCAATAATCCCAAAACGCTGTTGGCAATACAGCCAGTTTAAGAATAACCCATAACCTTTTCTGAAAAGACCTGTGCATGATGATAGCTTGTTTAAGGGCTGTTTATATCCACTGTGCTTAAACTGCTAGAAAATGAATCATCAAGAGAGGAACCCAGGCTTATTCAGGGGTGATAAGCAGAAATAGCTTCCATGTGTGACAACCCAACAATAGAGAAACCGTGGAAACTCTTTTAGATGAAGATCTATGTTGTACAATAACAACAACACAGCAGGTAACTATGTAGGCAAAAGGATGGCCGGGGGTAAGTTTCAACCGCTGTGATTTTGGCACATAACCCTTGACTTAAAAAGGTTAGTCAAAAATCAGCCAATCCTTCCTCAAGAAGCACCTCCCCGCCCCGGTAGTAAACATTTGGTTTTCTCGGCACTGCACCTCGGCTTTGCCAGTTAGCTCAACAAAAACGATCTCAAAAACAGCCAAGGTGTTGAGAGTGTTCCACCTTAGCTGGCGTTGCGTACTTGTTGGCAGCCCCCCTATATGCCAGCCCCTGTAGTCTTTAACATGGGGCCTGCTACTGGAAATGTGCGCCCCAGTCCAGTAAATGATGTCAGAGAAAAAGAAAAAGTGGCACCACCGGAAACTAGCGGCTCTGTAACAACCGGGAAGCCGAGAGTCACCTGTTGAGCTCAACGTCACTCCAACTGACTCATGAACTGATTCCAATTGTCACAGCACCAAGTGTCCAATGGTATTAAGGGCTGAGATATAAAGAGTGGTGGTTATAGCTGCACACCTCAGCAATTTGCTTGGTATAACTCACTATATTCTGGCATGGGTCTTTTATATTCCGCAAACTCATAATAATTGGCTGCGAGGGAGTGAATGGATTGATGTATTGTCCGCGCACACAGATTGAGTTTCGCAAGGAGAGACACTGCAGGCAAAGAAAAACTTTTTTTTTGTTCCACAACATTCACACTATAGTATAAAAACAAATGTCCAAACTTTACATTTAAGCCTTTATTTTGCTAAACCTAATCTGGTTGTGTCTGTATGTTTCTCATATACAACCATCTTTAACTGCCACTATCTCAACATTAGTTTTTATTCAATACTCTGAACCAAAAATTCAACTTCTAAAGCACTGTAAGTAAACAACTGGAAAAATTCCATGATGATATCTATCTATACACATACTGGATATAAATATATATACTGTATACTGTATATATACTACATTATATACCTATTTTTCAGCCTTCTCAAGTGGCACACAATGCAAAACGGGGGAATTAATGCGCTTAAAAGTTCGAAAAGGGGCTTGAGTTTGAAAGGTTTTTTTTGTGTGTATGTGTAACTCAAAACTGATAACGTGACAGAAAATACAGTATTTTACGCCTGCCATGACAACCAATGGTGCTGTAATTATCCCCTGATGCAGCCCAGGAGTCCTGTATTACAGTGGGGAGGAAATGACAATGGCGATATAGGATACAGACGATTACACATGCACATAGCCACAACATACACACACACACACAAACCGGAAACATCCTGAAACCTCCTTTGACTTGACTTAACAGGTCAAGGATCTGGGTTTAGATATCCACTCTGATAGGACATGGAGAAGGAAGAGAGGAGGAGAGAGAGAGAGATGCAGAGACAGAGAGAGACAGAGACAGAGAGAGAGAGAGAGAGAGAGAGAGAGAGAGAGAGAGAGAGAGAGAGAGAGAGAGAGAGAGAGGAGGGAGGACGCTTCCCCTCGTCAGTCAGAGGCGATGAGAGGAACAGCTGTCGGGAGCTTCCTTTTTGGCTCCGTAAATCCACACGCCACACACACACACACACCCACACACACACACACACACACACACATCTTTATTCAATTGCTTTAGTCAAAAGGCTGTGTGGTGCTGCTGGCTGGAGCGATAATATAGGGTCATCATGGTGACACATAGCACAAACGCAGGGTAACCCAACAATCTGACTCTGCGTTCCAAATCGCATACGTCCGGTGCACACTGGATTGTGGGTCAAAATCGCCAAAAAAGGATGCTGATTTCCACATTAAAAGTTACGACAGGATGCAATGGGCTATCCGGGTTTTTTTAAGCATACTCACCTGACTTTGTGTATTGCGACATCCTACATCTTTTTCTACCATACTAAATAGCAGGGAAGAATGGATATTCCACTTCACTCAAATGGCCTCCTGACCCGTCTTGTAGGTATACTGAGTGAGTAGGGAGGATGCACTGGGTGTGTGGACAGTGGAGGCATGGCGAGAGAGAGACTAGGAAAGGGAGGGTGGTTGTATTTTGGCATCAGATACCAAACTCTTTCTCTCTCTTTTTTTCACCCTTCTTCCTGTGGTTTTATGGCCTACTTACCGGTAGCAGACTTTTCTTCTGGCTATGCAAAGGGGAGATCTCTGGCAGATCTGTTTCAGCAGGGCTGCTGTGTTGTACCGGATGGCCATAGTATGGGGTGCTAGCAAGTTCTGGGGGGCGATTTAACACCCCTGGGTGGGTGGCCCATTCAGGTGTGAGTTAGGATGACATCAATAAATTGGCCTGCAAAACAGAGATGAGCTTGTGTCAGACCATAATTCAACTCATTCAAATGAAACAATGAAATAATTCATCATTTTATACATAAGGTATTAATTGTTTGGCATTGTACACAATCATCTTTGTATTACAGCACACCTGCAACCAACGAAGCAATTTGCTGCACGGAGGAGGCCATTAACAAGTTTCTGTACAATTGTATTGGCACCACACACGAAGAGCATTACATTCATATTATCCTTGTGAAAGAGTGTATGATAAAACTATTCTGTAAAATTCGTATTCTGGAAACATGTCGGAGCCGTGTTGAATCAAGACACGAACGAGGTGGAAAAATTCAAATATGGTTTTAAGTGCTTCTGCAAATCTAATTCTCAGTAATGGAGGAGCCTGTGCGTATATAAACCAGCTGCAAAAATGGGCTTTTCTCAGTCGTCAGGGGACGGATAGGTTTCATTACTTAGCATGGGACACCCAGGCCTTCCAAAACGGCCAGCTTATATGGTGTTTTGGATCAAATCAGATATATGGACTTACAATATATTGTATATGTAATTACCATATGTATCACTTGCTTCCAAAAGCAAAATGATGGGTCATGACAGAAAACTGACATATGTGTAGAGTTCGTTCTTGGATTTTTTACATGGTGGCTTTCTTGTTGAGACACGAGTGTGCCGGTGAGAAAGACAGCAGAGATGATAAGCCTTGTGTTTTTCATTTAGTGGTTTAGCGCAGGCCTGTATGAAAAAAGTTGAAAAACCTGGGAGGTTGTGTGGGAAAAAGACCTCCCCTCGCCCTCTGTGTAGTGTAGGAGCCTGGGGCGAGAAGTCAAGCGTGAAGCATTAAGCACCGTGATCTGGATCACCTGAGAGTGTGTGTGTGTGTGTGTGTGTGTGTGTGTGTGTGTGTGTGTGTGTGTGTGTGTGTGTGTGTGTGTGTGTGTGTGTGTGTGTGTGTGTGTGTGTGTGTGTGTGTGTGTGTGTGTGTGTGTGTGTGTGTGTGTGTGTGTGAGAGAGAGAGAGAGTGTGTGTGTGTGTGTGTGTGTGTGTGTGTGTGTGTGTGTGTGTGTGTGTGAGAGTGTGAGAGAGAGAAAGAGTGGGGAAAAGTATCTTTTAATCACACTGGGATTAGTTGTGAAAACATAACTAGGTCTCCAAGGTAAAAGTGTGTACTGTAAGTGGCATACTGTATGGGTGCTTGTAGGTCAGTTTGTGGGTGGGCAGGAGAAGTCTCCCAGGCAACCCTTTTTTCTCCCTTTCTTTTGTTTAGTTTTTCTCTTTGTTGTCTTTGTATCAGTTAAGTGTGGCCATTGTGCAGATGCTCTGCAACTGTTTATTTTTTTCTTATTTTCTTTGATTAGTCTGGACCTGAATAATGCCTCAGTGTGTTTGTGCACTGATCTGCCGATACCTTACTAAACTGTTATTAATTAATCATAATATGTGGCTCTAAGGAAAAGCATTCCAAGAAAAGCCTTGGAGAGGAGGAGTGCTCGTGTGCGGCCCGTCGTCAAAACAAATGTTGTTTTCACAGTGTATATGGGAAGATAATGACTTGAAGGGACCATTAATAAGTCTCACTTTTTTTCATAGAAATGCAGGATTGTCAGATGGAAAAAGTAACTTTTCAACTGTCATCCTAGCAGGGATTATGTTTGTCCGATTCATATGTTTAGATCTATTCATTTTTAAGCAGTGGCACTCCGAGGGGCCTGGCTGACAATACACAAAATAAAAAGATATCTTCCTTTAACAAGCCTGACTTTTAGGGCCAAATATGGGTCAGGCCACAAAATAAAGCTGGATCCTATATTTCCTGTGATGCAAACAGTAGCATCTTTTAGCAATAAACGGAATGCCTAAACGTCCTTGCCCTTCCATGCCTCCATAGACTTTCAGTTTAAGGGTTGTTTTTCCTTTTTTTCTTTGTCCAACTCGCATTTCTAAAGATCTACAATGAAAGTGTGTCAGTGTCTCATTAGGGCAGACTTGTTCTGGTTTATAGAAGAAGAGGAAAAAAGATTCAAGTTTCCTACACTATGTGATTTATCATTGACAAACACATTGGGGTGTTTACTTTTGCATTTGACAGGTGTTTGTTTGGGAGCTTGCCTCGCAGCCATTTGGGTGTTTGGCGAGGCCTCTCCAACCGAGCGCTTCACGCTGCCATACAGTATATAAACAGTTAGACCTCATCGGGTAATTTTCCTGTCCAAGACGGATTATGTGTCTACTAGTGTGTCACCTAGAAATGGATTCAAACGCAGATGATCCGATGGCTTTTTGTTTTTCTCAGCAGGGCAAATATTTTGGGAGTGGGGGGAGATTAGGTTTTTTTTTACTCTCTTTTCATTCTTCCTTTTTCTTTTACCCTCCATCACTCCAAATTGTCGTTTAGGAAAAAAAATATCTCCTCATGTAAGTCTGAGCCATGGAAAGTTTTCCCCTGAGCTGCAGTCTGTTTTTACGGTGTGCGAGAGAGAGAGAGAGAGAGAGAGAGGCTAATTGGCTTTGCAGACGGCCTTTTTATCCAACAGTTGACCCACGGTGCTAACAGCCACGCCGCTCATCTTGGCACTGACAAGCTTCTCCTTAGCTGGCCCTATGAAAGTGAGAAGGGTCAAAATAACTTGGAGGAGCCTTGGATGTGTGTGTGTGTGTGTGTGTGTGTGTGTGTGTGTGTGTGTGTGTGTGTGTGTGTGTGTGTGTGTGTGTGTGTGTGTGTGTGTGTGTGTGTGTGTGTGGCTGTGCGATCGAATAGGCAGACAGGTGATGGGTCTCTGCGATGAGTCACTAATATCCAGAAAAACAACGGCTTTGCGTTTCCACCTGATGCGCCTTGCCAGTGGGACCAGAGCGATGTTTTGTTAAACCCTGCTTGTCGTCCACTTGTCATTTTTGTTCTGCATCATCTCTGGCTTTCTTCGCTGATAGAAATGGATTAACGTGTTTAAAGGCAAAATCGTTTTCCAAGCCCTCCTACGTACAACTGAATTACTCCTCAAGGGAAAATTGAAAAAAAATTATGAAAAAAATATATTTGTTTTCCCCACATAAATGGCAGTGTACTGACACAGTCCTTTATAATCATCTTACTGTATGTGGGAGTCAAAAGCTGGGCCAAATAATATTTATCAGTACATAATAAAAAAGACAAATGCTTCAGTTTAAGTGTTGGGGGTGGGGGGCTACATGTGAGCAGGTCTGCGACTCCCCAGCCCAGCTAAACAGTGCATGGGGAGCAAGTGGGAAACGCAGATGTCTCTCTCTCTCTTCCTCTCTGCAAATGAGCTGTGACCTGAGGCCGCGGAGAAGGTGGGAGTCCCGTGAGGGGCCGTGTGTGGGATTTGGGCCAAACGGGGGCAAGGGGAAAGGGAACCTGAGCTAGTTGATGGGTGTGTGTGGACGTATCAGTAGTCTATACCAAGGTGTGTGTGTGTGTGTGTGTGTGTGTGTGTGTGTGTGTGTGTGTGTGTGTGTGTGTGTGTGTGTGTGTGTGTGTGTGTGTGTGTGTGTGTGTGTGTGTGTGTGTGTGTGTGTGTGTGTGTGTGTGTGTGTGTGTGTGTGTGTTAATCCTCAAAGACACCCTGTCTGTGCTCAGGCCCTCTTGGTAGCCATCGTTTAAAAAGTAGGTCACGTTTTTTTACCATGTGCTTAATTATGATTTGCCCAAAAAGGGGGGGGGGGGCTTTCGTTGATGGACGGTAAGAAGTTCCCCCCCCCAAGGCTACAAAGCATACGTTAACACAATACAAGCAAGTACACACTTGCACAGGCAGTATAGCTCCAGACACATGTGATGCTGAACTTGTACTCAAAAACCCTTTGAAATACCAAGGAAAATCTATTCTATAAAAGACTGGGTTACAGTTTTGTATGTTACAGCTAAATACATATCCTGGATACCATAATGGGTAAGCGCCACGTTTGGTGAAATATAGTACCACTTGATGATCGCCAGCAGCTCAGTCATGTAGGCTGCATATCACAACAGACCATCATTGCACACTCGATTAAAAAATAAATAATGCCAAAATGCTTAAAAAGGGATTTTACAATAGAAACTTGATCAAGATGTTCTCCAGCAAACCCAACTAGTTATAGGAAGGAACATTAACTTATTCCGTACTCGACAACAGAGCACACCTGACACTGAATTGGCATTGCACTTAAAAGGACCAATTTCTCCAAATCTATATGACCCACGACTACCGCTTCAGTGTCTACTTGAGCAATACATTTAATGATTAGATAAGAAGTGCAAACACTTGAGGGAGCTTAGTACCAGTGTTCGTATATTAACAGTGAAGAGAAAAACAATGTATTATTAATATTGTAAAAGCATAGCATACACCTACAAACACACACATTGCATACCATGTGGGGCACTGCGCTTTTGACAATATTCACCCACAAACCCACACTCTAACTGGAACCCTGGAAACACACCACCACTGTAAAAGTGTCCTATTCTCCAAGTCAGAAGCAACCACAGGGGCCTTCTACATCCACAAAATATCTTCGTCCAGTGCAGATAATAAGTCCTCAAGTGTACACCACATTGTGTTTACCACTACAGTTTTACCAGCCTAGAAGACGTCCCTTTTAGACAAAAACACTGTTTGCCAAACACGTCATTTGTACAATCTATCTACAGATGTGTTTCGCAAGCTCGCCCCTGCAAATGGATACGTCCAAAGATTTACAGCTCCTTTGAGAAGTGTTTACCTGATTCTAAGAGGAAAAAGGGTGGAAACATGATCCATGAAGTGGTGCATCGTCAGTATACTGTTTCAAACAAGGCAGACTGTGGTTATCAACAACACGTTGCGCCATCTCCTTCCATGGGATTCAGCTTGTCAACAGTTGAACATCTTGGCCGGACGGGATGTTGTGTTCGCGCGCGCGTGTGTGTGTGTGTGTGTGTGTGTGTGTGTGTGTGTGTGTGTGTGTAAAAAAACAGGGTGACTTCACTTTCTTGTGGGTGAATTGGCGTGTGTGTGCGTTTGCGGCGGTAGCAAGGCCCGTAACTCGGGGCATGTTTACGAGCTGCTATTCAAGCACTGAGCTCATCGCCTCTAGACCGTGGAATTTCACATTGACGTGGTTCCAGAGAGTCACATCTATCTAGATAAACATGAAATATGAAAATCCCATGAATTTATAGGATTAAATGTTGCCATATCAACAACAGCAGCTATACAGTCTCACATAACAATACAGGCCAACATGGCAACGGTCACTCAACTTGCCCTGCGTTCCATATCGCACACTTTCTATTTTCTATTCTACATAATACAGCTGACCATAAAAATAATCTAGTTATCTTGCAGGTAGGCATACAATTAGGACATACTTTTACGTATTTATTTCATTATAACATTGCGTCTTGATCTTGCCTCATGCATTTATATCTGTTGAATCCCTGGTTGTTTTTATATGGAGGCTCCATTCATGTGACGTCACTTCCGGTGTGCACCGGATTGTGGGTCAGAATCGCCCAAATAGCATGCTGATTTCAACACTAAACACCGCAACCAGGTGTAGTAGACACAGGGTATTTTTAAGCATGCGAAATCTGACCACAAGAATTGGGACATCTTATATCTTTTTTTCTACCATACTAAATAGCAGAAAGTATGGGTATTGGAATGCAGGATTGTTTTCAAATCAGTCAAATTAACTTAGCATTGGTGGTATTTATATGCTTTTCTTCAATCTAAATGTGTGTGTTGCTGGGGAAAACCAACGACTTTTGTATCATTAACAAATGGTTTTAAATAATAAACTGATCCAAAAATGGACAACATTTAAAAGTATAGGACACAAACAAGAATGACAATAGCAGGTAATAAAGATATCTATGCCACTCATGTATCTATGTCACTACCATAAATACCTGAGAATAGTTATTGGCAGGGCACACAATACAGTAAACAGAGGGGTTTTTAATTCCAGGATTGGAATACAGTCACGCAGAAGAATAGCACAGAAAAATGTAAAATATTGAATTTGACTTTCCTTATTTACTTTTTTGTGCAGCCCAGAGAAATCTAGTCCATTTCCTCACTAGTGTTATAGACGTCACAAACGAAAAAATTTGTCTTTTGTGGTGAGAGTGTGAGCTTGGGAAATGCAGGGGGGAAAATTCCACATAATGCTGTATTTGCCATATCACTTCAACCACAGCTGTCGTTAATTGATGGCTCGTTAAGTGCAGCCTGTGTTGGTGTTCTGTCTGTCTGTCTGTCTGTGATTGTGTCCAGGTTTCTAATGTATTTTGATCCATTTTTATAATGTGTAACTGGGTCAACCATTGGATTTCACCGCAACTGTTTTGAATCCGGGTTGGCCTACGAGCTGCAAACTTTTCCATTGCCCCATTTCAAGCCTAGGAATAAGATACTCTATGAGTATAACTTTTTTTTATCATATTTTGCCTGGAATTGTATCATTTACACAGAAACACACTTCTGACATAAAAATTTAAATAAACATTCATATATCATTAACACCACAGGTGATTTACACTTGAAAACACTTTCCAACTGCAGTTATGCTGGTGTTGATGATCAAGTCATTCAATTATAGTAAGTCAAATCACTGGTTTCTTTTGAAGTTGTTGTTCACCAGTACAGCCCTAATTAGTGGTCAATACTGATGTGTGTATGTGTTTCCGTGAACATTGCAACTGTTTAGTGGAGCAAAAGAAATTATGGTATTTTTTCTTCTTTTTGGAAGGTTACTATTAACCCAAATCCTGGCAGATTCTTGTGTAATTTGAGTAGTTCAAGAGGCTAGTTATTAAGTATGTGATACACCAAATTATTTTAAACCAAAAACAATGGAAGTGCTTGCTTTGTTTGTGGCCCCATGGGTTTGTGTACATGTATGTATGTATGTATGTATGTATGTATGTATGTATGTATGTATGTATGTATGTATGTATGTATGTATGTATGTATGTATGTATGTATGTATGTATGTATGTATGTATGTATGTATGTATGTATGTATGTATGTATGTTGACATGGTCAGATAGGTAGAATAACAATGGAACAATCAAGTTTGGTTCTTGATGACATCAATGCTAATCTGAATCTGGGAGCTTCCAGGATGGCCCACACCTAGGGTGTCAGCCCAATCAGACATATTTAATTACAATAGAAACTCCAGACAGGGGGCGCCCTTAGCTCAGTTGGTAGGGCGTCCCCTCCCCCCCCCCCCGGGCCGGGTCCAGCAGCAGACCCGGGTTCGATTCCCGCCCGCGGTCGCTCTCTGCATGTCACTCCCCTCTCTGCCCCATTTCACCTCTGTCTCTCTGCACTGTCAATAAAGCATAAAAATTTCCAAAAATATCTAAAAAAAAATGAAAAAGAAACATCAGTAGTCAAGATAAGAGGAAATACACTTCATACAATGTTCAAATAATGAATGTAGAGACAAGAGTAGAATTAAACTAATCAATATAAAGTTGGCTTTCACAGCATGTATTTATGTATGTATGTAGTTTTTGTCCACTCACGTGCACAGGGACCCTCCTTCACAATGTGAGGCACTGTGTAGTTTTTTTTGTTTTGTGCAAACGTGGCCCTGACCACCTCCGCAGCCCCTTCAGAAAAACTGTCCAGCTGCTTCACACTAACCCACATCTGGGAAGAGTCTAGTCTAGCGGTTAATTAGACTTGTGCACGTGACACACACACACACACACACACATCCCCTTAACACATACATACATACAGGAGACATTTCCACTTAAGCTGGAAAACTGCCTACCTCAGCACTGCATGTACAATTGTTTTTGTTACCGCGGCCTTGTTGTGGCCCCGTGACCTAATTTTTTTTTCTGTAAAAACGTGAACAGATTTCGAGGAAAACGTGGGTGGGTGAATCAACACGCCCAGGCAGCAGCCCCTCTTCCTCTCCTCTCTTCGTCTTCTCCTCCCTCTCTCTCTCCTTCTAGCTACTGCCTCCGTCTGTGTATGTCTGCTGCTCCAGGGAGACTGGCCCACTTGGCACAGGATCAACAGTGTGTGGTTAGAACAGGATTAAAACACACACATACACACAAACACACACACGCGCACACACACACACACACACACACACACACACACACACACACACACACACACACACACACACGTGAGACACTGCCATCGGATCCCTATATAGGAGTGTATAGGAAAAGTACAGGATAATTTGTTCCCTCACTTGTTTTTGATCTTATTCTTAAATTGTGCCATATAAGGTTGCAGAAGTCTGAAGTTATACCCTTACCTGCTTTAAAGTCTTTTAGAAATAAAAGTATTACTGCAAGTGTGTTAACACCTCTTAAAGTCATGTACTTACAGCAGCGCATTGTTGGCACACAAATATTTGTAATTTTGACAAATCTATCACAAATTAACATGAAAGGCTCCATTACTTTATACACACAAAGTTCCTTTTACAATGTGCCTTTCGTGAGATCAGAATTGAATACACCACCTTCACCTTGGTTCCAGCACTCTGGTTCCATCAGCCCTTCAAATGCAAATGTTTTTGGAATCTTGTTCTCAGTTTTTATTTGAGTGGCTGATGCTGTGAAAAACCACAGTGCAGACAGGGGAATCACGAATACGTTTATTTAGCCTTCACATGGTCACATTTGAGCCTTGTCTAGACACACACACACACACACACACACGTCAAAATGCTGGGTTTGCCCAGACACACTCTTGATACACGCTGCTAACTAGATACACAAATGCACGTGCTAAAAGTAAATACATGGACGCAGACACACACACACACACACACACACACACACACACACACACACACACACACACACACACACACACACACACACACACACACACACACACACACACACACACACACACACACACACACACTTAATGCTCAACCGCCGTCCTGCCATACTCACTCACCCTCTCATTTGAGGCGGTGTGTGAAATGAGCTGGAAAAGAGCAAAAAAAAGAAGAGAAGGTTGAGGGTTGAAAGGAATACATCGAAAATCTCCCCAACAAAAATCTTACCACTTAGACAGGCAGCATGCTCGCTTTTTGGGGACAGCAAAAAATGTCAGAAAAATGATCAATGTGGTCAACTTTTCGGGGTGAACTTGTCTCCTTGCAAGGCATCACAACCAACTTCATAGTTTTACCATACTGCTCTCTGAGTGGGGATTGTTGGCCCTAATTGCAGTGACTTGCCATATGCTTGGGAGAAAAGGAGAGCGATGCATCATCTTTAGACATATGCATACAAACAGCCATACGCACGTGCAGGTGCGCATGCCAGGGTTTTTTTCTGAAGAGGCCTGAGCCTGTGTGCAAAAGAAGTGATGGATCCATTTCTCTATGAGGTGTTTTAGCTGGAGAAAGTTGTCTTGCCTCGTCATGTCAAAGCGCGTGTGTGTGTGTGTGTGTGTGTGTGTGTGTGTGTGTGTGTGTGTGTGTGTGTGTGTGTGTGTGTGTGTGTGTGTGTGTGTGTGTGTGTGTCTGTGTGTGGGCCTATGGGTTTGTTTTTATTTCTGGTTAACTGCCAGATGGGGTGAACTTTTTCCCCCTTGCAGCAAGAATAACAAAACGAGTGCCAGTGAAGTTTCATTAATCAAAAAAACTATTTGCGAGTCAGTTGAGGGAAAACTTTTCAATCTAAATTTTTTCCTTGAAGCAGGAAACACCATGAATCTGGTGCACGGCCAGGTCAAGACAAAGAGAAAGATGTGTGTGTGTGTGTGTGTGTGTGTGTGTGTGTGTGTGTGTGTGTGTGTGTGTGTGTGTGTGTGTGTGTGTGTGTGTGTGTGTGTGTGTGTGTGTGTGTGTGTGTGTGTGTGTGTGTGTGTGTGTGTGTGTGTGTGTGTGTGTGTGTGTGTGTGTGTGTGTGTGTTTGAGAATGAATGAAAGGCATTATGCTTATGATGCTCTATTCTGGGCCCTTGGTGTGGTCACATACACAGGAGTTGCCCCCCGGTTTCTCCTTTAGTTTCACTCACACAGCCTGGGCCTTGTTGACTTTGGTTGGACTGACGTTGTCGCACAGTGGGGTAGCCTAGCGCCTAGCCTAGCTCCCATTTAGGGCTCATTTCGGGGTGGAAAGTCACTGCTGTCTCTTCCTCTCCAGAGACTAGAAGCCAAAAAGTCAGAAATAGGTGAGCTGTGCTTCCAGGCTAGGTTTCCCAAACCAACCCCATCACTGAGGACACCACTGTTCCTCTGTATGCCTGTAAGTCAGCGAGTGCATCTGAACTGGACGGTAATTTTCTTAAACTCGTGCAATGGCAGAGTTAAGTGTTTGGCCTTGTCCCCATTTAGCAGGAATTCACAGAGCTATAAAAAAAACTTGATTTGCTAAGGGATTTAGTGATCGAAGTTCGGATACCACCATGTAAACAAACTATAATTCTGTATTAATTTTTTTTTTAAATACTCACAAGTTGATACATATGGGATATACTTTGTGGTTAAGGCCTTCACTCTGTATGTAAAACGCTCAGTGGACGAAGACAATAACTAGATTTAAAAGACTAAAGATGTGAACAAGGAGCCAGAATACTGCCGTGTCATCTATAAAAAGTCATGAGCAAGTATACAATGATGTTCAACATGTGGTGAAAATAATGGTTCTTAGTGGTAGTAATTATTGTCTCTCAACCCAGACCAAAGGCCACACATGCTACACATAGAATAGTACTATATCCTTTATTAAGGAACTGCGTTTGGCAAAAGGCAACTATTTCCATCCCTCACAGTAGGTCACACATATATTCGGCACGTGTACATTTCACACACATTTCTAGGTCAGTAATGTGGGCACGTGGCTCATGCTGCCATTCCGCCAAGCTTGTATAGTCAAGCCACGCTGTCTCAAAGTGGAAATTCCCAATAGGAACTTTTCCATGGAAGTTTTTACAGCGAGACATTGGTGCTGCTTCTACTACTACTACTACTGTGATTCATTCTTCACATTGAATGGGGCTCACTCTCTCCAAACTCAGTTTAAAAAAGTGTGACATGTTTCATTTTTTTTTTAATTTTATCATCGTCAGATTAACTGTAGTACCGTGGTGACATTTCCCATTAACGAACGAGAAAATGAGTAGCAATGTTCATGCAAAGTGGTATTGCTGCTGGTTGTTGCAATAGTGTTTATTCAATATAAGATTGCATTTCCCATAAAAAGCCCTCAACTCTGGTGACACTGGTATGAGTAAGCTTTTTTCAAGTGGACACTTCGACTTTACTTGCCGCTACTGCCTTAAATATGTGTATCCCTAGATGTCTCAATTTGTGTTAGTGTATCGCAGTCTCCATAAAGAGCCTAATAAGAAGCCTGACAATAAGACAGCAAAGGAATGGACAGACCGAAAGGAGCAGGCAGGGAGAGATGGTGCATTGTTCACACCATAATCAAACTGCCTAAGCTGATCTGCAACAGTAGGGCGGAATGGTTGACATTTCTTGTTTTGATGTGTGTATAGAAAATGAAACAGGACAAGTCGCCCTGACCCAACTTCACTGTTCTGGGAGAACAGAACATCACATACTTACTGTCAAGATTTGACTCCGGTTGATTTGTGCTTAAAACACAAACCCCTCCTTCAGTTACGACACTTAACAAATTCTAACCTAGGAGATACATTGCTATTCATGTCTGTTTTTTATGGAAGGCCTGCTACTTCAAAGAGTATCCCCACCCCGTCTGGTTAAGCTATATCTGTTTCTGTAAAAGGATTTCAAGACAAAACAGAGATTGTACCACATCCCAGCAATTAAACACAAAAAACAAAAACAGGTGATAATGGACCAAAGAGGAGTGTGTGTGTGTGTGTGTGTGTGTGTGTGTGTGTGTGTGTGTGTGTGTGTGTGTGTGTGTGTGTGTGTGTGTGTGTGTGTGTGTGTGTGTGTGTGTGTGCAGTAGCATCACAAGGGCGTTATTAGGAAGCATCATTGTTTTTATTGCTGCTCTGCTTGAATGTAGGCCAAGTACTGGGTTTATGAGAGCCCACACACACACACACACACACACACACACACACACACACACACACACACACACACACACACACACACACACACACACACACACACACACACACACACACACACACACACACACACACACACACACACACACACACACACACACACACACACACACACACACACACACACACACACACACACACCTTGCCCCACTCTCTCCTCCCATGGCCCTACTATAATGCAAGGCTGACCTTAACAGTCTACAGCTGTCACAGCCTGACATGTGTAAGCTGCAAACTAATACACTCAAAGGGAATTACATTTAGGAATGAATTTATTGTAAAAATGTATAAATCGATTTTTAAAGACCCTAAAGGTGCGCCCACACCAATTGCATTGTGTGCACGGCGGCACAAAATAAAGGCAAGTAGCCAACATTACCCTACCTGGCTAGGGGACCGTGGCTGGAGTAGATATAAACACCGGTGCTTCGCTGTACTTGTCGTGAAAGTTCCCCGGACATAGCCGTCATGTTTGGGTTCATAATATTGAGGCGCTAGGCGTACACAACCGGGTGAGTTAACTAATGCTATCCGGCGCTAACTTGGTTTATCGGCTAAAGCACAGCCGCACATATTCACTGAATTAACCAGGAAGTCCATTCTCCTGGTTTACTTTCCCCACGTCTTCTAATCCCGAGCGGCTGTCATACAGCACCGGCCGCCGGCAAATACATTTTCCTCCTCGGTGTTTCTCAGCCTTTGTGTACACTGTTCTCCGACTGTGCCGATGTATGTGTCGTCGGGTCATTCTCCAAGCTGATTGGCGCGGCTAAGCGTCACGCGTAGGAGGGTAAAAAGTTTTGAACTCCACGTTAGGTGCGTATATACGTAGCCTACATAAGTGTATATATATATATATATATATATATATATATATATATATATATATACTGTATATATATATATTCCTATGGAAAAATGGACGATTTTACGCCTCTTACGCGCGTAACGCGTTTGGTGTGGGCACACCAAGGCATCAGTATGCTTTAACCCAAGTGTTGATTCATGGACATGAAATCTACTGCACATAAAGTATATGAGACGAAACGGCACTACTACAGCTGTATTCAGCAGCTTTTTATTGACCCAAGATGTCAACTTAAAGTTTGTTGATTTAAGCTTACATTTATAATCTTGGATGGGATTCTGAAATTGAAACTCCCGTCTCTCAATTTAGCCTAAAAACCAAAAGGAAATCTCATTTACACTGTCTCGGCTGAATGACTTCAGTTTTATAAATTCAACCACATCTTCTTTTAGCACAATCAAATGTAAAATACCCAGAGCTTTGTCATCTCTTGTTTTGTTATATCTGGTTTATGAGACACTGGACTTTTATGATAGTGGGGTTTTTTTGCAGCGTTTCCCCCTCGGTAGCAGTCAAACGTTGAGGTTTGCAGACCTACAGCGCTGCAAGCTCTCGTCGCGGTCGCCCTATTTTCACGGGTGACTTTTATAGCAGGGTTACTAGATTGTCCTGGGTTCTCTCAACTGGCCCACAAACTGACACCATGACCAAGCATGCATGGCATGACATAAGTGAAATAGAAACTTGACAATATCCCAAGTGTTTGTTTTAATCTACTTTCGAGGACCATATGGGTGAAGTTTGCCACATTAAGACAGTCGTGTTTAATGAGGCTTGCATACTTTTCTGAGACTATCATAACTTTTCTGGACATCTTATATTACCCGTACATGCAAGCACCCAGACATAAACAGAAAATTAAATCAGTTGGTCTGTTCTTTGTTTCTCTGTATACCTGTTTTTATTTTCACCTATAACAATACAGTTGCAATTAGTGGCCTTTTTGAAATTAGTTGCATTTTTATGCCAGCTTTGGCGCCAGAAACGATGGACTTCTTTGTAAGTGGATGGCTCCAATGCAAAGTATGTCATTAAGGCCTAAAACCACCGATGGCTCTTTTTACTATCATTTTTAAAAAGGAAAAAATTAACAATCTATGACAAAATGTGTCACTTGATACAGTGTGGTCAGGGAGGTGGACTGTGTGTGTGTGTGTGTGTGTGTGTGTGTGTGTGTGTGTGTGTGTGTGTGTGTGTGTGTGTGTGTGTGTGTGTGTGTGTGTGTGTGTGTGTGTGTGTGTGTGTGTGTGTGTGTGTGTGTGTGTGTGTGTATTATTCACACCTACACACACACCTTACACTACCGATCTCTGCTCTAATGTATTGACAGCCTGGAAGTGCCTGTAAACTAAATGTGACGCACGAAAACCATGGAAAGTTTTTTCAATATTTTTTATAAAATCAGATTGCTGACTTGCCAGTTGCTTTGGTCTTAATAATGGCCGCTCATAAAGACGACGCGGTGACATGTGAGAAAATTAGAATACAATGTCACTGTCTGACAGTAGCAAAGCATTGATACAAGCTACCGTAGCGACAAAAGCATACCAAAACTTAGAATCTTCAGTTGTGCACCTGGTTAAAGAATCCAAATATGCAAAGTTAGTAAGGCCCATGTGGTTGTGATTTCATGTTGTGTGCAGCAGCATCTCTATTTGTTTTTTGTTGTTTTTTTACCTTAACTCCTGGTTTGTATTTGGCAGGTATCTACAGAGACTGTGCTCCAGAAGGTAGCCCTATCCAGTAATTGTCAGAGTAAATGGAGAGCAGGAGCTTAATACAGTACGATCAAAACAGGAGATACTGATGAAAGAGTGACAGAGAGAAAGAGAGAGAGAATGGAGAGATGGGGTTGCAAAGATGTAGACTGCCCTCCAGTGGCAGCGTGTGGAAATCCCTCCAACACGGTTAGATTCAACAGAACACACAGTGAGCCATTTTTCAGAAGTCATTTTGCACACAGCCATAGTGTACATCAGGGGTCCCCAAACTACGGCCCGCGGGCCAAATGCAGCCCGCGGCCCGCTTTTTATTGGCCCGCAGCCGATTTTAAAAAGATAATGTAATATGGCCCTTTGAATTTTTTTTTTTTTTTTTTTTTTTTTGCATTTCTTAGTTAACCCACTAGTGCAGGGGTGTCAAACACTGATTGATTGGCCCGTGGCACATTTTAAAAATATAATGTAATATGGCGCTTTTAATTTTTAAATAATTTAAATGCACTCATTATATTACAGAGAAATATGTCCCATAAAAGAAAATGAGCAACAAGCCCATCCCAGAGGACCCTGCATAATATTTTATTTTAAATTAATATTATTATGGAAAATCTATGCGTTCTTCTCCAATAGCTTCTAATTCATCTGACACAGTGTCTCCATTTTTTTCATACAAAATTCTTCAGATTTAGCCTCTTAATTTCCCTCTCAAAGTGCACCAGATTCATGCATTTCGCTTTAAAGACTTTAAAAATCTATGAAACTAAACATCAGAGCAGCTCCATGTCCTGATAAATGTGTTATTTTTGCAAAGTGGCCCGGCCCTTCGTAGATTTTTCTGTATGTGGCCCTCAGTGAAAAAAGTTTGGGGACCCCTGGTGTACATGGTAAAAGGTAATAATAAATACCTGCATGACTGGCTATTTATCACTATATACAGGAATACAGTGTATTGTGACAACGTACAGATAAGATAAAGTAGTGTAACATACCTTTTCATTTGACTACCTGAGAATGCCTACGTGCATAACACACATGTGGGGTTTCTACACCTTGGCAAATTCTTAAGAACTTATGCCAGAAGCTCAGAAAAGCAAACGTGTTTAAATATTTGAACACATAGTGTAAATGTTTGCTCTCAGCCTGAGTGTTGTGCTGCTGCAGGCTTTTTAAACTGCACGGTAACAAAATTGGCACAAACTGACGCTGCTACTGTAATATGTTGAACTCGCCACTAGGGGGGAGAAGAGAACAGGGGAAAGTATGGAGAGATCTCTTTAAACCTTCTAGAAAAGATATAAAGATAATGTATGTGATGATTAATACCATTCAATTTGAGATTCTCTGGGTGTTTGTTCAGAATATACAGAATATTTTACTCTTTTACTGAGCACATCCACATCGAGTTGGGTTGGGGTTTTTTAAAGCTTGAAATTGAGCACACTGTACGTCCACCCAGGTTTAAAAGGCTTCTTGGTGTGCCCCTTTGCCTTGAAGCGGTTATCCCCTCAAGTTCCTCACTTTATTGTTTATTTGCTGTGTTTGTTTGTTCTGGCACTCCTAACTCATCTGCCTTGTCAATCAAATAGTGTAGGCGGCAGTTTAGTTTGGTGAATTTTTCCTTTTGAATTCTGAGTTGAATGCATTTTCTGTCTCTCCGATCGGCTTCGGTAACTATACTTCTATTTATTCACTACATTCACTGTGTTTGAATAGGGTAATTCCTTTGACCACCATCCAATAAATGCATATGCAGGTTGAGCATCTACAACAACAAAGCAAATGGGTTTTTATATCTGCCTTTTTTTTGTCATCTTACACATACAAAATGCCCTTCATTTTACCGTGTTACCTGAAGGTCACTTCACTTTGTTGATACAGAAACTCATGTTCAACTCTCAATAATGATGCACTGCAGAGTCCAGTACTGCTGTATTATACCACAGTATTTTATTTGGCCACATTTCTACGTAAAAATGTTCCCTATTATGTATGAATCCTTCAAGTGACCTCTATTCAAACCTGCCAAATAGTGTAATGACCAGTTAGAAGAATGTGTCTTTAAAAAAAAACTGAACTACTTTGAATTCCACATTGTAGATAGCCTATTAGTAAGGCTATTAGTGCTCAGCGGACCAGTCCTCCCCTTTCTGACTGCTTGTGGGCAGCAGCACAATAGGCTCCGACTGTATTCATCCAGCTACACTGGTTGTTTTGAGCACTTTAAAGTTACTCATGTTCTATCAGCTTTGCTTTGCTTTTCAGTAACATGACAATGTTTCGTGAGTGAGTTCATATGGCCGCTGCCGACTATTTGCAAAGCTTTAGACCTGTAGGTAGGATATGAGGACGTGTTGCTATTCAAAGGCAAGCAAAATGAAAGCTTCTGTAATTTAGACACTGTCATGAATATTACAACAGACTCCATTGTGTTGTCTTTTAAAGGTGTATGTGTTGTGAATATGTCCTCACAATCAGCTATCTGTCGTTACTGAATGTCCGCTTAAAAATAAATCAAGTGTTTATACACAGCCTAGGCGCTATGGTGGGCCCCCTTTTCCAGCTCACACGCACACGCGCACACACACACACACACACACACACACACACACACACACATACACAGTATGGAAAAGTAGCGCATCATGAGGAGATATTCACTGATTTTGACGAAAAGTTATTTTGAAAAAAACTTTCTCCAGGATTGCTGACTTTACCTTTAACTGACTGTCTGTGCCAGAAGTGGGAATAGTCAGCCATTGTTAAGCTATAATTCCTAACTTTCTCATATGAATGAATGAAAAACCCCAGGCAGTGCCCAAGACATTTTTCTACTGCTGAGAAAAAACCTGGACGTTCATCAGAAGGTATAAAATCCATGCGCAATCACCGAATTGTCTCATCTTATGTAGATGTGCCGACAGCTTTGTTGTAATTACTCAGAATTCCTCATGGGGGGGTCACATAAGTTACGCACAATAGCTTTAAGCGACAAGAACATGTGAGTGAGTGAGTCTTAGATCGGACCAATCGGACCAAAACATTCTTTGTGCATGTCTATACTCCCCGTAACCTTTCAAGTACAAGCTGTGAAGAGAATCTGGAAAGCGAAACAGCTGTAGTTAACTTCTCACGCCCATTCTTGCATTTGAAATGGAACCGCATCGGTTTTGGACGCACAGGCACGGCACTTCTCACCCTTCGTCTGTGACATTTTCAGCAGTCGGGCCAACTGTTCTACCCGAGTTTTGAAAGGCTGACCACCCACACACACACACACACATCAGCTGAGTTTCCCCGGTCACCCAGCTCTTTACGACAAGAATGGGACTGAATTTTAGTTTTTATCGCCCCCAGTGTATACAAAAAACAATTAAATTAAGGGCATGTATTTTACCTGAGGATGATTTGTAGGCCGACAACAAATCATTTTGCCACAACCAACTCAATTTCTAGAAATCAACTCAAGTCAGCTTTGCAACATTACAGTTTACTTTGACGTTAAAGCCATAGTGCATAACTTCTGTTTCCCCCATGAGTAATTCTGATAACACTGTCAGATCGTGATCACGCATGGATTTGTTATCTTCTGCTCTACGTCCAGGCTTTTTCCTAGTAGTAGAATCAACAATTGAAACATTTCTTGGGGCGTTTCATGGGATTTTCTCTGATATCCTGCGCCCGTGTCAGGGGGGATGACACTACTTTTTAAAACGCTGCCCATACTGAAAAATAATACAGAAAACGTTTTTTTGTGGAGCTGATTTTTTCAAAGTTTTAATCGACTTTGTGTGTGTCAACCTGTTTGGGCAAAGGGCAAAAAAAAAGTTACGCACTAAAGCTTTAAACTCAAGGTGGATAATAGAAACTTTTTCGTTTATACGTCTTAAAGAAAAAAATCTCTCCCTGGTAAGTGATTATTAAAAGGGGAACTGACCCCCAGCCCTGCATGGTACTGCTGTTATCTTGTGATAAGCCCTCTGATACCAAACACTGTGTTAGCCTGTGTGTAGGTGTGAGAGGAGAGGGAGGTGGTGGTGGGGGGTTGGCGTTATAAACCCTCTCTCTATTTGCTTTCCCCCTCAAAGGGACTATGCGTGGAATGCTGGGAATTTGACTGATCCCTGAGTGTCCCGGAGTGGGCTCCCGGGCGCTCCTAGCCCCCTTTGCTCACGTTTGTGGGAAACAGCCTGCATGTAGCTACCTGAAACCGGACACCTCTTTGACCACCCCGCGCCGTGGGAAACCAACCAGAATTGAAAATACATCCAAGAGAAAAAATTCCCTTCCCCACACATTTTCCAAACACCCTTTACTTGTGGAGAAGTGCACGAGAAATTGCATTTGCAAGCGACTACAGCAGCGCAAATATCCACCCTATAGCCCACCTAGGAATTAACCCAAGAAGATATTGAACAAAGTTGGAATTTGGCCTGAGGAACACAATATGAAGGCTCTAAAATAAGCTGAGGGATGTGGGGTATTTTATATATTTATTTCTTTAATTGAAAACATCTAGGCTACAGAACCACAACAACTAGCCAATAACAAACTTACTTTAGGGAAAAGCAGAGGAAATAAAGACACAGAATTTAGGTGTCCGTTCAATGGAAGAAAAAAAACTCAAGGCCACACACTAGTGAGAAGTGGATGAACCTTTCCTTTATCTGGCCTTCACAATGGAACCGAAGAAAATTGATGAGTTGAAAGATGAAGCTGCAATCATCCCTTTAAATTACATAGCTATATAACAACTGAGCTAAAGCTGCTTCTTGGAGCGAGTGTGAGAATAGCATTTTTTTAACCTGTCTTCCCTTATGTTCTCTTTATCCTTCCGACTTTAATGGGGCGCAGCGCACGCTGCCGACTCTTCAGTGTATCCCCCCCGTCTCCCATGTTTGTTTATTGTCACTCAATGTCTCTTGGTGGGGTATAACTGTAAACAAAATTTTGTTGTTTTGGTACAATGACAAAATTGATCTTGATCCTGAATCTTGATCTTGATCCTGAATCTTGAATCTTCTTGTGAGATATTTATCATAATGTTGATACATTTTGTGTTCATATCACTCAATAATGTCCGTGGGGTCTGAATACTGTGTGAAGCAACTGTTCATACAGCCATATAGTACGCCATATACAATATTTATACCGTATACATAACAGGCTTTTGTTTTAATGCGTTCACCCAGCCTGCAGGAATCCAGCCATTCTCTGTCTTGCTCATATATATTTTACAGCAAAGATTTTTTATGTTGCACCTCAACTCACATCCATGAAGTTCTAGTTAACAGTACATCTTAGCCTATAATTCACTATGAAAAAATATCTTTTAAATTATATTCTTCATACACACACACACACACACACACAAACACGCCTCCACCTCCTACTTGACCTCCTCATCGGGTTGCATTCAGAGAGGACTCAGAATTGGGCAAAAGGGGGGCGAGTTTGAAGCTGCAAAGAATTGTGGGAAGGCGTTGGAGAGTTCCAATGAGAGCCCTCCAGACAGGATTGCTGCCGGGCATTCGCCAGAATCGCCACCCACACACACCTATGACTGCTCCTCGCGCCGTTTCCGTGGCAACAGCAGCGCTTGATGGGAGAAGATCATACTTTGCTCAAAGAGAAGTGTGTGTGCGCGCGAGAAGAGTGTGTGTGTGTGTGTGTGTGTGTGTGGGTGGGTGTCTTATTTGAAAATCTTGAATGCCAAACTCCTGACATTTGACCTTGATACTTAACAAAAGGAAAAGAAGCACATGACAACCTAAGTTAGGGGGAAAAAATTTAATACTGGCATGAAGATTTAAAAAATAATCGTGGAATCAGGACCAACAATTGATGGAAAACTAGGTTTCAGCATTCAACAGAGTACTCTTCAGAAAACCTCACAGCCGTTATGTTTAGTTGTGTGTATACATGGAGAAAAGTGAGTGTGTTTGAATTTGAAATGGCAAAGTTTGAGAAAAGAGGACGTGAGTGCATGTGAGCAGCATACTTAAATTTTTATATTGCACTGTATAGTGTGTAAGATAAAGAGAGGAATATGTATTTTTTGTGTACTGATATTTTTATGTGTATTTAGGAGAGGTAAAGAGGCGAGAGAGAGTTAAGCGTGGGCTGTGCTGCTCATGTTTATTCATAGCAGTGTTGATCAGTTCACAGGTTCGCCTATCATTTTGCTCTTTTTTCTCCAGTCCTTCCCTCAACGTAGTCTGTTGCTCTCTCCGTCTTTTTTATTGTCACAATATCCCCCTCTTCTCCAATCTTTTCTCTTGCTCGCTCAAGACAAACCGACCGCAAGTTATCCTCCAATTTTCCATCTTTTCAACGCTCTGACTCTACCTCACACAAACAGGTGTGGGCAGCTCAACAGGAGGGCAGAATAATTTTACAGAGCCACACACACACACACACACACACACACACACACACACACACACACACACACACACACACACACACACACACACACACACACACACACACACACACACACACACACACACACACACACACACACACACACACACACACACACACACACTGTGACTAGTGTCGAGAGTTGAAATTAAATGATTGCTGAAGCCACAATCTTTTGAGTGCTCACTTGTTCTGTTTTAATTAGATGATTAAAAGGTGATAACATTTTTTTAATAATATGAATATAAACTAATTGGACAATTAGTCAGTGAGATCTATGAATTTGATTGTAATACAATGTATTTAGGATCTTCATTAAAATGATCTCTATTTGGTCAGTAATTAGAGTTAATGGTATATTCCAAAGTAGGATATTAAAATTAGGATTTATTAATGATATATGTTGGTTAACAGTTCTTCACCAGAAGGGTAAATATTGCCAAAAGCTTTTTAACTTAAGCTTCAACCATATCATAACTTTTAGTAGTCCTCACTCTTATAGCTGTGCATTTCAATTGTGAAGCCATTACTCTTAGCAAATTACATCAACCGTGTATTAGTATCTTCTTCTTAAAATTCAAATTCGAAAAAAAAAACAGCAAGATGGTTCACAAAATGCAAAACTAATGATGTGAAAATATATGTTAAATTATTCAAGTAAGGGTTAAAGACGTTACAAGAGCTAAATATCTGAAAGGTGTATTTCCACATTGTTGTGCACAGCGTTGCCAGCGTTTTTTTCTCGGCAAACTCTGTGCAGAAATTAACCAACCAATTTTCTGTAGAGCACAAACCAACACACTCTTCTCATCAGTGGGAATTCACACTTGACTGTTGCCATGGCTCTACCAATCTGCCAATGTCTACCCGTCAAGGCCACAGTGTTTGACAAAGATATTGTCTGGAACGATGATTCACTTTGCACTCAATAGCCAGTGTGTGTGTGTGTGTGTGTGTGCCACAATGCAAGACGTTCAAAATTTTCTGTTTGTTCACCCTCTCAAGAGGCCACAAGCATATGAAAGTTCAACACAATGTCTTTTCTCAACAAGGAACTCCAATAAAAAGTATTATCAAAGGGATTTGGCCTTCGAAGTTCTGTGATTCCTATACTGTTCAACTAGGTTACCGCTCGATACACGTAATCACCAATAGATGACATATCTTGAATCTGAACTGAACATAATAGTGCAGCAGTCCGCAAGCCAGTGTCACTTTATTAAGTGTTCAAGACGATTTTCTTTTCAGAATCCGGTATTTGTGTAAAAACCAAAATGAGCAGGTGACGATTCTTGCTTTCGCACAAGCAGATCGTTCAAAAATCAGAGCGACTTTGAGACAAAAATTGATGACATTCTCTGTTTTCATGAAGATAAATTTGCACTGGCAGATAGCAAATGTAACGTTTTTCTTGTCTTTTTTGTAAAGGAAGCAATGTGGCTGTTCTTTGCCAGAGGACGCCCACGCGGCCCATGTGTTCATGTTCAATTCTCTTGTACACAAGATGCACGCGGACGCACACGCACACACACACACACACACACACACACACACACACACAAACACGCATATAAATGCTTCAATCTACATAAAAATTCATACTCTGCATAGTGATGACACTGTCTCCATGGTGCGATGTGAAGATGACAAAGAATACAGAAAATAGAGAATCTCTCTATCTTGTTTCCATTTTTTTTCTAAAGAAGATATTTACTGATATTCTCATCTTTGGAATTGACACTATTGAGGTATTTTAAAAGTGCGTAGATTTCAAATACACTTTTCAGTTTGTCTGCATTGAAGGAGCCGTTTCTCATCAACAATTATTTCCATCCATGATGAGTGTTTTCAGTGCAGTTCGGACTGTTTTGCAAAGTGCCTCGGTCCTAACTGCCAATAATCAACGCAAATCTAAATTGTTTTCTGCTTTTCCAATTAACTCATTTATGCACTTTTCCCCCCCATTTAATTTTAGGCAAATAAATCCAATTACAAAAAGCAAAATTTCCCCCCACCTGAATCTGTGCAGACAATCATTCAATGAGGCTTATTTGCCCGAGGTTGGATGGCAAATTCCTATGTGTCGGGGCGCACATTCTGTTCCATTCTAATTTTGGCAAACTGTATTGCGTTAATATACCGTATTTAATCCTGGTAAATGAAATGCTTTTATTTCACCTGCCACTGGGCTTGCCCTTTCTCTAACATCCAGTTTAGGTTGTTTTACGTAGTCAACGCTAAAAACACCACATGCTTAAGCCAGATCATGACATTGTTTAGCTTACCTTGCTGTGTTTTTCAGATCCACCTTGCAATAGCCACTAACTCACCTGCTCCCATTTACCCTGATTGGCCTCTCACATTTTCCCAGATTTTTTCTTTGCAATATAACAAACTCACACAAATGCATGACACACACTTCATAATCACACCATATGGGTTACCTCCAAGCGTAGATAATCCCGGCTGCATACGTTTGCATACCATAAAGGAGATATTCATGAAACGGCAGCTCATTAAAATGTTTTAAAGAATGACTTTGCCTTATTTTTATTTTTTGTACACATAAGTATCATTTAAGTAAAACAGTAGGCTACCTCTTTACCTTTGCTGACTTTACGCTGCAACAGATGGCACACTATAAACTAAAAGTATCACCAGGAAAAAACAACTAAATGTACAGATTTGCAGAACTGCCTCTCCCTGAACTGATTTACACTTTGAGATGATGATCCATCCCCGCAAAACTAAACTTTGTATGATGGGTTGAAATTGCTCTCAAAATGCTGCATCATTCTTAGACTATCAAAGTTTATGTCAGACTCTCCCTCTGTTCGTGTGCAGGAAAATATCGGCACTAAAAAATACAGAATCTATGCATCAAAGGTATTACAGTAAAGACATGGCCCATCTGTCTAGTCTGACTGAGGAGATGTCTGAGTTCGATGATTAAGTTAAGTTAAAAAAAAAATCCTATCTTTTTCATCGAAATTTGTCTGTTCACATATCCCGTCTCAAGTTACCACACTTTGGAGGGGGTCATAGCACAGGGTCAGCCATACTACAGCACCCCTGGAGCTGTTTGGGGTTAAGTGCCTTGTTCAAGGACACAATGGTAGAGATGGTGGGCACCGTACATATAATACCAGCCACCACTAGTTTTACAAATAACACCCTCCTGTCCCGTGCCGGGGTTCGAACCAGTGACATCAGGGTTACTTGTTGGCCCTCTAGGCCATCCTACCACCACACAGCTTTTGGGAAAAGTGTTTTTTTCAAGTCGATTCGTGCGTGTGCGGATTGATCTATAGCGCCTGCCTGATGGGAGTAACTTAAACAGATGGTGTCCGGGGTGTAATATTGTTTTTATTGCGTTCTTAGCCCTCCTCACACACACACACACACACACACACACACACACACACACACACACACACACACACACACACACACACACACACACACACACACACACACACACACACACACACACACACACACACACACACACACACACACACACACACACACACACACACACAGCGAAAGCACTCTGAAGATGTTCTTAGATATGGCAGCTCAATGCCAACAATGTCCCGTGCTGTTGGGGGGCTTTTTGTCCCCTGTCAGCTTTGGTGCAGCTGCTGTGCCAGGCTGTCACGCAGTTTGTTAGGATGCTCTGCATGGTGCATGTAAGTTGACAAGCAGTTTATGGTGGGAGGTTGGCTCTACTTAGTGTCTTGTTGTGCCGGCTGAAATGTTGTCAGGTAACTCCCAGAAAGCCTCAGGACTGTCCTGAAATGTACAATAATCTCTTTGGAGTTTTTTGTGCTTTAAGACCATGTTGCTGTGTTTGTGAGGTTTCCAACCTCCTTCTTCGCCATTCATCGATAACTATTGTGTCATCTGCAAACAGCCAACCCATCCACAATTAACAGTGTTCATTTTGGATGGATTGGCTGTCATGCGTGAATGTGTTCACAATGTAGGGGGCTCAGCATGCAGCCCTGGGGGACTCCACTGCTCCGGGGTGAAGGTGGAGAATGTGTACTTACCATTGTGGGGGTGGTCGATGAGGTCATCCAATATCTAGGTACACAGGGAGGGAGATCTGGTAGTATTTGCACACACGGCAATATACAATTTCTGTTGTCAACTTCTCTAGACCACCATGGCAACTCCATTGGTTTGCTCAAATATCTCTTTAATCCAGTTATTTGACAACAAAGTGAAGCTACTTTTCTCATTTCTTTTGCAAGATAGCATTAGGGTCTTCCAATCCCTGCTACAATGCAGTATGGAGTGCAAACAGAAATAGAGAACATACTTGACAATGTTTTAGATTCATCCTCACATCATAAGTTTGCAAAATCCACTTGATTCCTACACCCAGGTTGAAAAATAAATCCATCTTTAAGGAACTGACACCACCTTGGTGCCAAACCTGTGATCTGTCATCGATTTCAACTGTTGAAATGGAGAAAGACACCGGCGACGGTGAATAGTTGGAAGCACATGAAAAAGCTCTGAATGCTTTCGGGGCATAATTAAAGACATATTTCTGCCGTGAACAGAAAGGGCTTGATTGATCTTATGTATATACCGGAGAGCGCATGTCTGAAACGGCTTCCTCCGAGGTCAGCGATCATTTATTCGGCGTGACTCATTTGCCTAAAGCACAAATTCCTTGAAAGTATGAACTCATGTCAGAGTGAATGTTGCTATACTCTCGCACCCCCACAGTCCTGCTGCTGCCTTGCCCACACACACACACACACACACACACACACACACACACACACACCGTGCACATGTGATTACACACGCAAACACACCTACACAAACACATACACAGACAAGCAGACCGGTGCATGGAAGCAAATGTTGTTCATGCATGTCTAGTAGAGTGGAGCTATGCGGAGAGAATCTTTGATCTCAGCAAAGGCAGCCAACCAGCTTCTTCCACTATTTGCATTGAGTCTCCTGGGTCTATTGCCTTCTTGGCCCCTCACCAGCTTCAGATGCAGGTTACAGAGGTAGCCAGAGGGAGATTCCCACACATTCCTGTTTGGCGCAAGCGTGTGTGTGTTTAAGGTTGCGTTTGTGTGTGGGGTTTTGTGCATGCGCAAGCCTGTGCTGTTGCAAAGCTAAGAGTGTATATATATATATAGAAAGAGAGAGAGAGAGTGAAAAAAGAGGCCAAACAAGAGTACCTGGGCCAGCACCACTTCAAAGTACAGAGAGAGAGAGAGGATGGGGGAAACAAGCTTTAAAGAGAGAGAGAGAGAGAGAGAGAGAGAGAGAGAGAGAGAGAGAGAGAGAGAGAGAGAGAGAGAGGAGAAATGGGGGAGAGTGAGGCCTCTCCAGGAGGTCACTGAGTTTTCTGGATCTCCGCTCCTTTTGTCCCACAGCACATTCCATAGCAACAATCTGACCAGTGAGCCAGGGAGCCGCAAAAATGAAAAGAAATATAGTGAGGGGGAAAGGGGAGGAGGGGAGGGGGGCCACCTCCTAACTTGTACATAAACACTTGCAGAGGAGTAATGCCGCTGCTCAGATTTGGTTTGAAACTCTACTTCCCAAATCGTTCAATAAAACTAATAATTAGACTTGCTTCAGAGGCATTATTCTATTTCTTTGAATACATTGTCACTCCCAGTGCCTCCAAAGAATCAATGATTGCTCCCAACTCATATTAACTGTGACCTACTTGTAGTAGTAATTTTCAAACTCAAGAGGAGTTCCTATTTCAACAGAAAAATAAAAAATAATTAACCCCAAATAGCCTATATGAAGTATTGAAAGGGTTAAAGCACCTACAATAATCTTCTTTGACTGCCAATTAGATTGACAGTGATTGAATGGGTTTGGCAGTTTAACTTTAAACCAGTCGCATATTTTAATAAGAGCTTGGCCTATACTTGTATTAGTATAATTAGGGAATACCGCTTGATTTACGCAATCACTGGATATTAAAGCCGCCGTTGGCACTTTTAACACTTGCGCCAAGTTAAAGTTATGCAATGCTTTGCATAACTTTGTTATACTTAGACTGTTTTCACTTTTAAAATCTTTCTAGGTACAGCTTTACATTTCAGATTTGGAGATACTCTGTTTTTATCACCTTGAGGCCAACTCGACAATTCTGAAAACATGTCCAAATGAAAATGCAGCGCGGGGTAGTTTTGTGTCTGCAATGAGATGCAAAAAATCAATCTGATTCGTTGTTTTGGTGAAGTGGCCCTTTAGGCCGGTATTTTCAGCTATGCAAATCAGCACAGCCTTAAACAGAGGGAATTTCTAGAAATTACCTATTGCTCTCTGATTTCAGCACACTCTTAATGCATTTCCCCCTGCGCTTCAAAGTCAGGCAGTTCGCTCTTGTTCCCATTGGTAATTTGAAATGTAATTACCCATCATTTTAGAGTGCTTCAGGAGCCCCGACACCTACATCTCTCTCTCTCTCTCTCTCTCTCTCTCTCTCTCTCTCTCTCTCTCGCTCTCTCACTCTCTTTCCCCCATCCTTCACTCTTTCTCTGGCTGTTTTCGTATGCTGCTGCCGGAGGATTGTATATTTTCCACCCCCACACATTTTTGTTGAGCACTAACCCCTACCATTACCTATGTAAATGACTCAGGCTCAGACAGGCAGTTTACTATGCCACCTCTCTCCTAAACCAGGACTAAATGAGTGCTTTTGCTCCATGCCAAGGGGTTACATGTTCAGGGCAGGGGGAATACTGTTTTTGTGTGCATCCACATTGGATTGTATGAATGAGCGTGTGGCATACGTGTGATGTTTTAATGTGAAAGAAGAAAGAAACAGGAAATGGTGTAGGGCAGCACAAGTAATGTTAGCATGTAACTCTCATTGTGTGCATATGAGCTATTTTGCTAATATAATAGAGGGTGTATATGATTCTTCCATGCTCAGTATCGTAAATGAGTCAATCAGACACATGCTTTTCAAAATGAAAATTATAGGCTATATTTATATATATTTTTTTTTTACAGTGTCGCATTAGTGCTTTACCATTGAATATGAGTGGGTGGCCATACATTAGCTGTCTCTGAGCATACTGCAAAATGGCCCCTCATTTTACATAAATCCTCCACCATTGTTTGTATAATGCAAGAGGAGACAATGTATGGATGGATAGATAGACAAACAGACAGACACTTGATTAATTACCAAAGGGAAAGTGTATTATTTCTGTCGACAACATATTAAAAACATGAATCACAAATCAAAAGTTTAGTTTGTAATACTCAAGACAGGTAGAGCTGAGGCCAGCATCATTACAGGTGTCACATCGTTATATCCCCACTCCGGCAGACAATAAAGGTTTTAACCAGCAAGCCTTTTTAAATGAACTCCATCACAGTGACATTCATCTCACAACTGAAATATTTGATGTGGAATTGGCCTTAGAATTTTTCACCAATACTTTCTCCTCCATTTTGAACAAGCACACACCCCTTAAAAAGCACACAGTACAAAATAGATCAAACCCCTGGTTCACAATGAATTGTCCGATGTATTTGCAGAGAGAAATAAAGCTTGGTCCCTAGCTGGATGCTCTGGTGAAAACTCTAAGTGGACTGCTTTCAGACAAATCAGAAATAGGTGCATAACCATGGTTAGGAAAGCTAAATCGGATTACTACCTTGAACTAATTTCCAACTGCTACTCCAACCCTGCACTATTTTGGAAGGCTGTGAATTATAACAAAAGTAATTCTAGCACTTTTCCCAGTCAGTTAAAAATAAATGATCAGACTTTAAATGATCAGAAAGAAATTGGTTTAGCTTTCAACAAACATTTTATAGCTGCTGGTCAACTCTTTCACAATGGAGGATCTACGCCTTCCACCACCAGTAATAACATACCACTTGTCTCTAAAACTCCTCTTTTCAGCCTTGTTCAAGTCCCAACAAGTGTTGTTGTAGATGCGCTTCTTGCCACCAACCCCAGGAAGTACATGGGAGAGGACAATTTGGACCCATTTTCAATCAATGTCTCTGCACTTATATCAAAACAAATAACCCATATTTTGAATCTTTCCATCTCCTCTGGTATTGTTCCTAAAGTCTGGAAAAAAGCTCATGTCATTCCATTACATAAAGGGGGTGACAAAAGTGATCTCAATAATTGCAGGCCAATTTCCAAACTCCCATGCCTGGCAAAAATTCTAGAATCAGTCATTAATACTCAGTTGAAAACCTTTTTATCCAGTGCTTCCATTTTGAGCCCATTTCAATCTGGTTTTAGGGCAGGCCACAGTACCGTATCTGCTGTCACTTTGGTCTTAGACAACATTGTTACAGCTATCGACAAAAAAATGCACTGTGCAGCACTTTTTGTTGATCTGTCAAAAGCTTTTGATACTTTAGACCACCATTTGCTTTTACAGAGGCTGCATGAAATTGGTTTTGATTATTCTACATGTAGCTGGTTTAGGGACTATCTCTCTGTGTGAGGCTAGGCGTGGGGGGAGGGGGAGTTTGGGGCACAGGTGCGGACCCAGGGGTGTCTTAAAGTTATCCCCGGAGGGATAACCACAAAATCGCACAAGCGACTACAGGGGAGGGGGAGAAAACAAAAAGCACAAGGCTACCTTTTAATAACCAAACTAAAGTGAGAACCAAACCACTGCTGCCAAGCAGCTGACCGAAAGACAAAAACTTGAACAATAATTTTTTCTAACTCAGAGGGCACTCAGAGTGAACCTCTCACCATCGCATAGAGCAAACAATGAGCAGCACAGAGCACTGGGGTCTCAGGGCAGATATAACCTCTTCACACCTGGGCTCAATCAGCCAATCAGTGCACACACACCTGATTGCAGTGAGTGAATCAGTCATCATTCTCACGGAGGCGAAACACTCCGTTTCCTCACACTCTGATAGACAGCAGTAAGTAAAACTGTGAAGCTACCAAACTCAGTTTTTAACAGTTACAAATGGTGTTCCGCAGGGCTCAATTTTAGGTCCAGTCCTATTCACAATTTACATCAATAACATTGTTTCATCACTACAAAACTGTCATGCCCATTTGTATGCTGACGACACTGTACTGTAGTGCGTTTCTGATTCGGTGCAACAATCTGTTCAGAACCTACAGAGCTCTTTTAACACCCTGCAGGACTGTCTAGTGGACCTCAGGCTTGTTCTTAATACAGAAAAAACAAAATATATGTGTTTCTCCAGAGCAAGAACTAGACATTTTAATGATCTTATTATTCATACAAATAATGGATCTCAAATTGAAAGAGTCACTGAATATAAATATCTTGGCATCTGGATAGATGAAAAACTCTCTTTTATATTTCACATAAAAAATCTTGTCTGTCGTCTGCGACAAAAGATTGGATATTTTTATAGAAACAAAGCCACCTTCCTGTTGTTCAGTAGGAAAAGGATTATTATGTCTGTCCTTGATTACGGTGATGTGGTTTATCAGCATGCATCTCATTCATGACTTAAACTCCTAGACTCTGTTTTTCACTCTGCTTTGAGATTCATTACAGGAGATGCTTATGATACACACCATTGTGTTTTATATGAAAAGGTTGGGTGGTCCTGCCTTAAGGAGAGACGTGATGCACATTGGCATATTTTTATATATAATAAAGCCCTGACCGGAAAGCTACCACTCTATTTGACAGAAATGCTGCTTATTTCAGATGGGCTTTATCCAACCCGCTCAACTGACATGCTCATGTTATATGTTCCATACGCCCGGTCTGAGCTTGGTAAAACCGCTTTTAGCCACAGTGCCCCTGACTCCTGGAACAGCCTACAACATCAAATTAAAATAAACACACTCATAACTTATTATTTTGAATCAGCCCCACTCCACTTGTAACTGTTTTAATTAGGCTATTGTTCTGCTTCATTAAAATGATCTGAATGTTTTAATTGCTGTTGTCTCTTTGTAAGCTTGTTGTGTATTTTCATTGTATATTGTGTATCTGTAATTAAATCGACGTCATTGTAAAAGAGGGTCACCCCTCAATTGATCTTTCGAGGTTAAATAAAGTTTAAAAAAATAAAAATAAAAAAAATAACATCCCTTGACTCCTTGCACTTAACATTACACTGCACATTCTTTGATTATCGCAGGAGGTTAAATATCAGCTTTCGTTTTCCACACAGTAATCCAGTCAATTTTGGCTTCTAGAAAGAATGCAAGCTTTTCTATTTGCTCTTGTCAACTTTTTTTGTTTTTTTAAAAATAAAGAAATAAGAGGGAAACACGATGATACCAGAACAATGTCGAGAGTATCTCTGCTAAAAATTAGATGAAGTAGCTTCCTATTTCACAATCTCTATGTGAGGATCTCTCTGGTTACAATGTATGTTTTTTTTTACATTTGGTTTGTCTTGTAGCCTACTAACACCTGGCGACACACACCAGCGCACTGTAGCCACAGGAGTGTTGTTTTTCATCCCTGATCTCCAGCAGTTTGGAAATTGTGCCTCAGCTTGGAAAAGCCACCCACTCCCCCACACCGGCTACCTGCGGAGAGCTTTTCAGAATGCCCTTGGCTTTTCATTCACACTCGCTTTTGTTCACCAGCCTTGTGCACAGGAAAAAATGATTCACACCTCTACGCTTTATTGTGAAGGTCATTAAATATAATATAAAGCCCATTATATTATTATTATTATTATTATTATTATTATTATTATTATTATTATTATTATTATTATTATTATTATTATAACTCCATGGCGTTACGAACATCTCCCTATATCACTGTAGCTGGCACAATTATGTGGGTTGACAACTATTTTCAGGGGCCATTTTCAAGATCTGTACTTAGTTACTTAGCTCCATTTGCCTGTTCAGCCATTATACATGACACAATTGTTTAATACATTTCAACATATACAATATTTCTTGACCCTCTTTTACCATGGTCAAACCTCTGGCATGCCTTTGACTCACTTGGCTTTACTGACATTGGGTTGAAAGCGCAGCACGTGTGGGGCCCTCAAAACTGGTCATTTCTCTGCTGTTATTGGATTTAACCCCTCTCGTGATGTGATACCCTCTCCGTTGAATCGCCAGCTCCATTAATGCGCATCTGATGGCTTTCTCGCCTTCTGACAGCAGGCAGTACATACAAGATGAATTTAGTCAACTATTTATAACCCTTGTTGCAGTGCAGGTGGCTCGGAATTCTCCTGATTTAGTATCCAAGTAACACAAACCTATCCTATAATCCTGAAAAACTCTTTGGTTTTGTTTCACCTTTAAATAAAAAGTAAGAATTGCTGTTACGACAATGGCGAGATCCAAAGTTGGCCCTAACGCTGCCTATTCAACAGTGAAGGCACCTAGGCTAGTATGCATAGAATGGGATGTAACCAACAAGCCATTTGCACAAGCCACTCTTCTCAAGATGAGTCACACAGGTGCTCACAAGCTCTTTGCTGAAGATGCTTTTGCTGCCCTACTTAAGACAATTCCCTCAAAAAAAAGAATGTACTTCAGGTGACACTGACTGAAAATTGCGGCTTTGCTTCTAATAGCCCTTGCTGTGTGTGTATGTGTGTGTGTGTGTGTGTGTGTGTGTGTGTGTGTGTGTGTGTGTGTGGGCGGGTGTGCACAGTACACATGCATGCACACAAATTGATGCGTAGGGGGTGTGGAGTGGTCAACTGATGAGGCACTGTGGAGGCTGAGAGCTCTGGAGAGAGTGGCGTGTGGGTTGGAAGCCTCCTCTCCATCTCCTCTCAAACACACACACAAACACACACACACACACACACACAAAGAGAAACACACACACACACACACAAAGAGAAACACACACACAAATCTGGGGGAGGTGGTATAGGCAGCGGCGCTTGCTTTCGCCGGCTTCCCATTGATCAGTGGAGAGGTTGGTTGGACTTAAAAGATCAGCGTGGAGAGAGAGAGGGAGAGAGATAGGGATGGAGAGAGAGAGGGATGGAGAGGAGGATACCTGTAGGACACAGCAGAGGAGGTATACAAGGAGAGAAAAAGGCTGCAGAGAGACAGATAGAAAAAGGCAGGCACAAGGCAAAAGTGTGTTTAAGAGGTAGAGGTAGAGAGGTAGAGGCAGATCACGTCGTTTAGGGGGGAAGCCCTGGGGTTCTAACAGTTCCGGATGGGAGGAAGCCCTGCTGGTAAGCTCTCTATGTTTTTTTGTGTGTTTTGTTCCTATGTGTGGCCATATGTATGTATGTATGTATGTATGTATGTATGTATGTATGTATGTATGTATGTATGTATGTATGTATGTATGTATGTATGTATGTATGTATGTATGTATGTGCACACGCCAACCCCAGGTGCCCTATTTGTATGCCTGGCTGTCTGTGTCTCGTGCCACCCATGCTTCAGTGTTGAGCCACTGCAGAAAGAGAGAGAGAGAAGAGACAGAGAGAGTGATAAAGAGAGAGAAAGAGGAGAGTCCACAGTGCAGCAGGCAGCGGCATCAGGAGGAGTATACAAATCTTCCTTTTCCACTGCAGACAAAAAAAACATGCAGTCGGCTATCTATTCAATTAAAAACAGCAGCGTGCTCCGGGGCTGCTGCAGCAGGATTCATTCACGACACACACTGTGTGTGTGTGTGTGTGTGTGTGTGTGTGTGTGTGTGTGTGTGTGTGTGTGTGTGTGTGTGTGTGTGTGTGTGTGTGTGTGTTTCAGAAGGTGTCAGGGTGCAGCAAAAGCACACACTGACTTGTGCTTTTTTCAAGTTGTCGCCTCCAAGGGGAAAAGGAGAGTGACATTCCCAAGATGCAGCCCTGTGTCTGTATGTCTGTGTGTGCATGTGTGTCTGCGTGTGCATGTGTGTGTGTTTGTGTGTGTGTGTGTGTGTGTGTGTGTGTGTGTGTGTGTGTGTGTGTGTGCATGTTTGTCTGTGACTATGTGTGTGTGTGTGTGTACAGTGTGTGTGTGTGTGTGTGTGCAGTGTCTTCCATGAAATGTCAGGTTGATGTGATGTAGTGGTGAGAGAGAGAGATTGACAGACAGACTTGGTGCGTTTGCATTGTTCCATCCACATCCTCAATCACTCACTCACTACCATATGGGACATTATGCACATCCGCTCGCTCGCACCGCAAGGCAATTATTTTGAAGACACTGCAAAAGAAAAATCACTGTAGTATTCCCACAGTGATTCAACCTTTAGACATGTGCTTTTATCTCCAATGGCATGATAGGAGTATTCATATAGCAATTTTTTTAATCTTTTCCATAAGGGTGGCATAAGAAATTACTGTTGAATGTAATACAGCTGGGGATGCAGTCAGTCAACACATTCATTTAAAATATATATATATATATTTGATTAGATAATTTTTCCATTAGCAGATGAGAAATCAAGTATTTTGAAAACAGTGGTGGTGAAGTTACCTCATAGAAAAAACTAGCAATGTATTTCTGCTGTTTATTTACGGTTGGCTGAGCAGCTACAGCCAATAAAAGGCACACATGCAACTACAACAAGAAAATAACATGCACCAATCTCAGAATGAGGAATTTAAAGAATGTTAAGCAAAAAAAGAAAATTGTGCATCATTTCAGATGCACAATTTGTACAGCACAAACCACCAATATGCATCAGTTATATTTGTAAAAAAATGAACAGGTCTGATTCCCCCTAATTGATCACATATCAATGATCTCATTCTACCTGAAAGTTGTATTAGAAGTTTGGACTTAAATTCCAGCCTATCAGATGCAGTGATTGAAATTATTTGACTCATACGGAGTGATAGTGATTCCATGTATCATTGCCTATGAGGTCTTCCAAATCACTTTAAACCACATTCAATTGTGGCTTGTTACACTACCCCCCACCTCCGACACCCCCGCCCCCCTCTCCCCGTCTGTGCACTACCCGAGCGGGGCAGCAGCTGAAGAATCCCCCCTTATGATATGGAGGCAACGCTGCGTTGACGTGTCGCGCTGCGCTTCCGACCTCTAGTATCGGTATGCGTCTCCTGCGCACACACATACACACAGACAGACAGACTCACTCACTCACAACACTCTCTCTCTCTCTCTCATGGGGACATGCGGCCAGCAGACGCAGCCACGGTAAGTGGAGCCAGTTTTCGGGGTTGGGAAAAGCGAGGACAACTTTATCCAGCGTCCTGTCTCTCGTTAGTTGTTCTTTTCCTTTTTGGAGAAATGGAAGTTTAACAGACTTTTTTCTCGTCCGTCGGCACCGTTCCGCCGATCGCAGCAGCCTATCCATGCAGATTGCGCAACGCGGCGTGTGATCCGACTGAAAACCGTGAAAAGCACTCGGTGTTCTTGATTTTATTCAACACCAGTGTCGTTATTAACAACTGACTTTGGCTAAAGTCCACCTCATCATCTCGGTTCCGCTTTGCATTGGCCATGCGGGGCACATTTCACTCTCTCCACTTGGTTAAAAAGGGGGATTTTCAGGCCGTTTTTTTAAACACCCTAAAGCCGTATCTTGTTAAACGCGCAGTGTTTTACTTTTTCTCAAACTTAAAATGTTTCGCTACTTTGAGGGCAAAGTGTGCCGCTTGGTTCCGTGTGTGTGTGAGTGGGCAATGCGCAAAGTGTGTGTGGTCTCCAAGCTCTCCACCCCCGCAGAGGCGCACGGCTGACGTGCACGCACGCACACACAGACCCATGTACGCACGCACGCTCTTGCGCACACACACGCTCTGTCTGTCACGGTCGGGCATGGAGGTCTCTGGGCCTGAGGAATGCGCCCGGCGTTTTTCTATGTATTTTTCACATTAAGAGCAGTTTGGGAACCGGTAGCCTAAGCCAGCAGAGATGACAGGTAGACGTCCGGTTGCACATTTCACAATTAGAGTCGATGGACGCGCAATAGTGATGCAAACAAAGCGAATTCTTTTTCCATTTGTCCCTCAGTCAAATGTTAGGTTGCATCGAAAGTCTGATTATGCTATGAGCAAGTCACTTTGGCTTACTTTTAAATCCAACGACTTAATGAAACATTTCGCATTATAGATTGCATTAGAATATTATTCACATGATCTTTATCAATGTTCAGATTATAAAATGTCAAAATATGGTGAAAAATGCCTGTTACTGTTCCTTGAGGTTGATGCCATTGCAAACCTTGCATTTGCCAAATGACGGCACAAACCCTCAATAATAATTACAATTCTTCCCAATTGACAAGCTGGAACAGGGCAAAATTGTAATATTACTGTAACAGCCGATCAATTCTATTTCAATCAATTATCAATTATTTGCTGAACTCTCTTTAGCTCTATTATTCCAGATATTCGCTAAGGGTAATGGCTCAAGTTACTATTTCATAAAATGATTCTGCTATATTGTAAGAGTATATTAAGGGTTATATCTTAAGCAACAACATATTCTATATTCATTTCAGAAAATACAGTTCAAACTTTGTTCATAGTCTTCCCTTCATTTCTTGAATTTTTCACATGCAATAAATGCTTTTATTTTGAAAGAAAAAACTCACATAGTTTCTGGTTTGCTCCCGGTGGACTTGGGCCAGCTTGACACTGTAGGGAGTGGGGGGTAGCCTCTTCCTAGAGAAGGGGGGGGGGGATTCTTGTGTTTTTGGTATGCGATTACCCAGCGGAGAACCCATGACTGGAGGGGGTTGAGTTTAGGATACATTCCTGGCCTTCCTCTCTTAACCACATTATTGGAGCTGCTGACATGCTGCCTCCTCACATGACACCCATAAGCCCCCAGCTGATGCATTACAACCGGACAAAGTGGTCAGTTGGCCTGCAGTGCTGACCAGTAGCATACCCACATAGATACCACAGAAAAAGAAAAAAACACTGCATGGATAACCATTGAAGAAACAACTAAATTCAGCTGACTAACACTTTGGATAACATCTATCTATCTGTACTCCAAAATGCTAGTGAATTCATCTGCTGTTATTCAGGCCAGGTTAGGTCTTTTTTCAATCTCTTTTCATAGTACCGAGGCACTGTATAAAAATGATTGTCGGCCCGAGAGGGGAGGTAGACGGAACCTTATGATTGGCTTGAAAAACATAAAGCAAGGTTATAAATACTTGGTTTGGACCTTTTTTCTATAAAAAAACTTCTGAGCAAATCCCTGATTGCAAGCTCAATATGTTAAAGGACAATATATATATTTTTAACATATACCCTTCAGTAGCAATTTCCAAAATAATGGTAAACTTAAGAAATGGTGCTCCCTGTTTGCTTAGCATCCCAGCTGATCTCTATTTAGACAATAGTTCTATATGATGCATGTTGACTTTACTGTTGTTTTGTTATTAAATTTAATTAAAGGTGACTGCATGCTAACAAAAAATTAAATCACACGTTCTGAAGAGAGAAACATCAAGTCCTTGCTAACTTTAAATATTCACATTCGCCGTTTTACTTTCCAAAACTGCTCTCAATTCTCGAATATCAGACCAACTAAAAGAAAAACAACATAACCCTCCCCTTTTCTGACCCCACCTCCCCCATAATAATGTGCATACAGTCCCTTAAAACACATCAATTCAGTCCACAGTTCATATCCAATTGTTTTACCACTGTGAACAGCACCTGCTTCTATACTTATTACGTGGGCATAAGGCATTCTCTCGCTCCCTGGTTTTGGTGTTAACTCTAGGAATAGTGACATTACATCTGACATTAAACAAGAGCGTTGCCAGATTTGCATAATATCAGCCGAGGCTCTTGCCTTGTTCTACCAACGTCCCAACCCGCAATCGCCCACTCCCTAAATGACAATTATTATAATGGACTGATTGTTGGATTATGCCACCAAAGTGGTTTTAAGCGATGCATCTGCATAATTGTTCTTAGCATATAAGCGGCTTCAGGGGGGCTGGGCTGCCATTTAGCTGTCGCAGAGGAGAGAGAGAGAGAGAGAGTGATTGAGCAGCCACAGTTCTGTGCTTGAAGAACAGCGGCAAATTGTGTGCCAACGAGCGTGGGCGTTTGGAGTGTGTTAGAATGCACTAAGCTTTTTTTTCTCTAATCAAAGGCTTTTTTTGTTTGATTATAGAGTTGTCGTTGACTGACACAGGGGGGAAGGAGCAGCTGTGCTGGGGGGTTGGGGGGGGGGGGTAGTGTAACAAGCTACAAGTGAATGTGGTTTAAAGTGATTTGGAAGAGCTCATAGGCAATGATGCATGGAATCACTATCACTCCGTATGAGTCAAATAATTTCAATCACTGCATCTGATAGGCTGATCTGTCTTTACTTCTCTATGCCAACAAAAGTGTGAATTCTCTGTGTCGAAAAAATTGAGTCATCACAGACGACCCCATGGTCTGCGTTGGTACCTGAATGCAGCGCAACAGAGGAGGCTGCTGTTACTTCATCTCCTCCTACCGATTGCTCATCTCTTGAAAGCAGGCCAACACTCACCCACACACACACACACAAAAAAAATCACGCTTCGCTCACTCACTACTGCTTATAACTCCCCGTTTCCATAGAAATGGGTAGCACCTCTTTTTTTATTGGGAGGGGAGGTGGGGGTGGGGGGTATTGGACAGCCCATCGCAAACATGAACAACATCTTGCACTCCTAGCACTGATTCTCATAATACCATAATTAAAGGTAATCAATTGATCAGGGGTAGTACATGTTTTCTCATGTTATTATAAAAGGATTTATGGAGTATTTGTGAATGAATGAGAGCAATGAATAGTTCATGTATGCATTGATTGTATCAATGTGTGCTCCAGTTATAAGTCGCTTTGTGGGTTTAGCCCTCCTGTTTGCATGTACACATATTCTCAATGACCCTGGGTTTTATGAATGGGGCAGCAGGGAGCTCTGCCATTGGCTGAAATGACAGCCAATCTTGGGAGTATAATTCGCTACAAGAGGGGGGTTAGTAGTGGTAGGTGAATGGACAAGTCATACATTTGCAGAGGTCAAGGCCTGGTGTAGGCTATGTGTGTGTTCATGTGTATTTATATGACTGTGTGTGAGAGAGAGTCTCACACACTAACCCATTTTACAGGGGTCTATACATAGCTATGGGAAACGGGGCCGCGGCAGACAATCGGGGCCGATCAGAATTAGCAGTCAGGGGGGGCCACCTGTCCGTCTGTGTGTCTTCGAAAAGGCGGAAAAGGCCAGAAATGGAGGGAACAGGAAGGAAGGAGAGGGAGGGAGGGAGGGAGAGAGAGAGAGAGAGGGATGAGGTGTGATGTAGGGGGGGTGGTAAGGCATTGATCACACACTGCTTGTTTTAACTCTCTTCTCTCTTTGCCCCCCCCCCCCCAACCCCCCCCCCCACAATACTGTCTGCGACACAGGGAGACATTGTTTTAGGGCTCTCTGGATTTTAAGGAGGAAGACTGTGTGTGTGTGTGTGTGTGTGTGTGTGTGTGTGTGTGTGTGTGTGTGTGTGTGTGTGTGTGTGTGTGTGTGTGTGTGTGTGTGTGTGTGTGTGTGTGTGTGTGTGTGTGTGTGTGTGGAGGGGGGGGGGGGGCTGGTTTGTGGTCCGGGCCAAGCAGAGTTCACATACCTCTCTGCTGGATCATTGCCAGATTTCACAGAGGATATAGGTGAAAGATAGAAGAGTTTTTAAAGGGCTGCTCCAACTTTTTTCGAGGGGGCTTGAGTCTATTGAATGCCGTTGTGTAGTGACACGGTTATGGCAGCAGATCACTCTGTTAGTGCATGCCCAACACTTTAAGCATCTATCATTTTAGGTAAAAGTAAAAGTAAAAAAATCTCTCTTTCTTGTAGCATATATAAGGCGATGTCACTGTATAAGTCTTAGATATCCTACCTTTGTCGTTTCACTCACACTCACACACACACACACACACACACACACACACACAGCCCAACAGGAAGCCTTCATCTTCTTAACTGATGAAGGCGCATCCGCTGCTAAAACAGGCACCTTGTTTTCTTAGAATTACGACTTTTTTCAGTCTGCAAACGTAAAAAAAGTTATTTCTGGGTATATTTAAACGGCGACGTGCAAGCAAGAAAAAAAACATAGAAAGCACATATCCGAATTGCATCACAACCATAGAATTGGTCTTTAAATGTTACTAAACTTAAGTGTTTTTTTCTTATGCCAATGTCTTTCTGTTTTCCAGGACTCCCTCCCTGTCAGGCCTGGAGCAGCAGATGGGAGAGTCCACTCAGCGTCCATCTGTGGCTGTCAAAAAAAAGACGCCCGCGAAACAGCCGGGCCTTGGGCAGAAGTATTGCTTTCAGCGTGGGAGTACGGAAAAAAACTGGGATATATTTCAGCAGTTTTAAGCATCTTCGCCACATGCACCTCAACCTTAAAATGCTCTTATTTTTCATTTAGTCAAAAGATGAATGTTTTCACCACATGACAAATTACCTCACACGAGTCATTCTTTAAAGGTGCTCCGAGGAACTTTCAGTTTGTGTTAATTTTAGCGGCCCCTTTGGACAAAAGCTGTAGTGTTTTTACTACACCAGCTGTTGTTCCTGGGTGGGCGTACCCATGACAAAGGCATTTAGAAAAACTATATAAAAATAGCATTTTTCTTGAGACTGATGAAAATAATTTGGAGTATTCAAAAGTTCCTCGTAACACCTTTAACGAGTTAAAAAATTGCAGTGTGAGATGGAGTGTTTTATAGTTTCTCAGATAATTGCAGGTGTGAAAAAAATTATTTTTAATAGGTTCTGCATTGCTGGAACGCATAACAAGTGAAGGTGCAAGTGGGGAAAAAGGCGGCCATTGTCTGCTGTGTTGTAAAGCAACTCTTCCTACTTCTTCTTCTGTGTCCTTTTTAAAAGACAGTTTCAGGTGCTACATCGACGACCCGTGCGACACCCTCGGGGAACCTTCCTCGCTTGCCATATATTCCCTCAGCGTGATATCGTTAGTAACTTTATCCTCATTAATTCTCTTCCTGCCTTGGCTGGGAGATGGCAGCTGGGCGGCCATTTTGGCTCTGTTCAGATCTACGGAGCCACAGGGCGTCCCGCAGTTGCTCAGTAGTCAGTGTAGATCCTGTGGGGCTGGCAGCAGCTACATCTGGCTACTGGGTCTCTGCTGGCAAGCCACATTACAGGCCTCCTCTGTATGACTTATGAGTTATATGAGCAAGCTTTTAAAGTTTTTTCTATTGCACTCTTGGTTATATTTTCAGTTTATATTTGGAACTCCTCTTTTAGGAGATTAAGAGTTATTTTCTGCTGTTGGTGGTTTCCCCCCTTGTGCAGTTCACACCCTTTCCTTGTGATCTTTTAAAAATGTCAAATAAATGTTTCTCGAATGCCCACACACTGTGAAGACCAACGCCTCAAGTACTTAAAGGCCTACTTCACCGGTTTGAATAGGAAGGTGTATTGAATTCTGAGATCATATGTAGTATAAATGTGCGAAAAAAATTGAAATCGGTTCATCCTAGCCTGAGAAAAGGCAGAAAGAGTGTTTTTTTAACCCTATATTTCTCTTTCTCGTGACATCACAGAAAGAGAAATATAGGGTTAAAAAAAAAAACTTACTTTGTAAATATTACTGTGATGTCTTTTACTGTGAAATCACAGTAATATTTACAAAGTAAGTTTTTTTTAACCGGTGAAGTAGGCCTTTAATCCTGGACTATACATGTAACGTTGACATTTTATAATGGGTTTGGAATGAATTGAATTTGAATTATGTTTAGAGATAATGGGAAAGTCCTGAACCTGGCATACAGTGTAGGATTCTGTGTGTGTCAGTCTACAGCTACATTGTCTGCTGGGTTTCAGGCCTGTACTCACACACACACACACCAATGTCTGCTTTCTATTACGTGTCTTGTAGTTTTTTTATCCTCTCCGTAAATGACAATGAATCCCATTTAAGTGTTCTGGTGTGTTCAAGGAGCCGGGACAAATGTGGATAATTTGACAACTTTGTGTTTATTGACTCATCATAAAACATTCTTCAAACAATAAAACAATTTTTAAATGTCCGTTTCTGTACAATGCTTGCTAAGCAATTTTTATTTATATATAGAAAATGTAAGAGGAGTCGTGTTAAAATGACAAAACTCCTTCAAATTTAATGGCAGGTACTCTGGAAAAAATAACAGCATTCCATCAACAAATATTTTCAAGCAATAAATATGTATTTATAAATAGTGTAAATTTACATCAAGATTAGAAACAACAAAAACAAAACAAGAAAAATCACAAATTAAACTTTATTCCATAAGTCTATGTGCAACCCATTCTCTTTGTGACTTGGCTAGTACGTTTTTTTTTTCTTTACATTTTTCCTTTTTTTTTTTCATATTTCCTTTTTTTAACTAAAACAAAACAGAACGTCATAGTTTTTTTTGAAAAAAAACGAGACAAAGATAAAACGTAAAAGCTGTAAAAAAAAGAAAGAAAAAATTAAGAGAAGAGAGAAAAAAAACTCACCTTAACTCTTCACATTACAAATTTTTTTGGGAGATTTTGCTGTTTGAAAGAGTCTTAAAAGGACTATATATCTACCATAGAAAAAGACCAGTTAGGCTAGTGCTCTGTAGAAGGAAAGAAAACAGAAATTTTTTGGGAAAGGGGGGAGCTATAGAAAAATCAAAGCCAACATTTCATCCCGATAACCAGGATAGAAAGAGAATAAAGAACAGAGCGAGAGAGAGAAAGGTTGTCAAGTCAGTAGTCTTTTTACGGGTGGTGTTGCCAGTTGTGACAGTTTTAACAAGTATCTACAAAACATTTTTTATCACGCATGAAGAATTCCTCTCGTCCCCCCCTGTTCCCAACCGTTTTTTTATTTATTAAGTCCTCCATTAAAACAGGGCGGAACCATTGTCACTATATGTGGTAGGAGGGAGGGAGAAAGAAGAAGAAGTCCTGTTAGTGAGCTCGGTGTCGCCCCCTGCCTGGGGATAAAGGGAAGAGGCTCCAGCGCTTCAAAAAACAGGTTGCATAGACAGACACACTCAGCCTCCAGCCGTCGCTATGGAGACCAGGCCATGTGGATGAGGGTTGGTGGGGGTGGGTGGGTGATGGAGGGGGGAGGGATGGGGAGAGACGGCCTTGGCTTTCCTGAATATCAGAAATGGTCCGTGTATGTAGATTAGATGGATGGGTTTGTTTGTTCTTTTTCTTCCTTTTCTTGTATTTCTGTTTTCCTTTATATCTTAATAACAAGTTCTTGTAAAATGGGGCTTCATCACGGCTCCACAGCAGAAGAAGGAGAAGAAGAAGAAAGGGGGCGTCGCCTAATGTCAAGATGAAGATGAGTGAAGGGGAGGAGCCTGCGGAGAGGGAAAATGACACGCGAGAATCAGTCAAGTCATCGGCCATCTGCATTAGAGCGCATATAGGTGTATGAATAAAGCCCGCGCAGTATTTCTTTTTAAACACACACGGTCAATTAACCTCCCGTTATTTTCATATTTAGTTATGAAATATGGCCTTTTTTTATGTGGCTGGTAATCTGTTGATTTTGTTAACGACCCAACTTGCCCTTTAAGTTAAAACGATCCCTTTTATTATACCACTATGTTTTTTGTCTAGGGAATATTAAAAAGGTGCGATCACACTTCACTCGCCGCGCGTCAAGATTACATACAAAGTCAATGTACTAGCACGTGGACCCGCAAATCGGCGTCAAGCGGCGGCGCCACGCGTCATCGAAGGCGCCTCATCGAAGGCGTGGCGAACATATGCGGTGAACGCTGAAGATGAAAATATTGAACTTTTCGGCGTCCACGCGCCTCGATAGCCAATCAGCATTGAGATTGCCTGGTGGTCTGCAAGACGAGGTGGGCGTGTGGAGAGTGAGGACATTGTGCTTCCAATACGTTCTGTAAATATGTGTATTTTGCATCTGTTTAGCTGTTGGTTGTACTTTAGCCAAGGTAGCGCCGGTTAGCATAGTGAAACTCACCCAGCTGTGTGCTGTTCCGGAGGATAATATGAACCCAAACTTGATGGCAGTGTCAGTGTGGAATTCCAATATAGTACAACGAAGCACCGGTGTTGTCCTCCGCCAGACCCGGCGCACTTTCACTTTCAGGTAGGCTGATGTCTGCCTTTATTTTTGCAGGTGAGCACACAATGCTGTTGTTAATGCGTTAAGTATGTTGCTGAATTGCTGTTAATGTGTGTGTATTTGCGATCAGGGTGCGTCTTCATGCTGTTCTCATGCCGTTTGTGCCATGACTGCCGCTGGTTACACAGTGTACCTACATCTGTCTTTTGGCACAGCTGGACCATGTTGTTGTTTTTGTTGAACCGTAAGTGTGACGGGTCTGATCTCGGAAACGGCGTCAGGCATATATGGCCCAATATGATCAAGCGGCGAGCCACTGGCGTTTAGGCGGCCAACCAACGCCGGCGGCGAGTGCAGTGTGTTCGCACCTTTATGGATCTTCATAATTATTACAGAGGTTTGTGATATGATGTTGAGGTTTGTGGGGCATTGATGGTCTATATGTATATACATTATGATTAATTGTGTTTTGGTCGAAACATTGCCTTTTATTTGAATAAATTATCAGGGAGAAACAAGACAGTGTTAGCTGGAGTTTCTTCTAAACATATGCTGCACCTTCATCACCAGATGCACCTGTCATTTATTCAGATGTGCAGAGATCTTTTTGACCATTTTAAAGATTTCTGTGACTATAATAAAAATATGCAGATTACCATAAAACCTCACCGATTGACCTACAATTTTCTTTCTCAACTCTAAAAGATTAATATAATTTCCAATTAAATTGTTTTAAATTTAAAACAAGATCGATATTTGTACGACTGGTGTGATACTTGATAGACACCTAAAGCAATATATGTGTACAGGACATTGAAAACATATGATCAAACATATATTCATTTGAAGGTTTACCTAGATGTCCCAATAAAATTAGGAAAAGTCATTTAATATGAAGCAAAAAAAATACATTTATTTTGAAGTTGTTAAACATTGAATGGAGTCCAATTGAGCCCCAAGCTTATCAGACAAAGCCATTTATTTGCTTGGCCGTGGTGATGGCGAGTGACTTACTAATGTGAACTGGTCGTAGACTTGCATCATGTCATCCAGCCTGTGTTGCTCCAGCACCACAAAGTCGTCCAGGGTGGCGCTGCCTTTGCGCGCACAGTCCTGACAGTTCACCACCGGCTGCTTCTTGGAGAGGAGCTCGCGACGCACAAACAGCAGGTTGAACACCTCCACCTAACACACACACACAGACACACACACATTATATTGTCATTCTGAATCCCGAGCTCCACAGACAGAGAATGAAAGAATAATTGCTAGGACACAATCACAGCAGACATTTTAATTGGACACATTTCCACTAAAAACAGCCCCAAAGCGCTGCATTCAAATTAATCAAATAACAAAATTAAAAAGCAATTAGCACAACCATTCATTGGCTCAGACAAAAAAAACACTGAGTTGGCAGAGACACAATCAGCGGACAAAAATGGTTCCAATTCAACACGTGGAACAGTGAAATGGGAGCAGTTTAAAAAACACGTGGCGAGACAATGTCTACATTTTTACTAGTGTGAGCAAACCTATCCAGAAAAAAAGTGACGGGCAGCGTGTTAAAATTCAGACCCCCACTATGCTGTAATGTGCGTGGTGCATTCACTGACCTCACAGATGGTGCAGTAGTGGGCCGGCTCATCCCGGGTCCGTGGCCTCAGCACCGTCTCCTTGCCGGCAGACGCCAAGGCTTCCTTCACCCGCTGGCACTGCTTCAGCGTCCGCAACAAGCAATATCTGGAATATTAAAAATAGTTTGATTGAAGACAAATTGAAATATAAAAAGACACATTTTTACAAAAGCCGAAAACTGTAGAGAAAAACATAAATTACTTTGGGATAGGGGACAATGTTGACTTCTTTGGTTTAGTTAGAAAGGAATTAAGATCTAAAAATGTATATTATTTTATTTCAGGTCATTTAAAATATGCTCAACTAAAAGGCCCAAAATAACAAATGATGTCCTCTTTGTCAATTAAACGTCCTAATGTGACCATATCGGATCAAACCCTGCTGATCTGTAGGGATGTAAGTGCAAAAAAATAAAAAATATATGCTACCAATTACTTTAAAATGTAAAAAAAAAAAAGAAAGAAAAGAAAATTATTTTTTTCAATTAAAATTAAAGTCCTAAATCCTAAATTTTAAACTCACTTGATCATCTCAAACAGCTTGTGGTCCGACACTTTGATGTTGCGCGCCATGTTCCAGGAGAGGTGCACCATGGGAACCACTGACTTGACGCTCTGGAGCTTGTTCCACTCGTAGCGCTCCACGGCCAGCTTGTACTGGTGGGCTGCAAAGAGAGAAAAACCGGACACGAACAAAAAAAATTAAAACAAATGCACTGGAAGACGGGATAAAAAAACTAAGACTTTAGGGGAGGAAGTTGTGCTGTAGTGTGTCATTGTGTGAGCATATAAAACAGGTGCATTGGTTTATATGGAATTACATTTATTTCACGCTTTTAGAATGAAATCCTGCTTTACATTCGCTCAAAAAGGTCACTTCTCAACGCCTTGTTTTAAGGAAAAATTAAATGTAAACTCCATATCCCATAATCCCTAGCGTACCGGTGAGCGGCCCCACGTTCCATGCGATGTTGTTGCACCAGCCGATGGCCTGGACCCAGTGTACGGTGCCGGTGTTGAGCCACACCAAGTCGCCCGGTCTCTGGATGAAGCGGTACACGGGCACGTCAGCCTCATACAGGTCCTCAAGGTTGGGCCACCACGAACCCATCAGGAAGTTTATGTTGTTCCTAAAGAGAGAGAGAAAAAAATAAAAAAAGTCCAGTCAAGTTCATTTTGGCTTCACGATCCATACACCACTATGGGCCGGTTTCACAGACATGGATTAAGCCTAGTCCTGGACTAAATGGCATTTTGAATAGAGATTGTCCATTGAAAGTACAATTTAGTCCAGAACTAGGCTTAATCCATGTCTGTGAAACCGGCCCTATATCTTAAAGCCCTTGTTTCCAAATCCACAAAATCCTTCGAACCATGTCATTTTTGGGAGCTGGTTGCATTATAGTAAGCATCTGAAAAGAGTTAATGCATATTTATCAGTCGAAATAGAAAGATATTGTCTTTTAAGTTTGATAAACTTTACAGAAATGTAGAGGTTTAGATAAAAGGCGGGGCTATGCACTGGTTCTTATGACACATTACGTATTTTAATCCAATCACGGCATCTTTTTTAAACTAAGTTTTATAATATTTCTTGATTATTTTCAAATCTTACTTTTCACAGAAGTTGCTCATCACTCCCCAGTAAGGCTCCGGCACTGCAAACCATTCACAGTCTCCTGGGCCGATGTTGATGTTGACCGCACAGAAGTTATTGTGTTCCTGGTGACCTGCAAACAAAGTCCACACAAACGAAAAACTCACAAAACTAATAATAAATCGTCCTAAAATAACTTGTTTTAGATATAGTGTGTGTGTGTGTGTGTGTGTATATTGTACATATTGTACCTGCTATCCTGCTCCCTGGGACCTTCATATAGAGCTGAACTGTATTCATTCCCAGGATGGTGTGACCCACGTGGCTGAGCAGGTTCCCAGCAGACACCACTCGAGCGAAGGCCGGCAGTTTGCTGAGCTCCTGGAGCTGCTGCTTCCACCTGCACAGACACACACACACACACACACACACACACACACACACGGTACATTAACAATGGCATCTTGAATGTCACAGTGTTTTTCTTTAAGCATCTTTAAAAAAGGTTGAAATAAAGATTCTTATTGTGACATGGGCTTATGAAATCCACACTCACTTCCTCTCGTCCGACACATCGATGTTGGTTCCAAACTTGATGTGCTTCAAGGGCCCCCTCCTTTTGCGCGCAACGCTTGAAAAGACACACACACGTACAGAGAAATCCCAATTAGCCACATATTCAATGACCATTCCTCAATATTTGATTTTGTTCTCTCCAGAAAGTTATGAACCTATGGATAAATAAAAGTACAACTAAATAAATGCAATTCTAAATATGTAAAATGTAAAAGTAAATGAATGAAACCATACACAAATAAATGTAACACTTACATATATTATATATATTTAATGTCTCTTTTAATTTGTGGTTCATTATTGATGATGACAATTGCATCAAATCAAACCGAGGTCACTGGATATACAGATAAATGTTAAGTACCTCTCTGCCGACGCGGGCTCCGAGTCCGAGGGCTCTTTTAGGGCCTTCTTCTCGTTTTCCTCCTGGAAACACATAAGGGAAACACATGAAGCCATCAGGACACCACAAATTCCCACACCACGCGCAAAATCCTCAATAGGTTTTGAGTAAAGAGATTAAAGCTGGGGTATATGATTCCTGATTGGTTAAAGTTAACATGAGCTGTACACTTTGACCAATCAGAGTGAGGCTCCGATTCTCTGTTCTTATTGGCTGTTGGGACTGTCCATTCGCTTTGGCACGACTTTGATGGTGTAGAGCGTGTCAGGGAGGGACCATAGGGGAGGGACCAAAGAGAACAAGTGGAGCGGTTGAGGTATTTGAATTTGAATCTCTATCCCAACTGCCATTTTCTCCTCAAATCCTCCACCCCAGCTTTAAGCGTGTAAACTAACCCGTAGTGACTCTTGGAAGGAGGCGGCCTGGTACTGGGCGTATTTGGCAATGGTGGTGTGTGCGCGGGCCGACTCGCAGCGCCACATCTTCTTGACTCCGGCCGGGTCCCAGTTCTCGTCGGCGGGCTGAGAGAGCTGCGTCCACACCTCCACCAGGTGCTCTGGGTTGGCCTCCACCAGCGTCTTGGTGGAGAACAGACCCAAGTCTACAGAGGGGGGAAAATACACATGATTTAAAAAGGTGCACTATGCAGTTTCAGGTTAGAGGGATTTGTTTACATTCACAGAGCCTGCGGTTAGTTTAAAAACACATTTCCTCTACATGTCATTCTTAGTATTGAATCATTCTATCATCGTAAATCTAAATTATTTTGTGGAACCTGGAACCAAACAGTGAAACAGTAACTTTTCAGGTTGCTTTCTAACTTCAAACACAGTGTTCCAGGGATCACATTTTCCTGTGAGGAAAGTTTGTTTATTCAGTACTGAGAATATTCCTTCAGAAAAAGTTCACTTCTCTGACACACCTTAAGTTAAATTGTGCACCTTTAAATAGCGATGGAATAAGGGGGAACTTTTTAACCACTCAAAATGAAATTGAATGCCTGGCAAAAGTAAGGAACGATATAATGGAAATTTGAAGGTACTTTAAATGAAGAAACATTTGTTATAAACTCACATTTACATACTCATATTTTAAGTACTTTTAAGGCTTATTTTGATAATATCAAATCCGATGCTTTTTTAATGCTTTTAAGAACCTGATGTAGTAAACAAGGATTTTTTTTTTACCCAGTTTGAGAGCTCCAGCCAGTCCTCTGATGACAGTGACGGGGTTGGAGGGGTTTGTGCAGAACTGGTGCAGTGGTGGGAAGAATGCATCCCTCTTGTTCTCCAGCTAAGTCCACAAACACAGGACACAGGACAGTTAAAAAAATAATGTCATACAATAATGCAACCACCTGCCTCTAAAATACAAAGCCCCTTCAGGTACAACATAAAGTGTGGGCTAAACTCACATAGATGCTGGGTGTGGGCGGGTTGAGCTTGTCTTTGGGCAGGACCGGTGAGGGGGGAGGGGGCAGCCGGGGCGGGGGGCACTTGTCCAGGAGGATGCTGCTGTTGGAGAGACCGTTCCTCCCCAGGTTCCTAACCAAAATAACACACATTTAAATACAGCAAAATGGTAACTCGCTTAAAACTGGCTAGGTTCAACCTTATATCTTATACAATACAGGCTAATATTCTATATAGCTGAAAAACAAACAGCATCAAGGGTGTGTGATGGCACATTCTACCAATCCACATGTAAAATAAGTGAAAATAATTTCCCCCAAATGATAATAAAAGAAAGGCAACCAAATAGAGGAATTCTATTCTGATAATAAACTGCGCTTTCAGAATAATGTCTGCATGGCAACAAGGCAGGCCCAGTAGCCGTCGGTGTTGTTTACAGTTACATAATGGTTTTTTTGCTCCCTCGTTCTGTAGTTGCTCAGCAAATCCAGCGGGAGGAGACATCTTCAAAAACAACAAACCGCAAAAGGCTGGACTGATTCCGTTTCCCTTTCATTGGCAGAGTTTAATATTAAAAAAAAAAAAGGAAAAAAAAAAACACCAGTAATTTTTTATTAAAAACATGTACACAAAAAAACAATATTTAAAATACACCATGTTGACTGGCCATCGTAGGGACAACACAATGAAGATTCTCAGTCCTACCTGCAGGCCTTCAGCACGTCTGTGGAGCTGGGGTAGATGGATATGGAGGATGAAGATGAGGACGATGACCCGTGGGGAGGAGTTGCTTTGAGCCCTGCTGCTGCCACGGAGGCCGGCGGCTCGGCCTTCATCGGGCTCTGGGAGTCCTCGGAGGAGATGCCCCCTTTGCCGTTACCGTTCACCGCTGGCTGCTGCTGCTGCTGCTGGCTGGTGGTGGTGGTGGTGGTTGGGGCCGCTGTCGATGTGGTGGCTGCTGTAGTGGCTGGACTCTGGACCCCCGTCTGCGTGTGCTCGGAGGACTTGGGCGAGGGCGTGGCTGTGGACATGGCAGAGATGGGGGAGGAGGCTGCAGAGTGGTGGGGCGTGGAGGAGGAGGGATGGGGAGGAGGGGGAGGCAGCGCGGCCGGGTGGATGTTGTTGACTTTCTTGTGGGGCTCAGTACCTCCTTCCGACGTCCCTCCCTCCTCTCCCCCTACCGCGAGCAGGGCAGATAGTCTAGGATTGTCTGCGCTAAGGCTGGGCTTGTTCTCACCGCCACCACTTTCCGCCATCTTGCCTCCCTCTCCCTCCACGTGATTGGCCGGGGCTTCGGCGGCCGATGGCGACGGCGTTTTGTTGCCCTCCGTTGGACCGCCGTTGCCGAGGGCGGTCGCTGTGGCGATGTTGCTATCTTTGGTAGCGGGCGCACTGCCGGGTGCTGCTCCACCTGAGGTAGAGGAGGAGGAAGAGGAGGGGGGGAGCAGGGAGGGAGGGGAGGGCAGGTGGTGGTGGTGGTGGTTGTGAGCCTGGTGTTGCCGCGGCGACGGGGCGTTGTTTGTGGAATGTCCAACCTGATTGTTGGGGAGGGGATGCACAGAGGAGGAGTTGGGGCTCTGGGGGTGAGAGGAGAGGGTCCCGTCACTACCGGAGCCCAACGCATGTGGAACACAACCCTTCTGAAGCCCCTGCAGGGAAGAAGAGAGCAACTTTTATTACACAGTAGAAGAAGAAAGTCTGTCTTGTATTGTATTCACTGATTTATTTTCACTCTATTCGGTTAGGTGGCTAATGATGATCTTGTGTGGATTAAGATGATATAACTTCATAAATAGTGTGTGATTTTTTTTACACACGTTACGTTCATCTTTTGGCTCAGTACCAGACACAGTGCTGATGTGGGAAGAAACACTTCCTGCATACTTTTTTACACAAGTCTCATGGGGTGGGGTAAGGGGGATTTCACAACTTCTTCATTGAAACGTCTCAACTTTTTTCAAAATGTTTATCTTGATCAGTAGGATAAAAAAACTGAATTATAACTATATCCATTTCTTCAACTTGAGCTACAGAGAAACTTTGCCAGAGGAAGGTTTGCATAGAGAATCCTCTAGTCTATATTAGTAAACCGAAGTGTGAGCGATTGTCTGACCTGAGAGGAGTTTAGGTGCAGGGCCTGGCGCGGCGTGGTGGTGGCGTCCTGTGGTTGCGTGCTTGTGCAGGTGTGAGGTAGCAGTGCTGCGTCGCCGGCGGGCTGCAGGTAAGGCACGTCTCCGTTGGGCCCCGTGGACTGATTATTACTACTACTAGTACTACTACTACTACTGTGAGCGCCCATAGGGAGGAGGAGGGGGTCTGAGTGTCCGTGTGTACCCAGGGGACCGTTAGCCAGCGGCGGGCACAGGCTGGGCCGGTGGTGGGGCGGCCGGGCAGGGTGGAGGCTGCCGGGGTTAGGGGAGGGCAGAGAGTTGGCGCTGGAGAGGGGGCCGTTGGGGAGAGAGGGACGCACCGCACCTCCTGATGCATTCTGTCTCATCTGGAAGAATGGAAAAGACAAAATAAATATCTATCCATCTATCTATGCTCCTATTATCAACCGTCACAAGCACGCACACACACACACACACGCACACACACAAACGATTCATTTTATTCTATCACTAAAAGGATCCATGCATATGCATGATCACTGCATTTGCCACTGCTATACTACTCTACCTGACGGACTGAAACATACTCATTCATTCATAATTTTAAAATATATATCTACATCTAAAATATTCATGTGCTCATAAATCAGCTCTAAATTATTGACATTTTTGAAGCGTTAATTATTCAAACTGAGTTTTTTTTTGCAGGAGCACCCATGGGAAACATGTGCGCATGTACATGAATTTTGTTGGCACAGACACTGATTCATGGGTGTGAGTGAGTAGGTGAGTGAGTGAGTGAGTGAGTGAGTGAGTGAGTGAGTGAGTGAGTGAGTGAGTGAGTGAGTGAGTGAGTGACTGAGTGACTGAGTGACTGAGTGAGTGACTGAGTGACTGAGTGAGTGACTGAGTGACTGAGTGAGTGACTGTCTAAGTGACTGACTAAGTGACTGACTACGTGAATGACTGAGTGAGTGGTTGTATTCACCTGGTGCTGATGCTGCTGCATCATGGCGAGCTGAGCCTCCAGTTGCCCCAACATCTGCAGCTGCGGTGGCTTCAGACTGGCCCGGTTACTACGCAACTGTTCCAGCGCCTGGAGACATAAAAAGATTACCCAAAGTTCATATACACTCACCGGCCACATTATTAGGTCCACCTGTTCATTGTTAACACATACAGCTAATCAGCCAATCACATGGCAGCAACTCAATACATTTAGGCATGTAGACGTGCTCAAGACAACTTGATGAAGTTCAAACCGAGCATCAGAATGGGAAAGAAAGGGGGTTTAAGTGACTTTGATCGTGGCATGGTTGATAGTGCCAGACGGGCTGGTCTGAGTATTTAAGAAACTGCTGATCTATTGGGATTTTCACGCACAACCATCTCCAGGGTTTACAAAGAATGGTCCAGAAAAAGAAAAACTATCCAGTGTGTGGCAGCTGTGTGGATGAAAATGCCTTGTTGATGTCAGAGGTCAGAGAAGGATGGGCAGACTGATTTGAGATGAAAGACAGGCAACAGTAACTCAAATAGTCACTCGTTACAACCAAGGAATGCAGAATACCATTTCTGAACGCACAACACCGAATAATCAAGGCATTTCTGAAGGCCAGAGATGGTCAAACCTCGTACTAGTAAGGTGTACCTAATAAAGTGGCCGGAGAGTGTATATAGTGTATAAAGATCCTAAACTAAAGATTTAGATGAGATATAAGAGATGATGCCGACCTGTAATTTCTGTGGGGAGAGGTACCAGTTTGGAACCGGTTGCTGTGCTGCTGGGTTACTGGGCCACGAATCACCCTGAGAAAACACATCAACAAGATGGAGAATATGGGTAACATGGAATAGGTGGGAATAGCTTAAAAAATTGGTATAGGGTCAGTGATTCTGGAGAATGCTTGTTGTGAAAAATCAACTGTCAAAATCACTGTACAGCCTCTCACGATCTGTTACCCATCTGTACTGTATGTGCGCTGGAAAAAAAATCTAGTGTTACAGAAACATCCAGCATAGGCTCTGTTAACGGGTATGTAAACAAAGTGGATGTAAACAAAAGGGGTACCAAACTGGATAGCCACATGTTCGTTTACAGAGCCTAAGCTGTGTTTCAACACCAGATCTTCTTTTTCAACACACGCACACACACACACACACACACAGTAGACGGGTAGGAGATATTCACCGATTTTGACAAAGGATGATTGTGACAACAAACCAGAATTCCTGACTATTTTCTTTTTTACCTTGGAAGGGCTGGATGCTCTCCTCCTCTTGGCGGGGCAGGAGGGGTCCTCGGCCTGGCCCAGCGCGCCCACGTGAGGGGGCAGAGTGGGACCCGAACCCCCGCCCTCTGCACTGTGGTTGGGCTTGCAAGCCTGGAAGAGGGGAGGAAGGGGGGAGCGTGGAGCAGGCAAGGGGGTAGCAAATGAAACATTAAAAAAAATGTCAACGGGGAAAACACAATCAAGTGTTTATCAAAAAGTAGCAAAAGAAAAAGAAAGGGTGAAAGCAAAAGTACGGCAAGAGGAAGAGGTCAAAAAGCAAAGCAAAGCGAGGGGGGGTTGGAGAGTGAGGAAGAAAAAGGAGAGAAAAAAGGAGAGGGATACTGTGATTCTGTGTTGGCGTGTACATAAACAAAAAGCAGCATTAATTCAAACATTCCTGTGTGTCTGATGGTGTTACGTTATAGGGGCCACAGCAGCAGCAGCAGCCAGTTCTGTTCGTTTTAGAAGTATTGGCCCTGCGATTTCTCACCAAACACCCTGTCCTGCATTGCTCAAAACCAAGCATCACACTATCAACAAACCTCAGTAGCATTAGCTTAGCTTTGTTATAGCTGCCTGTAAAAATACAATATCTTGGCCTTGAATGATCATCCAAAATTCATGAAAAAATAAATTTAAAAAAAGGCTAGACTCTTTTCCCTGATGTACTTTTTGTTCATTCGGATGCCACGTCAGCATAAAAAACTATTAATCTAAAAAAACGGGCCAACTCTCACCAAGTCAAAAGCCCATAACATCAACATACGTATATCACACACACACACTTGGCACGGATGAGTGAGTTAGAAGTGGAACACTAGGGGGCGTCGCTGGGGCTTTTGTGAGCAAACTGCAGGACATCTAAGGTCAACTATACTAGCAGGGAGAGGAGGGAGGGAGGGGATAGGAAGATGGATGGAGCCAATTGGGAAGCCTGTGTGGACACACTCTACACAGCAACACAGGGCCAAAACATCAATGAGCGTGAGAATCCTAAAACATGGCCACTTGATTTAGGAATTAAAAAGGGCACTTCCATCTCTTTCAGAAAAGAAAAAAAAAGAAAAATCTCTTCTCAAAAAGCAGATTAAGAGCAGACAGCAGGGTGGGTTAAGGTTCGACAAGTTTGCCACCTAAAAACTGGATGTAGAAAATGAACTGTATGTGTGTGGACGGAAGGGGTTATCCTGAATACATTAGATAAAAAAAAAAAAAAGTATTCCCAGAAGGTCAATTTGAATGGGATAGCCTGCAAGTGCTTTTATCGATTCATTTCATAATTTTTTTTAATTATTTCTTTAAATGAACTTGAACTTGAAGCATGATGGGTGAAGCCGGGTGACATTGTACTGTGCTGTGGTGGGGAGAGGAAGAGGAAAGGGGAGTAGTGCGGGACTGGGTAACACTTGGGGATGGGCTACGCTCTCTCCTCAGTCCAAAAAACAGATGCCATAAAGGAGCAGCCATGAGCAGGAGATTTGAAAATATGCAAACAATTGTTCTTTGATTTCTGTCGTTGTGAAGGTAGAAAACAAACGAAACAAAGAGGTCCAGTCTTGAGTGCGACTGCATTCATTTTGCATTGGAAGTAAAGACATTTTCTTTTTCTTTTGGGGAGCATCTTTGTGCTTCTTTAAGACATCTGTATCAGCTCAAGTGTTACCCCGTCGCTTTGTGCAACAAACAGTGGCATGCGCGTGTGTCGATGGCCTTTGCGATTGTGTCTGTGTATACAGTACATTACGATGGTGGTAAATCCCCCGAGTGTGCACTCAAGTCAAAAAGGGGGAAGGACGGGTGGGTGGGTGGGTGGGTGTGGGGGGAGGGAGGGAGGGAGAGAGGCGGTGGTGGTGGTGTAAATTGCTCTATATTCTGGGTCTCTCACCTGCTGTGGTGCACTGCTCAGGCCTCCCTGCCTGGAGGTTAGCTCAGCGGGGATTGGCAGACTCCATGCCTCCTCAATAAGAGGGAGCATTTTACTTTTACCCTGGGGGCTACTGAGCTGGGGGTTACTCAACTGAGCCTATAGGGGAATGGAAAACGACGTGAAAAAACAAAAAAAAAATAGGAAAACAATTTGTTTGTTTTTTTGTTTTGAAAAGAAAGAAAAAAAAGAAGAAAAACGATGACCTCAAAACAAGGAAATGATCAGCAATGGTAAACAGGTAGAGGTTATATATACTGTGTATATATATATATATATATATATACACACACACACACACAAAAGTGGAGTCAAAGTTGGAAAGTGACACTTGTGTCTCGGCTGGCATCAACCCACAAATGACATTCAGCAACAGTAAAAAAAAATCCCAACACACAGTCACAGTTCCATTAAAACAAGCCAGTGGGCAGCTTGCCTTAATGCCATGGGGTTATGCTTACAGAGCAGGTGGAAATGTAACATTCCTGACATGCAATATGTGTAAAAAAAGGAGGATGGAGAAATCAACAGGAGACATGGGGGTTGTTAGAGACCCCCCCCCCCCCCCCCAGGGCGACTTTGTGTCGGCTAGTATTAGCTACCACAGGAATCAATCCGTCTCAATGAGGGAAATGAATTATTCATGGAGGTTGCTAGCGTGTTTATTTGTTTGTTTATTCTCTGCACAAGGTTGCAGTTAGGACCTATAAGCCAGGTACACGTTAATGTCCAGAAGCTGAGAGAGGTTTACTGCCATCGGGAAAACTCAGTTATTGGTTAGATTTCTAGTTCAGGGTTTTTGTTACTTAGTGTTAAGTTTGTGACAAACAGCTTTCCGTAAAAATGTTCACGTGAGTAAACCCCAGATGACCCCTTAAAAACAGCCACTCTTTTTTTTTTAAATATTCGATTTGAAGCTACATTTTCTTTAATCAATTTCAATTTTAACCTTTATTGGCATGTATGTAATGAAAAAATATTGCCAAAGCCTCATATAATACATACAATGTCAGTAACAATAGTCATAATCAAAACTAAAGTAAGAACAATTATAATAAACAATAATATTATGAATTATAGAATGTACAATCATTTATTCTAATTCAGCATGATTGATTATTTTAAAAATCTATTTCATTTTGGAATGTATTTATCTGTACATTTATTTTTCGAATTATTTATTATTTCAGAATAAATAAATAAATTAGATTAATTTGATGGATTTTAGAATTGATTGATTTTTAGATTGAAGTGGCATCCAGACATTTACAGATGGGCGCCCACCATCCACCCCCTTTGCTTTATAACACGGTGCCCCCTCCCCTGCACCCACCTGCAGACATTTGATGCGCTGTGCGAGCGCGGTGGTGTTGGTGCATCCCTTGCTGCGCGTGGCGTTGATGTAGCACTTGATGGCGTCGTGTGGCTGGCTGCAGGACTCGTAGAGCGTGCCCAGGTCCATCCAGGCCGCCGCGTGGCTGTGGTCCAGCTGCACTGCACAGATGTAAGCCTGCAGAGCATCCATGGGCTGGTTCTGCTGCTGATACAGAACCCTGGGGAGGAAGGAGTGATTGAATCAAGGGTTAGAAGGAGAAGTAAGTGACATTTTTTGTTAACATAAGTGTTAAATCACTCTACATTCAAACAGCAATCACTTAAACAGTATGCACGGTTCCTAACACAGGTCTCCCAGTCATTCAGCTTTGCAGTTATTGCCAGAGCAAATTTAGAGTATCCCGCTCGTTTTTATCCAATCAGGAGACAGAAAGGACCATATCACTTCCTTCTCCTTTAAATTGGGATATTGAAAATAGGATTGATGGATAGATTTAAAAAAAACTGGTGGATACACAGGAAGTCATTCGTAAGTGTCCATTCAGTACCCTATACTGTAAAATTCAGAGTTCAAGACGCTATCTGTTTCTGGATGATGCATGCAAGCAAACATGGCACCTTTCAGCGAAATTTGCCTTTTCGAAGCCAAAATTGTCTCGTTAAGTCCGAAAGTCTAAAAGGTAAGAGCAAAAAGAGGGGGAATGATGCCGCAGCCTTTTCGCAGAACAAACAGAGCCTTACCCTATAGAGCACCAGGTGTCTGCACTGGCCTCTGATTTGTCTATGGATTGCCGATAGGAGATGAAGGCGTCCTGGACCTTCCCAATACTAGAGTAGCACCTGCAGGGAAGGAGATACAAGCTGTTAAAAAAAAAAAAAACAGAATACATAGATGCAGTGTGTGTGTGTGTGTGTGTGTCTGTCGGTGTGCGTGTCGGTGTGCGTGTGTGCCACCACGTTACCTGCCGAGGAAGTACCAGGACTGTCCCGAGTTGGGGTCGGCCTCCAGAGACTTCTGCAGACACTGGATGGCATAGCTGTCCCTGCTGGCTCTGTCCCCGAGCTGCTCCACAGTGTGGTGCATCCAGCCTGCGAATAAACAGGCACCGTAAAGGCCCAATCTTAAAAAAGCTCATCTCTTAAGACAAAGAATGGATTTTTCGGCTCTGGTTTCATAGAGTGCAGGTCACAGCCATTGAACTAAATGACATGTTGAACAAATGCTATCTTTGGATGAGATAAAGAGGAACTCGGGTTTTAAAAGAAGTATTAGTGAGCAGGGCTCCAGAGTGCGCCTAATTATCTTGTGAGTGCGCCCAGATATTTTCACTGATCGCACCGGTGCACCTGAAATTTTTCACGTCATATTATGTAATATTGGGCGCTGTGCTGCACGATTCATCTAATCGCGATGTGAGCTAGAGCAATTATATTCCTCACAAATGGATGCGATTGCGATTTAATGTAGGATAAATGTGCGCGCGTGTGTCTAAACATTCCAACCGCTCCTCTCGTCTTTTTGGTAGCGCCCTGCGGCTCCTCTGACAGTGTGTGTGTGTGTGTGTGTGTAGCTGCGAGCGCACACGTCGTGCAAGACAGGTGCAGACTATGGTGCAGACAGCAGAGTAAACAAACAAACATGGACACCGACGCGCATAAGCATCCACGCTGAACTGTGACGGAAATCAAAGCCAACGTCTGCTATATGGGGATTTTTAAGATCCAGTACGGTGACGTTGAACACATTGAACTGCTGTCTAAAACTTGGAAAGTTATAGTCACTATATGTCGCGTAGCGACCGGTGGCAACTCGCCCAGTCTATCAATTCAGTGCGGAGAAAAGTCGGATGCTTGAGAGTGAAGGGCCACGCAAGTTTCAGTAAGTTGATAGAGACTTTTAATTAAGTGTTAATTAATTATTTTGAAAACAGTGTAGGTAAGGGGTGTACACAAGTACACGTGTAGGCTACTCGTTTGGTAAAAAAAAGAAATGAAAACCTTTTTTTTTTACTTTGGGAAATGATTATTATCTCCAGGAGTGGTGGGCGATGTGAGCTACTGTAGGCTACTAAAGCAGATAACACAATATATTATTGTGTTTGGTTACAATATTTATTAATTTAATTATTTAACTGCACGCTCCACCTTCAGTTTCACTTTCCTTTTCATCTCCGTCTCAAACAGCTGGTCTGATCAGCTGGTCGGCAACGCCCGACAGCGGGAGTCAGTCTAATGACAGATCACTAGGCAGTTATGATCACTTAAGTCAAAAAGCAAAATCATGAAATTACTGCCTCTGTCTGTCCGTTTGTCTTTCTCACTGCACACTGTCACTCCAACAGCCTCGGCAAAAAAAGTGACGTTGACCCGCCCCCTCCCCCCCCCCCCCCCCCCATATTATGGTTAGATGTGTACACAAAGAAAATTGCAGACTGTAACCATTTAGACATTTTTGTAAACGTTCACACCCCTAGTGTAGGCTGCTAGCCTACAAGCTTTATTTTCTATATATTTTCAACGATTCTTAATATCTGTTTGTTTTAAATTGAGATCAAGTTTCAAAACTATCAATAATCTCAAATTTTCCTTGAAAACCAAGAATCATAATACCATTTATTTATTATATTGCATCGCAAATCGCAATATTGGCCACTATAATCGCAATCGCACAATTTCTCCAAAACATGCAGCACTAATTTGGTGCACCCAAAATATATGCTGGTGCACCTAAATGAAAAAGTTAGGCGCACCGGTGCACCCAATGAAACAGTTAGTCTGGAGCCCTGGTGAGCACAGTCTTACCTAGCTGCTGCAGGGTAGTTGCCTTCACCTGTGCAGGGAGATCATCCGTCTGCAGTAGGCTCTCGTAGGCCTCTTTGGCAGCCCGGTATCTCTTCTGGATGGGGAAAGAGTTGTGGAGGAGGAATAAGGAGAAGGTGAATAGGGAGTAAACCAGACCCTTGATCAGCGCTGGATTAAGACACACTTAAAATAACAATCTCTGCTCGTACAAAAAGCTCTGACTTGGAAAACTTGACGGAGCGATCAAGGTGTGTAAATCCATTTGGTAGACCTATGTGTGTCTGATGATGAGGGGCTCTTATATTAGTAATGAACAGCGGGCCGCACGTTACAGCATTAACTAGTCGACTAGTCTAAATGAAAACTTCTGTTAAAACATTGGGGAAATGAGTCACTACGTGCATCCCATACATTAAACCTTTAAGGGCCGGTTTCGCAGACATGGATTAAGCCTAGTTTTGGACTAAATTGTACTTTCAATGGACAATCTCCATTAAAAATTCCATTTAGTCCAGGACTAGGCTTAATCCATGTCTGTGAAACTGGCCCTAAGTGTCATAACTTAAGGTGCTTCGTGCATAGCGGACCACAGGAGCCAAACGACCGCTGCGGCGCTGTGTCCTGACAAAGCACAATAGCGGTGGAGGAGCTGGCGAGAAATGTAATGTACTTCTCCCACTGAGAGAGAGCGAGAGCGAGAGCGAGAGAGAGAGAGAGAGAGAGAGAGAGAGAGACCACCAGCATACAAAAGAGAGGGAAGCCAGACTTTCTTGTTTCCGTGGCAACCCCGCCGGATCGGGCTGAGAGTAATCTCCTATCACCCCCCCTCTCTCCTGTACGCCACCCACTCGCGCTCCCTCCTCAATCTTGTCAAAACACAAATAAATAGGACTGTCCTCAGGCGTTGAGGCTCCCCTGTGATTTCTTACAGTGGTAACAGGCCGGGGGCTTTCAATGGGACATGCGGCACTTTAGACCCCACAGTATGACGGATGATGGGGAAATTAAACTAAATCGCCTTGTGTGTCCTTGGGAGCAAACAGCAAAAGTGAAAGCACACACAGGTGGAATGAGAAAGAGCAGAGGCACTCACCTGGATCTCATACAGATGAGCGATGTGGAACTGAACTGTAAAAAGGAAAGAAAAGAGGAGATACATTAAGTAATTTAAGAAAAAAATAAAAATCCCTTCCTGAAAGTCAAGTCCTCCTCAGTTCAAGTTGGTGTGGAGTGAAAGTAGTGTCGCATTGTTAATAAATAGGCAATAAGGTTGGTCCCCCCACTCTGTATAAAAGGTGGAGAAATACCAGATAGGTATCCGTGCTCTTGGCGGCACCTTCCTTTGTCTGGAGCGCTGCAGTGTCTGATCTAAGCTGCCTGAGTGACTCTCAGCAGATGGAGAGAGAGAGAGAGAGAGAGAGAGGGGGAGAGAGAGAGAGTGAGAGTGAGAGGGGAAGAGAGACAGAGAGAGAGGAAGAAAGACGGGGGCTGCCCTTGCTCTGTGCTCTCACTTGTGTGTGTGTGTGTGTGTGTGTGTGTGTGTGTGTGTGTGTGTGTGTGTGTGTGTGTGTGTGTGTGTGTGTGTGTGTGTGTGTGTGTGAGGGGGACACGATGAATGAGGCAAAGGCAAACAAGCGAGAGAGAGAGAGAGAGAGAAAAAAAAAAGATATCGCTGTCGTCAAGGTAACAGGTACTTGGGGTAGAGATGAGATGGCAGCGGCATATCAAATAATGCCCCGGTAAGCTGAACACAATCTAATACTGTGGTACGGGGAGACACATTCAGGCTGCAGAAGAGGCCTGTTTGTTTTGATATCTAAAACCACAATAATGAATGTACTGCCATGTGTAATGCATATAAAAACATTTAAAAGAAGGGGAAAAAATATGTATTTTATTTTATTATAAAAAATGCATGACAAAGAATGCTTACTTTCAGCTTTGGACAAAGTGCAGGGGTTGGAGTCAATCAAAGCCAGCTGAAAATGCTGAAAAATTAGAGAAAACATAGGGAGAAGTCAGTGACCGAACACACACACACAAACATTTCCTCAATTTTCAGTGCGGTAGCAACAGCACAATACTATATTTATCACTAGTTTCCTGGAGCGGCTCAAGTCAACCAACGGCGCGTTGCTAAGCTCATCTCGAAGTTGCTGTTGACAATAACACTGCCTGCACGTGCTTCATAAGTAATGCAACCTGGCTTTTTCATTTGGATTCCAACACCGCCAAACAGTCTAAAGTATTGTTCTTCTTTGGCTGGTTGGAGAACAATTTTAACCCAACATCACAAGCTAGCATCAGGCCATGCTGGGTGGGTATGGTGCCTTACCTTGAGGCTTGACTCATAGTCTGTGTTGACCTTGAACATGAGACCCAATCGCAGGTGGATCTCCTTGGCCCGGGAGAAGCCTGGATCAATGTACAGCACCTCCTGGAATGCTTTGATCGCCCTATAGGAGATGAAAAAACACACAATGTTACCGAGGGCAACAACATCTTAAAGAGACACACACACACACACAGTTAGAGTGGAATCGTAATAAAAACCCTAAATAGAGGGCGACTAAAAAGGTGTGAAAAAAAAAAGCATTTCTGTTGCTCGGAAAGCCCCGCGTTCATTCCAGTCACACTGCGTGTTTGCCCACTTGAACTGAATACTAAAGATGTTTTCCCCCCCACAGTCACAGAGAGAGAGAGCTCCCAGCCTCATTTGTCATTAACTTGTTCTGCTGTGTTGCTTGCTGCCGCCAGCTGAATCCACTATTGCTGCTGCTGCAAGAAGTGGGCATATGGGAGCTTTAATTTGCTTCTACCTTCACCACTAACTAGAAAACATATCGCAAAGCTAGCGGGACGTCCTATTTCACAATATTGGACTTGCATTTTGAAATACACTTTGACTATAGCCGTTAAGGTCAAAAACATGCAGACTTTTTCTTTTTTTTCTTTTTTTTAAAAGCCTTGCATACATGGATGAACTTTTTTTTTTTTGCTGAGTACGCCTGATACGGTTTTTAACCAGCATTACATAAATAATTCACTATTTTTCGTCTCCCCTCTACAAAAAGAATACTGTATATAAAAAAATAAACGAGAAATGAGGAAGGAAAAATTCTTATTCAATTGCAATGAGCGTCACCTCTCAACTTGAATGTAGAATGTGTAACGTGATTTAATGTTTATTTTATTACTAATAAATTACATCTTTGTGTGGCACAGCTCGCATACTGCATGGTTCGTAACCAGCCACTCTACACTCTCCATCTCTAAATCTGTCCGTGCAAAAACTGCAAGTGGAAAAACTATTTTTTAGTCGGAAGCTGTTTCCAGGCAACAAGCAGACTCCAGGAAGTCACTGCTCCCGCCATAATAATAGTCAACCCCTCAACCCTCTCGATAAAGGCCAATTTCCTTTTACTTTTTTGTTAGCTTTAGATGTGCTGGTAGGTGGCTGTTGTTATCCTTACACTGCACCAGGCTAGCTCAGTTTCCAGTAGTTATGCTACGCTACCCAGCCACAACGTATTATACAGATTATATAGATTTCAGTGAGAAAAAAAAGAAAAAAGTCACGATTGCTCCAAAGAAGGGAATCTTTACCCCTTTTTTCTTAATGAAAAACATAAAAGCAGTGCACACTCATTAGTCAAAGACAGCCGGTACTCACCACTGAAAGGCATTATAGTGGAAGTAGACCATTCCCAGGCCATACAGAAAGGCAGCATTCTGGGTAGTTAGGAGAGAGGATGCATTGATTAGGGCATAGCTACATTAAATAAACTATTTTTAAATATTACTTGTTTTCCTTTGCAAGTGGATTGCAAGTTATGTTGATACTATTCTACTATGAACAAAAGTCTTACATGTTTACGTAACCTGCAAGTACTCCTCGACACAGTTGAGCAATCAGATAAAAGCAATGACTAGCCATCAGTCTCACCGCAAAGAGTTCTGAGACGCTCAAAATGAGTTGAGATGTGAAACTCGAAACCTGCATCCCTCTCACACACACCCTTCATGTGTGTGTGTGTGTGTGTGTGTGTGTGTGTGTGTGTGTGTGAGAGAGAGAGAGAGAGAACGCTTGGAAGGGAAAGCAAGATTATGTGTGTGTGTGTGTGTGTGTGTGTGTGTGTGTGTGTGTGTGTGTGTGTGTGTGTGTGTGTGTGTGTGTGTGTGTGTGTGTGTGTGTGTGTGTGTGTGTGTGTGTGTGTGTGTGTGTGTGTGTGTGTGTGTGTGTGTGTGTGTGTGTGTGTGTGTGTGTGTGTGTGTGTGTGTGTGTGTGTGTGTGTGTGTGTGTGTGTGTGTGTGTGTGTGTGTGTGTGTGTGTGTGTGTGTGTGTGTGTGTGTGTCTCTCACCTTCCAGTAGTCTGACTGTAAACTGTAGTACCTCTGGTATGCCGATAATGCTGGAATTACAAAAGGAGAGGGCAGAGGAATGAGAGTTTATCTGTGTCACCATGACAATGCCATTGAGAACATTCAAGGTTTATACGGAGCCGGGCTGTGCATCCACTGAAAACTAGCTACGCAATTATATCTTTCAATTTTTATTGGGATTTTTTAAATTTTGCAAATATATTTTTAAAAGAAGACGAAATGATACGAATAAATACTGGAAGGGATAGGTGCTCAGAAATTAATGCAAGGTCGAATGAAAAAAAAAATAAAAAAAAACACTAGAGTACTACTCACCTTTTGGGTAATCCTCTAAGAGGAGGTTGAAGTGGCCGAGCTGGCAGAATAACTCGGGCTCCACTTTGCCCTCTGCCTTAAGGATGAGCGAATCGTAGCAGCGGACAGCCTGGGGACACACACACACACACACACACACACACACACACACACACACACACACAAATCTCATTGGTTGTGAAAGATATGTTGAGCATGTAATAATGATCTATGCAAAGAAAATGAACACTAGAGAGAAAAAGTCCTGGAGAGTAATGTTTTGAAAGTCACAGTAAACTGACGTGGGCAATGCTATACTTCTGATTGCCGGGTTAAGAATATTCATCAGATCTTTATCAGTCCCCAGACTTAACTTCTTACTGCAATGGAGTTTGCAGTAGATAAGGACTCGTGCTTTAGGCTTTTTCAATTTACTATTACGAAAAAATATATACGCTTGAAAGCGGTTGGGCAGCACTTTCACATAGTGACTTTATTTTCTCTCTCTACATATGCACATTTTTCTGCCAAGCCCTTGCTCAGGAAAACGCGACACCATCAATCCATCACCGCCGACAACAGTGGAAGCTACGCTAAACGTACAACTGAACATTCATTTGTCCTGTAAGTTTGACCCAAAATCTGACCTTTTTGAAGTCACACATGACCACAAAATGATGGAATGGGCTTTTCCCACCCTTTCAAAAAAAACTTTTCTAGAAATTGTTCCAGAAGATGCCTCAAATACCCAACTGTTGATGGTAATCCATGTACTTTTGTATCCATGTCTTATTTGTTGCACTCGTAGACAGACATTTTGGGGGATATTAACCAATATCCTGGGCTGGCTTCAAATAAGCCCACTAGATTTGTCTCTCTCCCTGGCCCCTGCACGGTATTCATTTGTTATCTATGAAATTCTGTACCATTTAATTGTTCACAATAAAAAGATAATTCAACACCGAATGAACGTTAATTATAGTTTGTGGAGGAGAGACAACACAGTATCAATCAACCACGCGTGATCAAATCCTTTCTTCACATCTGCGCTAATTATTTTACACACACACACACACACACACACACACACACACACACACACACACACACACACACACACACACACACACACACACACACACACACACACACACACACACACACACACACACACACACACACACACACACACACAGCCCTCGTGGGTAGTGGTTTTTGTTGCCAAAAATTCATTACATAATTGTGTACGTTTATTTTACGTTGCATCCAAGCCCCAACCTCAGCGATTTTTACCAGCATCCAATAAGGAAGTGACCACAACTCTATTAACCAGGAAGTGCCACTGGGGGCTGGGAGCAGAAGACAGCCATCTCTCATTGACTCCAATGCTAAACATGCCGTTTTGACAGCATTATTAAACCTATTTACAGCCTGGGCCACAAAACCATTTTAGTCTGTATGTTTAGGTCATATCTCCATGACAACACTGAGGGGGGTGAATTGTTTTGGCCTACGCTAGTTTTTATTCTTTTGGAGGTTAAAATGTATTGGCGCGATCTCTTGAGTGACAGCTCTCCGCCCGTTGTCCCTCACTTTGCCTCGGAGGTATACGTCAGCTATCTCCCTCCCCCTCACAAAATGGCGACGCGCACAAACCAGGATTATTGGATGCCGTGTGAATAACTGAGGTCAGCCCGGATGCTACATCCAGATTATTTACTATCTATGGTTGCATCAGAATTCTGAAGGTTAAAAACAGTGATTTTCAGCGATGTTGTTGGAGTGAGTTTACACTGGAAATTCAGCTTTGTCTCTACTAGGTCATTTTACACTAAACACATGTACACATCAACAGAGTCAGAGTGGCAAACCGTTCATACACTACATAACTACTCAGTAGAAGAACAAGCGACAAAAACAACACATTCAAAATGTCACGGCTGAGCAATGGCTTAATTTTTCACATTGTAATGTTGACAGTGAAAAAGGCTGCAATGTTTAATATAACAGCCCTGAATGTTGGAGTTTAACTTGAAGCAATGGACGAAAATGGAAGATCTGATTTAAAAGGCAACACTTAAGGTACACCCAGGCTCTATGTAAAAAATACAACCAAATGTTTTGTCTTTGTCACCTTCCTCAACGTCCAACAATCTCCACGCATGCTGCTATCGTGAAGAAACTGGGATCGATGCACAACGTAAAACTGTTGGCCCAATCTGACCAAAGGAAATCACATTATACAAACACCACACGTGTTTTTGTCAAGGTGGACACAACTCTGCTGACACAGCAATTTAGTCAGTACTGTTTATGCCAGTTTTACTCATTACATTTAACTGTAAGTGGTACTTTCGTGCCATATCTTTCTCAAAAATATAACATTGATTTGCCAAAGAAGTCACTGATCTTGAACTCTTCTGGGCAGCATTTTGGACTTCATCTTGCAGCCATGTATTGTTTGCTTGTTGTACGTAAATTTTGAGAGATGTAATAAATAATTACAAACACAAAGTTATAGTCCAGCTAGGCAGCAAAACAGACGTGTCTCACAATGTAAGGCACCAAGGGAGTTTGCTTCCAGCCCTGCACAAGCATGATGAGTGACAATATTAACTTCTCAATTGTCTGAGATTTTTCCATACCCATTGACATTTCTATTAAAACCATGACTTTGGACTTTAAACATATCCCAATTGAACTGAAAACAAGGAAAATGCAAATAAATAAGTGAAAAATATTTTTACAATGGAATAAAATAAATATGTAAAAATAAAAATAAACCGTTGCAAATGGTGTTGATAGGGCACATCTTTTAAGAGGAGGAATGTATGGGCATAATATATTTAGGGCTTGTGGAGCTGGCTGGATAGGCAAGTTGCATTGTACAGTGTTCTTAATCGATGACTGTGGTGGCGGGAGTCAAGGAGCTTTAAACTTCCCTTGTTTCTTATTTCTATATTACCTGATAATAGACCACTATGATTCGACTTAAAGTGAGTAAAGTAATTGGTCGTGATGTTTTGAGGTGCAGACACGGTCGCATATGCTTTTCTCTCTATGTCACATGACTCGCGTCTCCAAGCGTGACATATCTTTCACATTAGTCTGTTGTGCGCCTGAAGTGTTTTCAGACATCAAAATTAGTTTTACCTTTCTTCTCGACCAAAGGCTGAATTTCTGCCTTCTAGAAGTTTTTCAAAACACCCGACAATAGCCTGCACACCGTCTCCCTCCTACTCGGGACCAGCTGAACGCTACACTTTTTTAGGTGAGGGAGGGGCAGAGCACACGGCTGAAAGAAAGGTTTGCTGCATTTACAAGCCTGCATGCCACGGCGTGCGGAACAATGATAGTTTAATTATGATTATTTAGTTTTTATGATCGAGGGATGCCATTATAGTGATCGAAATCAAAATGTAATTTATCGCCCAGCCCTACTACAAGGATGACTTAAATTGGTCTAAATTTGGAGAGGTTTTAAATAGCTAAATTTACTCTCAATTCTTTATAATTTTGGCGCTGGTGATTTTCCTTTGGCGCTGGATAAATCCTCTTTGGAGGGGCGCCAAAAAAACTATGCGGGGAAAAAACAGCAATCTACAGCATCACATTCATACCAATGGGCAGCATCTACAAACGTTCTATACAACTGTTTACGTCTTTTGTAGATTCAGAGGCTGCAGTAGCTCAGTGTATAAGGGTGTTGGCTTGGGACGGTTGGCTTGTGGACGATTCAAATCAAGCCTGCACCAGTCACACAAACCTATATGCACAAATTGCACATAGAAAATAGAATGAATGGACACTCAAGTCAGTGTGAAGCTTGTCCTCTTCCATTTCAGATTTCTATATTCATGTCATTGCCCTCCTAGTTACTGTTGGGTGATACAGCGACCTAGTTCTGTCAGAAAATGTTGAACCCACGGTTATCTGAGTGTAGATAGAAGCAACAGTGCGGGCGACGCGGGCACCGCAAAAGTGCCAGACTGGGTAGTCACTCAAAACTAATGAGCAGAAATTGAGTTATAGATGATTCAAACCTTAACAAGCACTTTTATGTGAAGCTGGGTAACAAATGAGGCTTCGCACAACTCAGGTTTGACAAAATATTCTCAGGAAGACTAAAATACAGAACACATTGTCGCCACATTGGAATCAGTTGTTGCTGAGTGTAATTGTTTGTAAGGCTGGGGCACAAGAAAAACTATTGAGATGCAATGCGTCACATATGCAATGTGTCTACTCTAATGCAAGTGTGTAACGTGTGCACACAAGCAGAAAGCATTTATCCAAGCCAATTAAAGCCTTTACTGTGACACCAACAACTAATGGCTTCTTTGCCTCTGGGGGGAAATAGAAAGCAAAAATTACTATACTAATATCATTCAGCTGAGCAATCAATTTGCATAGTTTTTTCATGCTGTGCAAGTGTGTGAAATATATCACTTGATGGTTGGTGTGAGCATTACAGGCGAGGCTATTTGCTTTAGTGTCTGCAGCTCACAATGGATCCAACTTCTGATACCCAAACTCCTAGCATTAGCATATTCAATACCAGTCCTCTCCTCTCTTCTTTTACAACCCAATCAAATCAATACATTTTCTTCTCTGTGGATGTTAACTTGAAGCTGTAAGACATTGGTTCTCAACTGTTCTCCTTTTGTCTTGTGCACATTTCAATTATATTGCTTAAAAAAACTTGAAAAACTGCACTTTAAAACAACAGCCAAAAACAACTGTTTTCAGTGTAGACTGGTCTCTCTTTTTTTGCAATTATTGTTAGGTCAGTGTGAGCCCCATTGACAGATCAAGTATATCAGATCTGTCCCTATAAAATGGCACTCAGTAGGCAAGTATGCTTGGCATTAAGGCTTGTAGGCATGTTTGGACTGATGGAAGGATGAATAAGAGACAGCCAGCTGGGCAAATGCTTTACCTTCTCCCAGAGCCCATTACTTGTTACCTCAATCGGGTCCGAAAAATCTGAAACATAGCATTTGCATTAGCCCTGCTACAATATAAGCCAGCTACCTCATATATCCATCCGGCGTTGCTTCTAAACCAGACAACAACACCCTACACAAGGACAGCCAAGGCATTGTCAAGCATAACCGCAACATTGTCGTCAGCAACAAATGTGTGTCTACACTACAACTAAACATGCAAAAGATTTTTAAACACCTAACCAATTCTAAGGTATTTGACTAAACAGACTTTTCTGAAATATGAAAAGGTAGGCTATTTCAAGAGGGCGATGAGCATTCTTATGAAGGTTTTACCAGCAAAAGCATGTAAAAGAAAAAAAAAGAAAATTGGAAAAAAACGTGTTAAATCATTGCATCAGTACCCCATTTAAACTTAAATGGAGAAGAGTAACATTGTGTTTATGAGCTTATTCTATGTGCATAGGACTTCTACAGTTTGAGCAGATGCAATAACACTGAATGCGATGCATACTGTCCATATTTCATGGTAAGCAAACTACACCAGTGTTTTTTATTGCAGCTCCCGTGCAGCTAATGCTACACAAGCAGCTGCACTTCCTAGGTATCCCACACCACCTAGCGAGCAGATTCATGGATGGCCCGTCTTAACCGTGAGCTGTCAACAGCACCCGATTCTCTACAACATCCTAGAGAAAGTCACAATACAAATAGGCTTTGTCTTATTTATTAGCAGCAGCAGCAGTGCGTTGTGTACAGGTAGAATGTGCGTGTTCGTGAGCACATGCAGGGCCAAACAGGGGCTCGGGGAAACTGTAAACAAAGGACCCTCACGCCACCTTGATCGGCACGTCTTTACTAAAAGCAAATGAACTATGGGGAAACTCAGGACATGCTTGAGCAGCACACAGGCGATTCGGGGCGTTATATTCATATCAAACTGCTTATACAGCTCTCGGTGTCACTCCGCCACGTCCCGCCATCTTGGACAGGCAGCCAGCCATTAACGTTACTTGTAACGCTTGTCAACCACGTTCACGCCGCTCCACACGAACATAAAACGACCTGGAGTGCATTAAGTGGGGCAATATAGTGACTCAAAAACCAACCCAACATAGTGTGTCCACAGACAAAACAGCACTGCCAATGCTAAGGGAACAAGCTAACCCCCCCCCCCCCCCCCAAAAAAAAAAAACCTACACGGGTGTGCTGTGTTTGGTGCAACAGCGTTTACGTTACTTCCACATACGTTATAACAGCCAGATATGCATTTATATGAGGTTAGACACTAGGCCAACCCTCGCGATAGGCCAACCCCGCCACAATATAAAAGTTTCCTCATTAATTGGCAGTGTCCCCAGTATTCAGTGTGCTACACAAAACCGTGACGACGTTGTGTTGTTGGTGGTACAATTGCAAGTATACAGTGGAATTACGTTAGCTCTCCAGCTAACAGGGAAGGGCGGTTGCCTTACAAACATTAAGATATTGTCGCTAACAGGCTAGTCAAAGCAATAGAAACATAGTTAGTTGGCTAATAGTTATCCCTGTTAATGGAAACCGCAGGTGCAGGTTTGCTGTTCGTCTGATGAGAGTAGCTAACTAGCAAAGCTAGCATTGCTGGCTAAAAGAGGGGCTGCGGCTAGCTGGCCTTGGTCTACTCAGCGAGTGGGCCACCCGCATTCTTACTGGCTCGCTGCTTTAGGAGCAAATTGACAGCCGTGCATGATAGCTGGAAGGTTGGAGTATGTCCTGTGTGGAAAGGTGCTGCTTGATAGTAAAACACATCCAGTTAGATTTGCTACCTTCATCAACAGGGCCTTCGTTCTGGCGCCATCTTCATGAAGCTTCTGAAATCCAAACAGTGAGCTGCAAGCAAGAAGACAACATAGGCGGCTCAGAATCACTCGCAGAGCGGCTCACAGCCCATTTACGACATGCAAAGGATAGAAAACAATGAATTTTCAAACAATGTGTTTTAGTAAGTGCACGGGGTTACTGCTCCGACCTGTCGATCGCGGTCAAACTGTCCCTCTCCTGGGCTGTCAGTGTCGGAAAGTCCTCCTCTGTTTCACTCGCTTTTCCCGCCGCCATTTTCTTTCCCTCATCACCACCAGAAGAAGCCGAGCCGAGACTCCGAGCGGCAGCGCAGGCAGCGACGGCGAGAGACACACCGCACGATTGCATGGAAAATCGCGACGCGGGGACGATCGGTTTGCTCCGCCAAATCAAAAAAGAAAATCCGAAGGAAACAAAATGATCAAAAACTTTTTTTCCAGGATGAAAAGATGCGATTCGATATAGTAAATCCTTTCGGGGGGACAGAAGCGCTCTCCGGGTAGCTCCTCAAACGTCACATTTTTCATCACAAAGTGATATTGTGCTGCTAGTTGAATGCGAGTAATCGAATACAATATCCAAGATGTGAGTATTTGACAATAAAATGGGTTTCGGCCGCGAAGATAAAGTTGTTATAATTGTCACCCAAGCGAACCCACGCGCCGCTCTAGCCACGCCCTCTCCTCCATCTTCAGCCAATGGGAGGGCCCGCAGCCTGCCATATGACTTCCCTGCCATATCATTCTATTTTCTCAAATATTCAATATTCTCCCTGAAAACCACTCATATTTTAAAGCACGATCGTTCTGTTAAAATATTTTCAAAACGTATTCCCCTGAAGCTGTCTATCACCCATGTGCATCAAAGCGAGAAATACATTGTTTCCCTGGAAATGTGCAATGAATTTCCACGGTAAATTAATCTCCTATTCAGTAATATGTATTGACACTTGGGTGTCAGTTGTCGTTTTCCTTTACAAGCAGGTTAAACGACGTCATTCGTTGCCGAGCCTTTCACCACCGTGCAACCTCGGCGTGCACTTTCCAAAGTCCCACGCCAATGCTCCTGTATCTTACTCACACGAAGGGAAAAATTGCAAGAATTACAGAAATGTTGCTAAATTGCCTGAGCCCCATCGAGCAACATCAGAGCGTTTCACTGACGTGGCAGAGCGTCATCAAATGGGCGTGGTCTTGTATTGTCAACATCCTGGTGACATAACCAATTTCTCCAAAATGGCGACGGTGGACCAGAGAGAAGGCGAGTGAGACTGTTAATTAGAAATACGAATACGAGTTATTACCCCTATTTATGTAGGAATTTAGCACTTCTTTCCACAAAAGATAATCCAATTGGCAGACGGTCTTGACTTTGGTGCTTCAAAAAAATCCGAAAAGGAAGTCGATAGTGTGCACTGCATTGGATTGGTAGCCATTTGGCTCTAGTCAGCTAGCTTCCCAAATCATTTGAATAGCATAAACAAGCTGTCCTCCTAGCTTGTTGTAACTGTATTTACCTTTCAGATAGCTTAATAGATTCCTACGGTCTCTTTCACGTTTTGGGTCTCAACAGCTGAGTGTTTAGTGCTGTTATTAAAACATAATCTAAATGTTTGTGCATCAGTTCATGAGTATTTTAGTTTGAGACCAGGTCACGTGAGGTTTAGTGTCATTCAGTGTGGCTATTCACCCTTATTCTTCTTATTCATTAAAATATTTAACTATATTTTGTCTTAAACTTTTTAATCCTTGTGTTATAGCAGGTGCAGATGACCCAGAGAGTGACGATGAGGTGTATGAGGTGGTGGACCTGACAGAGTATGCCCGCAGGCACCAGTGGTGGAGCAGGGTCTTCGGGAACAACTCGGGCCCCATCGCCGAGAAGTATTCAGTGGCCACCCAAATCATGATGGGAGGGGTGGGTGGATGGTAAGGCATGGGGACCAATTTGCTTCTGTGTGGTCACTTTTGTTTGAGAATAAATGTGCTGTCCAGTGTTTCCTTTGATAAATAAACAGTAAGCCAACCTGATAGACCAATTACAAAAATGTTTGAGGAATCATTTTTGGTAGAGAAGACTGTGTTAAGACAAAGATCTTATAACCAATTTCAAAGCAAAAGTGCCAGACTTGAGTGCATATGTGTAATGGTCACCCCTATCTTAATTTCAACACGTACAGGTGTGCTGGTTACCTCTTCCAGAGGGTCGGGAAGATAGCTGCTACCGCGGTCGGAGGAGGGTTCCTCCTTTTACAGGCAAGAGCTCCATAACACTGTGTTTATGTGCCCTTGATTATTACACTGTCTACTACACATCTACATTGTCTGAAAGTGCAGGCTTTGCCAGCCTTATTGACATCTTGAGATGCCAGCTGTATGGCCCGATGCTCAGCCGGTCTGCTCTCTGCTGCAGAAAAGCCAAGCATTGTGTGTAGGCTGGCTCTGGATGAACAAGGGCCATCTGGATTCTGGAAGCTTTTTGAGTCCTGCAATGCCATCAATGTATTATTTTTGTGTCAAAAGAAAACATTTTTTTTCAATAAATTCCCACGAGAGACGACCGTCGACTTGATTCACTGGCTGAACTCACTAAAATAGTTATTCATATGGTTGTGGGTATTGGGTAATCTTAAAAAAATCAAGAAAAAGACACTTGCTTTTCACATTGCCATGCATCTCTTTCCGTTTTTTAATATTATTTTATGAAGTTTTCATCAATGTCAAGTAAAAAATCTCCCCTGACAAAGTGTTCCTTTTTTTTGTTGCATAAAGCAGAATTTGTATTGCAGACATGTCTGCAAGGACTCACTAAAACACAGCTCACGCCTCACTAGGACACATAGTAAACCGCCAGACAGTGATGTAATAAAGCAGAGACAAACTCAGGTGATAAGACCAGACCCAGTAGCCCTGTAGACTGCAATGAAAGGTTACTGATTAGTGCGCAACATAGCATGCCGCCAGAGGGCAATTTTGAACAGAATATTTTCGAAAAGTGCACAGACCCACCTCTTTATAGCGCTCTGTCTCCTTATTGGATAAAAACGAGTGGGATACTCAAAATTGTATCTGGCAATTACTGCTGAATGACTGGAAGACCTGTGTTATGAACTGTGCATACTGTTTACGTGTTTGCTGTTTGAATAGTGATTTAACAAACTTATCACTTTATTTCTGCTTTAAATATTTCCAAATATCTTTCTATGATCTTGTTTCTCCCACAGATTGCCAATCACAGTGGCTACGTGCAGGTGGACTGGAAGAAGGTGGAGAAGGACGTGAACAAAGCAAAGAAGCACCTGAAGAAGAAGGCCAACAAAGCAGCTCCTGAAATAAGCACATTCATTGAGGAGGTAAAGGTACCGTTAACAAAGCTTGCTCTTTGTTTTATGCTTTTGCTCATTTTTAATCTGCTTCTATTGCTAAAAACGGAATCAAACATTTCTTAATTATATTGTTGTTTTCTTCCTACTAAGAAGAGGCACCCAACTGCTCACTCAATCTACTTATGGCATGTAATTAATTACAACCAAATGTCTTTTTCTCTGATGTCCTTTGGTTGTGTGGAGGTGTCTTTCTTTATATGCATATCAGTAGTGCCCTCTAGTGTTCTGTTAGCGGCACTGCACCCATTAGCTGTGACAGCACACTTTCTGCACTAAAGACTAAATTGGCTATATTCTCAGCTATAGTTCACTCCTTTTTAACCAGCCTTTTAAGCTACTGTCGACTCATACCCGTCTCTCTTCTCCACCCTCTGCAGGCCACAGACTTTATAAAAAGGAACATTGTCATGTCGAGCGGCTTCGTCGGTGGCTTCTTCCTCGGCCTGGCCTCCTAAAGCCAGGGGCAGTTTCTCCTCTAAACTGTCAATCACATTCGCTACATAGGTCACTGTCTAAGACAGAGGTAAAGACAGTCTTTACCTCTCCATTGTTTACCTCTCGGGGCCTCATGTGTTTGTCATTCGCTATGGGGTGTGCGCTGTCATGTAGAACATTTTTAAGCATGATCTGTTGTGACTATGGTATTAACATGTGTAACATTGTTCTACTAATTTCCCCACCGTCAAATCAATCATCGCTAATTATTTCCTATTTGGAGTACACATTGTAGTGCTTTGATTATACTGTGAAGTCTATTTATTCTGTGGAACCCACAGACTGCCGAAAATGTCAAGCTGCCACAAAAAACTAGCAGATTCCTCTTTTGCTTTTTAACACTGACCTGAGCCCAGATCATTCTATCCCCTCATGTGTCCGACTGTCCACTGACCTTACATTGTTAAGACAGTGGCATGTGTGGGGGCGCCATTGTAAATATAAAGCCAACCCCTGTTTGAAGCTGTAAATATACACAATAGTAAATCTTATATAGATCACATGGAAGGCGCTGGAGTGGAAAGTTAACGCCATCCTCCAGTCTAGTGCTCAAAGGTATTTTTTTAATGGAGCTGTGAATTTATGTACAATTTAAGCAGGGAAGCAAACACTATAAGAATGCATGACACTGGCTGGGGGGTGAAACTAAGTTACTCTCCCACTCCCAGAAGATTTGACATTCACATATCGCAACTGAATTTTCCATCTGTGAATATTCTCTACTTTGCATCGACAAGAGTATTAAACTGATTTTTTTTCCCCCCATAATCCTTTGCTCTGAAATGCCATTTTAAGGACAGGATGAGCACCTGCTGTCCCCAATTACGGGTCCAAACACCAGTCCTATCATTAAATAGCATAATGAAGCTGCGATTTTGACTCCAAACGCCCCCCCCCCCTGCTATTGTCATGTGTGCATTCAGCAGTGTACAATAGCACAAAGCATTCATTATTTAAATAGAGCACCCATGCATAGGAGTCCACTTCAGCTGATCACAATTTGATTTTTTTTTTTTTTTTGCCTTTTTATACGAGTGCAATACACGGTTATGTTTTCAAGTGTTACGTTTTTGTATTATTTTGAGAAGCCTGTTGTGTCTTTTGTATGCTCACGATCCCTCATTGTTTCGAGTTGATGTTATTTTGTTATCCAAGCTGTATGAATTCTGTTGGACGTCTCTTCAAATAAAGCTGCCTGATTTTTGTTTTGAATAATATGGAAAATGTGTCTTTAATTCATTAATGCAGAGCTAGAACTTTAGTTAATGATGCAGAAAGTAAAAATATGCAGGCTCATTTATCGCCACACTGTATTATCTCATCCTTTTATTTATTAGTAACTATAAATGACAAATCAATTTACATGAATATATACACTATAGTATTTACAAGAAGAGGTGGAACCTAACTTAACGTGTCGGGCAGAATATTGTGAAAAATAATAGTTCCGTTTCAAGTTATGGAAAGAGTCTTAAAAAAATTCACAACTGAATGAACAATTTTCATTAAAAAGCTGCATGTCCAGTCTTTTTTTGATGCATTTTGCAATGCATTGGACAAAACTATTGCAAAATGCAATAGTGCTTGTCCTGGTGGTTTAGAAAATTTAAAAATTGCTGGGTCCTTTAGATGGGCATTTTAAGGAGGGCGCACTCTGTCAGTAGCGTCAGGGTGGTGATCATGTACTTGCTGTTGGAGATCTGAAACAAAAGGGAACAAGCTATTAATATTATATGTCCCTTATACAGTGCTGATTGAAAGTATGTGAACCCCTTGAGCCGTTTGGAATTTTATTGAGTTCAACCCTTATTAATTCATCAATACCAGTATTTTTGAAATAAGATGTCTGTTTATCAATTCCAAATTTTTCTTTTCCAGAAATCAATTGTTAAAACAAATGATTTTCCAACTTTGCGCAAAAGTTTGTGAACCCTGAGCTGCATTGCTTAAATCGAGCAGGTAAACATAATCAGGTGGGCCAAATTGAGTGATGAAATGAACCAATGTAATGAGAGATCTTTAGGGAAGAAATTGGGCAGCACTTGATAAAACAGATCAAATCAGGTCAGTTTAGGCTCACCAAAGTGAACCCATACAGGTCAGACATGCCAAGAGAAAATAAAATATCAGAGGATCTCAGGAATAGAGTTGTGATGTTGCACATTTGTCTGGGGACAGCTATACATTAATTTAAAAAAAAGTTTGAGCTCCATCGGTCCACTGTGAGGCAAATCATCGAGCGCCACAATAAAAGTGATTTTTCAGGTAAAAGCCAACCCAAACATTACATCTGGAGAAGAAAATTCCGAAATGCTCAAGGGGTTCACACGCTTTCAAGCAGCACTGTATGTATGAAAAGATGAAAGCTTTCTTCTCAGTGTGAGCAGAATGTACCTTGATCCTGCCGCTGCACTTGGCCGAGCCCAGCGCTGTGGAGACCTGGTTCAGGCTGCCTGCTGACAGATCCAGCCTGAAGTGTCTGTAGAAGTGGGTCTTGAGCGACTGCATGAAGCCAGTCACCTCCTCGATATCAATGCTATCATCCCCCTCTTCTTCTTCTCCTTTATCCTCTGATCTCTTCCTCACGCTGTTCCAGAGCTCCCATGCGCTCTCTGGGTTCACGGTGTAGTTCACCTGCAATGGCGGCTCGACTGGGAGAGTCCAGATCATTTTCAGGTGCTGGATGGGGGACTGGGCGTGGCAGTTGGTCCACAGGGCCACCAGCCACTGCAGGCTGGTGTGGCTGATCTCCAGTGGGCCGAAGCAGCAGTCGAACGTCTGCTGGAACCAGGACTTGACCAGAGCCGTGAGCGCCTCTGCGCCGCTGCTGCCGAACAGGGGCATGCAGGTGAACTCCTTGGGGAGGGAGCGCAGGTAGTCAGGGTTGCCGTTGATGCAGGTCAGCAAGCCGCTCCACACCGACGTCGGCGGCTCGTCCTGCCCGGCGAACGGAGCCTTCGAATGGATCTGTGGTTGGGAAAATGGATAAAAAAAAACAGTCAGCAATTCTGGAGTATTGTCAAAATCACTATCACTTCTTGTCAATCTGAACAGTTCCACACAATCCGCAACCTCTCCGTACTGTGTGTGAGCTGCAAAAAAACTGGTGTTTATATACACAGCCCAAGCTCTGTAAACGGGCATGTTGCTAGCTATGGTGGGCCCCCTTGGTTTACATACCCTTTGTTTACATACCAGTTAACAGAGCCTCGGCTGTGCATTAACACTGGATTAGGACATAATCCTATCCACAGTTCTAATGCTCACCTGTATGAGGACCGTCTCCGCATCGTCGGCAGCCTCTGCCATCCCCTGCACCACAGAGAGGGAAACCCTGTAGTTGCTCTGCGCTCCCTCCACCTCAACCGCCAAACCCTGCTGCCTCCCGGCCGCGATGAACGCCGACAGCTGCCTGGCGTAGCTCTTCAGCTGGGTGTGCCAGAACTGGTGTAGGGGGGTGACGTATGCTAACTTCCATTCGGCTTTCACTAATAGGTTCAACTGCTCCGGATTCACCTTCTCCTGAGGGGGGAGAGAGAGAGAGAGAATGAGATTACCAGTCCACTTGTTTAAGAGGTGGAGTCAGCGATTCTGGAGAACGTTTGCTGTAAAAAACATTTGTCAAAATCAGTGAATATCTCCTCACGATCCGCCACCTGTTCTGGTGTAATACACCAGGCTCTGTAAAATGGTATGTAAAAAAAAAATTAGGTCATCCTTAGCTAGCAACATGGTCTATTAAAGAGCCTTGGCTATTAACAACACTGGATTTTTTTTTCAGCTCTGATTTGGACAAAAAGTGATTTTCACCACAAGCGTTCTCCAGAATCACTGACACCTTAGTGAAATACAATGGCCTGGATGGACTTACTGTGATGTTATGTGACTTTGGAGCCCTCCTGCTGGTGTTGAGCCTTCGTGCTGTCAGTGCCGGAGTGAAGCAGAGGCGGGAGGTAGCGCCCAAGCAGCTGCGGTAAGACTGATAGTAGCTCCGCCTTTTGCTCCTCCTTTGGACTCCTGCGCCGTTGACGGGAGTCTTTGTGACACTGAAAATCACACAGAGATCTTCACATCACCCTCCTCTTAAGATAATATAAAGTACTCCTTTTTATATAGTGGGTTTATTTAAAGTAAAGCAGCAGCGATAAATGGTGGAAATAACAAAAGGATCAGTTAAAGATGTAAAATATAATGCCATTAATAATGTCCTATGTCAACAGCAAATGAAAAAAGTTGACAAAAAAGTGAACAGTAAAAAAGTAAAGTTAACAGTAAAAAAGTAGTTTCAGTCAGGCTCTATTAATATATATTAAGATTAAATAAAATTCAATTACCCACTTGTTTGGGGGTTTATTTTTTCCAAGCAAAAGCAGTAGCTTCATATGTAATATAGAGAAACCAATGCCCTTATATAGTACACGAACTTCTTTCATGCTTAAAAATAACAGAACGTAGACGTTTGAAAGCAAACACGAGATGCGCTCCAGTCAGTAGGTCATACAGAACACATTCACTGCGCATCCCCTTCCATTTTTCTTGTTTTGAAGTTAGACGGATTGTGAGTAATACGAAAATGGTTAAATTGTCCTAAGTGTATGGCTCCCATGGGTATAGGATGTTTTGCCGATTTGAGACAAAGAAAACGGCGATTCGTAACATGTTTCCCGTGTCATTTTGCCAGGTTGTGCTATTTCATAAAAAGCAATGCAACTTTTAACTACTCTATTATTGAGTGTAATTTGGCTTGATTAACCACAAGCCGGATGGGAACAAGGGCACGTCGTGGGTTTGAGTGGCGCTAGGGGCCGTAAAAACACTGTTGACTAAATTATGCGGTCCTTATTTTCACGAGAGGCAGACAAATGGTAGAACACTGTATGTTTAGGGCGAAATGAGAGTTTTGTTGTTACCTGTTTTGATGCCGCTCCATGTCTAGCGTATCATCGGCCGCAGCAGAAAGAAACCGGAAGCTAATTTGAACATCGCGCTTTTCCCAGCAGTCTGCGCGCTTAGAATCAGCCAATCGCATAGATCCAAACAGGAAGTGGGAGATTTCAAAATAAAATATTATATTCACACTATGCACTAAACCCATCAAAGATGATAGTTAAATTATATTCAAAATGAATGTTGTTCCGAGGAACTTTCAGTTTGTGTTCATTTTTGAGTTATGGAAAGTGTTTTTACCACCCCAGCTGTTGTTCCTGGGTGAGTTGAGGCCTATACCCATGACAAAGGCATAAAGAAAAAGTATATAAAAATAGCATTCTTTGCACTGTTGGACGTTTGCTGTTACATGTAGCCTAATTTATTGGCACCTTTATTCTCTGCCCAATGATCTTGATGCCCCTGTATTGATTAATTATAAAATAGTTTACAGTGAGCAGTCTGCAGGTGCATCTAAAAAATAGAATGTCATGGAAAGTCAATTCAAAAAGTGAAACTTTCCTAGATTCATTACACAAAGTGAAATATGTAAGGCCTTTATTTTTTGGATGATTGATTGATCATGGAATAATAAATCCAGTATCTCAAAAATATTAGAATATTACATAAAACCAAACAAAAAAAGGATTTATAATACAGAAATGTCGACCTTCTGAAAGGTATGTTTATTCTAGATTAATTTAACTTCATGTGTAATGAATCTAGACTACATTTAAGTTTCACTTTTTTAATTAAATTAAAGAAAAAGGGAACTTTTCATTGATATAAAATTTTGTTTTAGATGCACCTGTATATGGCTATAAGTACAAAGTGAATTTATTTGACCCACATTTGCAACGTCATCTGCCATTGATAATCAATTGTACACAAAAAGCATGCAATATGAGCAGACTATCAAATACATTATTATAATTTATATAATTTCATCTCAATCTAATTATAATTAAGTTAATTATAAATAGTTCAGGTTAAATAAATAAAAAATAAGACAATGCGGTCTTGTATGTGGTACTTTAAAACATGCTAATGAAAATAAAGCAGTACACAGAAGACCATGGAATAGCCTCGTTTGAGAAGGAGCCGTCTTGCTAAGACCTGCGCAATTATGACGCTCGTCTTGCTGAGCGCACAGCATTTTTGCAGCATTTTTGCTGTGCACTCAGCAAGACACGCGTCATAATTGCGCGGGTCTGAGCCTTTATTATACTATCTATGGTCTGAGCAAGACGGCTCCTGCTCCTACTCATAGATAGTATAATAAAGCTCCTACTCAATATCCTCGTTTGAGTGGTAGCCGTCTTGCTCAGACCCGCGCAATACTTCCAAAAAAGGGAAGCTACACATTGTAGCCTACCTGCCTCCTTCTAAAATAAAGTTTCTAATGTGTGCTTTGTTGAAATGAAGTTCTTATTTTGTCCGTTTTAATTCACAGATATTAGTTGGTTAGTATATTGATACTTTCAAACGGTGAATATATTTTAAAAACGCGAATAAATGTTGCTTGTATGTAATTACGCCTAGCGACCATTGCCGTTGCAGTAACTACTTATGACCACAGGGGGAGCGCCAGGAGTCATGCTATGGATTTACTAATTGACTGACTCCATAATAAACCTGTAGGTGTAGTATCTCATTGTGGTCACCAGAGGGCGACACCGTCCATGCCTTCAATACTACACCGATTTAACGTCCCTTTTGCTTTTTTCCTTTAGCTGCAGTACCTCAGTGTGCCCACATGATGTCAGTATTGAGGCGTAATTGTAAAGAGATTTATGTCATGATCTTTTATATACAGGTGAAACTCGAAAAATTAGAATATCGTGCAAAAGTTAATTTATTTCAGTAATTCAACCTAAATGGTGAAACTCATATATTAGACTGTGGGACCTTGATTTCCAAATTAAACGCAACATTTAGTTTTGATCAGTGATGATTTGAGGTATCATGTCATCTGCTGCTGTTAGTCCACTGTGTTATCAAGTCCAAAGTCACCACAGCCATCTACCAGAAGATTTTAGAGCACTTCATGCTTCTGTCTGTTGACGAGCTTTATGGTGATGACAATTTCCATTTCAAGCTAGACTTGGCACCTGCCCACAGTACCATAAACCACTGGTAACTGGTTGACTGACCATGGTATTACTGTGCATGAATGGCCAGACAACTCTGCTGACCTGAACTCCATAGAGAAACTATGGACTATTGTCAAGAGGCAGATGATACACACCAGACCCAACAATACAGAGAAGCTGAAGGCCACTATCAAAGCAACCTGGGCTTCCATAACACCTCAGCAGTGCCACAGACTGATAGCATCCATGCCACGCCACATTGAGGCAGGAATTCATGCAAAAGGGGCCCAAACCAAGTACTTAGTACATATGCATGATTATACTTTCTAGAGGGCCGACATTTCTGTATTTAAAAACCTTTTTTTATTGATTTGATCTAATATTCTAATTTTTTGAGATTTTGAATTTGGGGTTTTTATAAACGGTAAGCCATAATAATCACAATTATAACAAATAAAGGCTTCACATATCTCACTTTGCATGTAATGAGTCTGTATAAGATATTATTTTCACCTTTAAAGTTGATTTATTGAAATAAATGAACTTTTGCACGATATTCTAATTTTTCGAGTTTCACCTGTACTATCTATGGTCTTGACACGTTCCGCTCACTGAAAATAGACAATAAATAGTTCTTCAACACCCGGCAAATATACGAAAAATAAAAGTATAAATATATTCATTTATTTTTCCCTCATATATTTTCATAAGGTTTAATTAAAGAGAAATTAAGAAGTGCTTTAATTTGATTTTATTACATTTGTCAAGATTTTCAGAGTAAAAGAACTTAGAATATGAAACAACCTTGAAATGTTTGCGGTTAGTAATATATTGTATATATAGATATCAAAGTCAAATGTTAAGGAAATGGAAAGGAGGCTTCACTTCTGGATCTAAAAAACAACTGCTGTCAATATGGAACGCTGTTTATATTTCACAGTGAGAGACTGGCAGAGATGACAAGTATTACCTAGCCCTCTCAGGAACTTTTAAATATTTCTGAAACAGTCTAATTTTTCCATCCAGAGGAATAGCTCAGCAGGATAAGCAGCTGAAGTGGTTTCTGAGGTGGAGGAATCAAACCCAGGCTCATCTCATCACACATTTACTAACTATTCCCCTTAATAATGTGAACACCAAAGACAACCTCTAAACAATACATTTCAGGCTTCAGGTGTAGCTCAGCAAAATAAGGTGCTACTCTAAGATAATTTAAGAACAGAGTATCAAATCCAATTACACTTTTTGTGGGTCAAATACCACTGTGCACAATTTCCAGGTTTTGTCTGTGAAGGAAGTTCTGTTAAGGTTGGAGGTCAACTCAGGTGGAAGAATATTTCAGGAGACTTGGATGAATTATGTAGCAATATTTATTACAGACTTGGCCAAGGAGAACCGGACTGCAACTCTCGTGACTTGCACTTCAATTCTGACAAACTCCTGCTTAGAGCTGTGTTTTAACCTTGCGCTATCTCTACCACCTCCCAGGCTCGGGCACCAAGCGTACCAATGTTTTGGGTCAGAGCTGAACACAGTGAACCATAACATTCTGGAGTCCAAGGAGATGAGACATCTATACAACTTACCTAAGTGTCTCCTAACAGGCTCCAAGGCTGACCTAGAGTCTGTGAGACAGACACACAAGATAGGCATATATGGCCTATTAATCTTTCCCATTAATATTACAACTAAAGACCCAAAATTCCCTCACATTGTCCATAGCAGTTTCAAATAGAGGTACAGATTCATATATCTGACTATGTGGAGGAACAGCTCAGTCAGATAAGACACTGACAATGGAATCTGGAACCAAGAGTTCTAGTCCCCAATGGAAGAGAAATAGAACATTGATTTCCTTTAGTGTCAATACTGGTTCTTCATGCTGCGGGGGGGTTCAGACAAAGGAGTGAACTGAGAACTAGCTCAGTCTTATAGCGGAAGCCCTCGAGATCCAGAGACTGCGTGTTCAAATCCGTATCTGGGCATTTTTAAAAAGTCCCACCGTCAAAGCACAGACATACGAGCGTCTGGAGAAAGGATTCAAGTGTCAACGGCCTCGGTGGCGCAGACGGTCCTTTCAGCACCATGCATGGAGCGATGCAACCTTGTGCTGACTGGTTCAAATCCCACTGGGTCCCACCTGGATAGTTCTCTCTCTCTCCACGGGAATGTTTAAGTGCAACACCCCAAATAAAAAGTTTATAAGAGCCTGTAAAACGTGTCAGAGTTTGTGGCCTGGTGGGTTAATAAGTGACACTTTCAAATGGAAGGTTGGATTCTCATAGGTTTTGTGTTCAAATCCCATTCTGGCAATGCAGAATTTTTCAACTGCAATATCCTAAGCACAGAGATAAAAGCATGCAGAGAAATGGTTCTAGTGTAGACAGAGAACTAGCTTAGTCTGATGGCGGAAGCCCTAGAAACCCAGAGGTGGTGTGGTCAAGTCCTTATCAGGACATTTTTAAAAAGTCCCACCACCAAAGCACAGAGATAAGGGCGCAGAAAGGGTTCCAGTACGAAAGGTATTCGGATCAGGTCCTTCTCTGGCAGCATCATAAGCCCTCCTGCCTCCACACTATTCATATTTTACTTTCTATTGCCATGTCAACATCTTGTTAATGATTGTATACCTTTGTGATTTTCTATAGGGGCAGAGAGTGTCATACTGTATGGAATGTGAAGCCTACTAAGGCAAATGTCTATTTTGTGATATTGGACTACAAATAAAACTGATTTGAGCTAAACAAATAAACCTTTATTTATAAAATTCTGCCATTACTTTTTTTTTTGCCATTTATATATATGATTGAAACTACATGCTAGTCATGTAATAGTGTGTGTGTGTGTGTGTGTGTGTGTGTGTGTGTGTGTGTGTGTGTGTGTGTGTGTGTGTGTGTGTGTGTGTGTGTGTGTGTGTGTGTGTGTGTGTGTGTGTGTGTGTGTGTGTGCTAATCCCACTCCGCCGTGGTCAGGTGATCCGGCGCTGAGCAGCTGTGCAGCCTCGGTATCGTTCACCATCAGACAACGGGAGTCACCGGCGCTGAGCACACACACAATTTCTCACCCGACTCAAACGTTAAACCGTACGGCGAAAACGTTGCATTTAGGAGCGTCGTGTCAGTGAACCGACATGGGGGAACGAGGAGCTTTGCTGCTGCTGGCCGTGGTGGCTTCGGCCCTGGCTGCCGAGGTAAGAAAATATGTTTTTTCGCTTTCTGCGAGAATGTGTAGTATTTTCCACCATATTGTCGCTATCAGCTGAATCAAGCTAACCAGCGCTAGCTACAACTAGACCGGAAGCTAAGCTGTTATCCTTTCAGAGCTAACCCTGGTTCTGTGTTTGGAAATGGGATGCAGGCGGGGAGGGGGGGTTATCAAATCTGTCAATTTGTATAATGTAAATTAGGTAATTTAACTAATCCTACACCTACTATCAATTTATGAGATTCAGAATTAGAATAAGGCTTACCCGCATGCATGTATTTTGTCTACCGTTTATTGCTGAAGGTTTTAACCGGAAGTCTTGTTAAAATCTAGCTAGCTTGATTATAATGGGACCACTTGGATGTTTCTAAACCGACCGCTCATTGTTTAATACATCACATAAACAAGGATACATTTTGTTAAATGTTTATATTTTCGTTATTTCTGTTTGTCATTAACATCCTCAGAAGTACGACAAACAGACACTCACGCTTATTCATATGTAACAGCCCTGTCCCGTTGCATCGCAATGCTTTTTTCTCAGGGCAAAGCCTCCCTTTAAATCCTGTGTTCACTGATTTATTGAGACTATGTGACAAATATAGAATATGCGACGTATTCTGATTGAAAGCAGTAAACATAATTGTTCCTGAATCCCTTTGTGTAAAAACGAGAAGCCGCTACCTACTGTGATTTGAAACGTTACTAACAAGTTGGGGTTGTCAACAAATGTCTTATTAACCTGCAAAAATACTGCGTACATGTCCGTGAATGCAGCTTAAAAAAAAGCGTATGCTATTTGCTGCTTACTAGCTTATTTTTTGTTAGTCGTTACTGTGAATAGATGAAACACGTATTGTCTCATTTTTCATATCCCGAGGGCTTGTATTACAAAGGTGGGCGTGTTTTGGGAAAGAAAATATGATAATAAAACGTCCTACTCCTTTATAATGTTGCCTAGACTTGACACCAGATAGCGGTTGAAGCAATTTACACATAGCCTTGAAGATGATAGTATCCTCGGGAAAACCAAACCGTATGAACGCTCCCCTTCACATATTTCAGTCAAAGCAGGAGAAGAGAATAGAGAAGTAAGATGGCGGCGGTGCACTGCAGCATTTATCCAGGGTCGGGAGACCGGGAAGCCAACAGGAGCTTTTGACTCGCATTGTTGCCTTTTCTAATGCGTAGCAGCGTGTGATGCTGTAACAGTCCCCTTTTATATGAGGTGTTCTGTAATAATAATGTATTTTACAATGGACCTAGTTTTACACAATCACTGCTCATCCATTTTTCATGGGTATTTGCCAAGAATAGCCTATCGCTTTGTGAATATAGCCTACACTGCAAAAATATATATATATATATTTTAACACCATTTACTTATGCTGCATTGTGTCACTGAAATGTGAGCAATTTCAATTATCTAGTTTAAAATATTTATATATAGACTATGTGTTCAATTGTCATATCATTGTCAGTGGTGTGTTCTCTTGATAATGTTGCTAGGTTATATCAAAAATATCACACACAGGCTACTGTGTAATGTCGAATCCTCAAAGCAAACAAAGTATGATTTAAAACAGGCAGTTTTTTCTTCCTATTTTTAGTTTTGTGATTGCCTTTTTATGTGGATTTCTTCTTTGGTGGACAATGGTTGCAGTGTGCATGGCTCCTGCTCTGAGACACATTCCTTGTAGCACCGGTAGCCACATTGTTTCAGATGGCACCTGGCTGTAGTTGTTTGTGGTTGAGGAGCTTGCTGCAGTTCAAGCTATATTCTGCTGCGTTTAGGCCTCTTGGTTTTGCAGTCTTTGCTGTTTCATGGCCGTTTTTTTCTTCCTCAAATGAATCAGGTGAAATGTGGCAGCTGACCTTCATTGTTTCCATCACGTAGCTTATAATCGCTGTCCTCGGAATGAATAGTTTGGACTGGACTTGGAAAATTAAGTGTTTCATCTTGTTAAAGCCCCTGTAAACCCAAATCCACAAAATCCTTTTAACTATGTCAATTGGGGAGTTAGTTGCATGTTAGTATCTGAAAAGAGTCAGGAATATTTATCAATCCAAATGAATCAAATTGACATTTAAACCTGCAGTGTGTAGAATTTTGGGTTTTATTTCCTAGCAGACTTTGTAGAAAATAATTATAATATCCATACGTAAATTTAATTTAGTGCATAATAGCTGAATTTTTTTTTGATTTATTTTGTTTCCCTTAGAAAGGGTCTCATATATGTCCATATTTCTCCATATTGGACCAAGGCCTTGGCTCCGCCATGTTGGAAGCGTCATAGTTGGAATGTCATCAGGTGCATTGTTTATAATTTAGAATCGTTCTTGTCCTTGAAGGCCACTGTAGCTTCTGTTATTATTCAAAAGGGGTGGGGTTACCCAGGGAGCGTTGCATTCTAGAACTTTCTAGAATTATCTAGAACTTTCTTGATGTCATATTACACACTGCACCTTTAAGTTTGATAAACTTTACTACAGAAATTCGCTTCTGATTCTCATGACAAAGTAAGTGTAGAAAAACAATGAATGTTACCATGGAGACTGTTTGATATGGCCACGCCCACACAGTCCTGTCAAACTCGTCTTAAACATTTTTTTAACTAAGTTTTATAATATCTATGAACATTTATTTTCAATCAGATTTTCGTAAAAGCTTTATTTAGAAACCAATTTTGATATCATACCATATATTGATTATTGTACTCTTAGAACAGGTTTTACAGAGGCTTTAACGCTTGTTTCTAACCCGTCACAACTGACACACACACACATACACACTTGAACAGTGCAAGCTCTAGGAAGCTGCCTTTCCTGCCGGGCCCACGGTGTGGAGCGTGGGAGTTGGATGCCAGCCTTTTGTGTGTTTGTAAATCCTTGGGAAATGGCTCTTGGATGATGGGGTGCGGGCAGCCTTGTTTGTGTGCATACTGCAGTTCTTTGAGCCCTGGGGCGGACCAGCCCTCTTCCCCTCTTATTAGTGAGTTTAATGCCATTATTCCTGTTGGCACCGCCAGTGTTTCTCTCTCTCTGGCACCTCCTCTGCTGCTCACGCTGCACTTTCAATTATTTGGAAGGAGAAATCCACCCGACACTAATACACCAATACATCCTCCGCTTGCTTTGCATTTCATTATTTCATGTAATTGCGTCCACTTTTTACTTGCCTCCTCTCTCGGCCCATACGTTATTGACATTTTGCAGAATGCATTTTTTTCACACAATGCAGAGAAAGAGTTGGAACTTTTGTGCTTAACCCAGCTGGGCTTCCATTACTTCTAGATAATAAAACAGCACATTCTTACACATATGTAACCTCTCTATCACAAGTCTCATGGCTATAGACAGTGTTAAGGTCTGTGAATAATTCAGTTTTCAATCTTGGGATTTTTCTTTCTTTTCTGATTGTTGATTGATGAAGTGACCTAGTTACAGATTAAGCATTTGTTCTGATTCTGAGAGACTGACAGCGCACTGTTTGCTGTTCTAGTTTTTTAATAATGGCTGCTTTGGACATACAGTATATGAGCAATTTGAACACATCAACTTTTCATTTTTCAGTTTCGTTTTTTTAAGTTTGTTGACATTTCTTTTCAACCAAATGATTCATCTTTGAAACCAACCAAAATCAACATTGACACTAATTAGTTGTTGCAGCCACAGCAATAAGAAATGTACCAGTCACAGCATAGTGACTGTGTGGTGATGTTAGTTTGTCATTGTCTCCCTCTGCCTGTCCTTCCCCAGCCCAGTTAACAGTGGATACATTGTCATAGGGCTGGATTGAATGTCCTCTATAATGAGACAGCAAAAGGAGTTTGTATCCCACTATCCTTGTTTTTTTTAAATCGCTCCTTAAAAAACCCTGTGCACATTTTCCATCTTGGATGAATCAACAACAACAGTGACACTGCAGCGCTCCCAATTAATGTCCCCCCACCCCCACCCAAACTGTCTGCCCTGGAGAAAAGAATTCCTGACCTTTTGATGCCGTTGTTTTTGTTGTTGTCATGGGTCTCTGTGCTACTGTCCACCTAATGAAACTCCAGACAGCCAAGTGAATGTATGAAGTAGTTAGTATGTATGTTAAGTAGTAGTATCTAAAAAAAAATCATATTCATTAAATATTAAGTGACATATTTCATGCTTTTTTATCTAGATGATTTCGGTTTACAGCTCACACAATCAAAATATTAGATTATTACATACACCCAATAAAAAAAAAGCATTTATTTATTATGATTTTTTTTTTTAAATGATTGCACCTGTATATTCAATAGTTTCCCTGTTCATTCCTCACTTCCTGGCTTGGTTTTCTGTCATTCTCACAGTCCTGAGTCTCTTTGTGTGTTCATTCAATGTGTTTTCCGACTGATACGTACTTACGTAGCACCCCCCCCCCTCTCACTCCCCTTTTTCAAAGCATGTTAGGAATCTGGCAGTGCTGATTTCAGTGGTAGCTGAAAGGCCTTGCTTTGTGCAGTGCAGCCATGTTCTCCGAATGAGATACTGTGTGGACCAAAGCCACTATAGCTTTGATTAGATCCAACAAGCCCCAGATAGCAGAGGATACAAGCTTCCCCTTGCTTGTGGACCAAAGAGAACATTGTGATCTCTCCAGTTTAGGTCTGGGTGGATGCAATGATGCAATCAAATCTTTTTTTTTTACCATGCTAAATAGCAGAAATTATGGGGATTGAACACGGGGTGAAAGGCTGGGAACTGAGTAGGGCTTAAAGATCCATGAGCTACTGTTCTGATAAATACCCTGGGTCCAATACCCATACTTCCATACTAGTAGTATCCCAGGAAAAGATTTAGGATGTCCCAAAACATGCATGTCAAATTTAGTAAGCCAAAAATACCCAGATGCCCTAATACATCCAATAGCATTGTGTAGTACACAAACCAGCATGATTTACTGTAGTAAAGTAAAAAGAAAAGGTATGTAATTTGGAACGCAGGGATAGTTTGAGACAGTTTGTGGAAAAGAGTCAAAAGCCCAATTCCTCTGTCATTAATAGTAAATCAGTGTTCGACAGGTACAGTGCTGCCAAGTTGTAAGGGTTATAATAATAACATAGTAACATTGGGTTATTTTGAGATGAGAGATGTAAGTATAGGTGCATTAAAGGTGGAGTCCGCGATTGTGGAGAATGCTATTTGTCAAAATCACCTTTTTTTTCCAAATCACAGTGAATACCTCCTCACAATCAGCTCATGTCCCCACCGTGTTTGTGCACGCTGAAAAAAAATCTGGTGTTAATACACAGCCTATAGTCTCGTCAACTGGCATGTAAACAAAGGGAATGTAAACAAAGGGGGCCCACCATAGCGATCAACATGCCCATTTACAGAAACTCAGAAACTAGGTAATTTTTTCAAGCGCAAACAGTACAGGAGGAGATATTCACTGATTTTGACAAAGTGATTTTGACCACAAGCGTTCTCCACATAATCGCTGACTCCACCTTTGGGCAAAATGTGAACTATACAACTTGAGTACACAATACCCACCTCTTCCTATTTATGGCTAAATCAAAGGTGTGTGTCACGAACTCCATTGTAAGTCGTAAGTCCTCTACTTGCCACCAGTCCTGTACATTTTACACAGCTCCCTGCTCCAACAGCCCATTCTAACCATCAGGTCGTCAGCTCCAGGTGTTCATAACGAGTTGACTGGTTATTGTTACATTCATATTGAAAATAAATGATTTAAATTTGACAATAAGGTACAATGAAAATGAAAAATAATAGCCTAAATAGAAGTTATATCAGTAGTAAGTGTATCAGATGTAGACCCTCTTTTGAGACAGCACTAAGCTTGATCGCCTGTCTGTCTTCAGGGAAAAGCCACATTCTCCGTGGACCACTCCTCGTATTTAGAGTGATGTACCGCAGCACTGCCATTCATCACCATAGGACCCCCCTTATTTCCATTGTGTAAATATCAGCAGCAGTGTGCCATCAAGACACACTCTTCATTTGGCAATCTGTGCTGAGTAAGCAGCTGTTGGTTCACAATCTGTATAATAAGCCCAGGAACAAGGCGCCCTGACCTGCGCTATTACTAACAGAGTACGCCCAGTTGTGTGTGTGTGTCCACCGATAATCTGACAGCGAATACAATTGAGTTTTAATAACGGGTTTGGTCAAACTGATGCTACATTATATCGGTGAGTAATGGACGAGTCAGAATATAAATATGCATATTTAATGTGTGGGAGGGAGCACAACCTGCCAATGTTCCAATCCCAACATATGGTGTCGCAGTCAATATATTTTCATGTTTTATCACATGTAGTATGTGTTTGTCATGACAGCATAGGTGTTGGCCTTATTTGTGCATCAGGCGATTCCAACATGCTGCTTGTGTGTTCCTCTGTTGAATCCAGCCCATAGGTTGTTAATTGAAGTCGTAAGCGAGAAGCAGGGCAAACGTTCCGACATTTATTTTGGTGTGTTGTGTCGCTGCCACTAAAGTGGCTCCACCAATTCAATCGGTTTAGAGGTGACTCTGTTAAATTCAGTGTGGCAAACATCTTGTCTGCTGCCCTATGGAGAGGCCTGGTAGTTTATCGTATATTCACAACATCCGAGATTCAATTTGCACACGTCTGCTGTCTGTTGTTTCTTCCAATTGACTGTCAAGGAAAAAAGGCTCATATAACGTGGACGTATCTGGACAGGATGTAAATCAAATTTTTATCTGTTCAAAAATCTCAAAATATGAAATGACATTTAGTGCTGCCCCACTGAGATTATATTGCCCCAAGTGTCATACATTTGATCTCCTGTCATGCTTATAGTTCTACAGCAATTTATTTTAAAGAGAAGAGTTCTATAAATTCATTTAACTCTTGGATTGATGAGTTATGAATTCGCTTAGTTTTCACTGGCGGGCCACACTGCCAACCCCCAGAGATGCACTTAGATACTGTTGATGTTCAGAAAGGCCGTGCGGATACGGGGTAAAAAGTAGCCAGCAAAACACAGAGTGAAGAGGATTTCCAATGATGGCCCTTGGATGTATTTGCAGACATACCCACGCAGACCTTTGTTTTTTCAAAATTTTACGTATATTCTTCGACTCACAGAAATGATCTCATCCCCTCGTCTCTCCACCCTCCGTCTTGGGTGTTGGGGGTTGCCATAGCGCCCGAGTCTTCCGATGGCTGGTACTTGGACTATAATTAGGCCTGCTGTGTGTGTTATTTCCAGTCCTCCTTCTCACCCACTCCTCCTTTTTCTCCTTTTTGAACCATTTTTCCACTAGAACAATTTCTCCATCTCGCTCTTCTTTTTTCTCTCTCTCCACGCTGTGTCATTCCAAACAGTATATGTTACTGATGTGCTTCATGCCCTCGGCTGGGAGATTCACAGTTCAGAGGGTTTATGAAAGCAGAACACATCGAACACACCATCAACTGTAGATGACAAGGCCCCTTCGGAGTCCAAGTGTGAAATTGAAACACTTGTTTTTAAATGTCGTGTGTGTGTGTGTGTGTGTGTGAGTGTGTGAGAGAGAGATATTCGGGATGGGGGGGTTGGGTTTTCAAATGGGAGACTGTGAAGAGAATGAGATATGCGCCTGAAAGTGGACGGGTATTCCGAAAACGCGCCCTGCTATTTGTGGATCTGTTTCCTGTTTGGTCTCCATGATAGAGGCGGACTTCCTCCGTTTGTATAGTCAATCGGAGTGATGAAGAACTGTGTGTGTGCGTGCATGCGAGGTAGGAAGTCATTGTTTGGAAAACCCCTAATGCTTGAATTAATAGTATTCTTTGTGGAAAGAAAGCCGCATGTCACTTAAATCTTCATTTAGAATTTGTAGAATAGAATTTTCCTTTCTCGCTAAGCTGATGTATCTTGATTATATCATTTAAGATAATTAATTTAGCATTGAGTCATTTTTCTTTCATAGATAAAATTAAGGTTGAAATTTGTAAGTCGGCTTATCCCAATCTGTAATTGTTAGAACTCTTCCGTTAGTGGTTATTTTCCATTTGGGAATAGTGAGCGTGCTCCCAGTTTACCTGTGGGCCCCTGTGTAGAGGAGGTGGGGCTCCAAACCACTGATGAGTATTCCAGATACACAAACCCATCAACACACCCCAGGGCCCTGATTCACAGTGGCTCCTTTAACTGCAACACTGATTGAAGGTTATACCTCAACTCACAAAATCAGCATTAAAATCATTTTTGACGCAGCTGCAAACACGGTCATCATTAGGCTTCTGGTTACAAGTATTATAATTCAGCCCTTTTCTAAATGAATTTCTCCAATGATGGAAAAGAGTTGGTTTTAACCTTGTAGACACCATTCATATTGAGGTGTGTGTGTGTGTGTGTGTGTGTGTGTGTGTGTGTGTGTGTGTGTGTGTGTGTGTGTGTGTGTGTGTGTGTGTGTGTGTGTGTGTGTGTGTGTGTGTGTGTGTGTGTGTGTGTGTGTGTGTGTGTGTGTGTGTGTGTGTGTGTGTGTGTGTGTGTGTGTGTGTGTGTGTGTGTGTGTGTGTCCTGCTAGATACACCATTGAGTAAGCCAGTTTAGCGGGCAGTTACCGAATGATCCAACCATTAGTACACTGGTTTAATGTTAATTTCAGGCACACAGCTACATGCAGGTTGCACACACACACACACACACACACACACACACACACACACACACACACACACACACACACACTTTTCCTCGCCAAAGCAAACCAGCCCCAATGATGAAATTCCAGCTCCCATGTGACTTGGGGTAATGGTGTTACCTCAGGTTGCCACAGCGATGACAGAGCGAGGTTATAACAGGCCGTTCCCCCAGGGGGTCGAGAGACGGGGGGGCCGTATCCATGGAGATTATAGCTAAGGAAACCAATAGTACCTTCTATCGCGTCTAGACAAATTAAGTGGGCAGAAGTTGGAACTACTTTTCCTGCACACTTTCTAATTTGATTTGAGAGAGTTTTGTCTGTGATGTTAATTCTGGGGGGAACTCCCCCGAGACAAAGCCTAATCGCTCTGAATATGAATGAAGATAATGCTTCAAACTGACTTAACATTTTCCTCACAGACTTAATGAAAACGTATGGAGATGAGGTCAGAGTAAGAAAGGAGAGAGCCTGCAAAAAGATGGACGTGGTTGATTTTTAAAGCCCCTGTAAACCAAAATCCACAAACTCCTTGTGAATGACTGACAATGACTGTTGCCATAGAGTTTGATTCGGCCTCGCCCACACAGTCCTGTCAAACGGTCTAGACTAGAGACAGTAAAAAAGCTGTTTTTCTAACTCATTTTTATAATATTTATTTTCAATCAGATGTTTGTAAAAGCTTATGGGGACACCCAACTTTGATATCATATATTGATTTTTACTATTTTTAGACAAAGAGGCTTTAATGCTTGTTTCGAAAAACTCAGTTTGAGGTATAGGAAACATTCCACCTTGTCAATTTGACATTTTTAAGTCCAACAAGTCAGGGGATCGATATTTATCCCAGACTGACTTAAATCTATTGATTTAAGATAATGTTTGAATGATGTGATGCGGACAGTGCTTTCTTAAGTGCCTCGGGTTTCTACCATAATGTGATTCACCTCACTTTCCTTCAGCCTAAAAGATTGGCAGTGCTCCGAAGAGGATGCGTCAAGAAATCAATCCCACACCTACTTTTTTTTTCTTTTTTTTCATCTGCACTTATTTAGGCGTTGTGTCGTTTTTTTTTTATATACATCCGGTCTGTAATCGAACATTTGACTGCCAGGGACTATTCTACATACTACAGCTGACCCGGCCGTAAAAAGTACATAGTTTGCATGCAGTATAGGCACACAATTGGGACGTACTCCTACTTATTTATTTTGTCCATAACATCGTGTCTTGAACTTGCCTCTTGCTTGTATCTGTTAGTACATCACTGGGGTTTTTTTTCACTTGGAGGCTCAGTCTATGTGACGTAACTTCAGCTGGGCAATGGATCGTGGGTCAGAATCCACCAAGAAAGCATACTGATATCCACACTAAAAGATTACAACAGGAGGTAGTAGGGCATCCAAGTATTTTTCAGCATGCATGCATTTGACCACATTAAATGGGCCATCCCCAAAGTCCTTTTCTACCATAATAAATAGAGGACGTGCACACACCTCGTGCACTCAAGTCTTCCTGTCACCTCTCCACTCTAGTCTAATTCAGCCGTCACGTACGCTCCCAAGCTGTAAGCAAACAAATTACCACGGCGATGCATCTTGTAAACAACCTCCAGACAGCCGCGCCTCTCCTCCATACCACCACAACTGATTGATTAATGACTCTATATGGGAAGCAATACAAGTTTATTGCATCACATTCATACCAGTTTATCCCATTTATTAGGGCAACACAATGAAGCCCTCCAGGAGATGTCTTTTCTGTCTCTTCTAACAGAGCGATCATGTATCTGAGAGCCATTGTGTGAACCGTATCCACCACCGCTCACCGCTTGACGTTATCTTTGGGTGTGGTACATTTTGTCCCAGTCTTGGACAATACAGCCCGGCCTCGTTAGCTTACTAGACATCACCAAAGATTGCCTATAAGAGATTTGTGCTCAGAGAGAGAGAGAGAGAGAGAGTGTGTGTGTGTGTGTGTGTGTGTGTGTGTGTGCGCGCGCACTACACATCTCCACTCTCCAGGGAGTCTCCCCCTGGAGCTTGAGCTGTTAACTCCCTCCCCTCCCATCCCACCTTCACCCAACTCCCCCTGTGGCAGGCCTGGGCCATTCAGATAAGACTGCACAATTAATAGCACCACAGGAACCAGCGCCCACTGGGCACACTTCAAAGATTGTGTGTGTGTACGGTGCTTACTGGAAGATACATTGTGTGTGTGTGTGTGGGGGGGCGGGGGGGGGGCTTCTGAAGGGACTTATTTGCAGTTTGTAAGCGTGTGATGCACTATTTCATTCTCCTGACAACCCCCTATTTACATTTAATGGGTAATAAACCTTTTCCCTGCCTTTTTCTGATTTTTAGTGCCGCTGATCACATCTGTGAATCGCGGCAGGCAGCCGTGAGCATATCAGTACATTTCATGCCAGTCCCTTTTCCACAATGACTTTGAGATGGGGGTGGTTAGGCAATTTACATAAAGAGAGTTATTACAAAAGTTCCACACGCAGTTGCATGGATGGATGAGAAATAGGATGGAGATTTAACTATAAAAGCTTTTTTTTTGCTAATATTAAGAGTGCAGCTCATTTGTGTTCTGTCCCAAAGTCAAAATAGTCTAGCTCATTAAGGATTATTACAACACCGGCGTCGTTAGGAGGACATTTTACTCTCTAAAGTCATTTCTGAGACCTGTAAAAACTCATATAGTGCTACAATGCAGTCTCTATAATGGCACAAGAAACCTGCCTGACAGTACTGCAAGACTAGCCAATACCATTAATCACATTATCGAAACCTGGGCTCCAACTTACTAACAATTCATTTGACTATTGCTACGTTTAATACTTTTTGTAATAAATCAATTGTTTGGTGTACAAAATGCCTGAAAGTAGTTTTTTAGTTAGAGTCTAATTCAGTGCACATAAACAAAACAAAAATCAAGCCTTATAATTCAACAGGAAAGTTCTTTAAGGCACAACATATGACAGTCACATGGTGGCTAAAGCAAAGATCACGTTGTATGTGTGCGTCTGAGGTTTGCCTTGATGTGATTTTGGGTCAGGGCTTCCAGCTGTGGAAAAAATAGGTCACCTGAGATGGGAAATGGTGATTTTGAAATGTGGGTGTAACAAAAAAACACACACACACACACAGGGACACACACACCCCAACACGTGAGGCTGGTCCATGTGAACTGCTGCAGTGAGCCCTGTCATCCTCATAAACCTCCTTGGGGTAGCAAAAACCAATCTGTCAAATTGCAGTAGAAAATAATCTCACTTTAATCGCTATACTACTGCAAACTTTGTATGTTATTATTATTGCATTACATTATTAGATTGTGTTTTTTTCTGTTGCTGTTTGTGGAATTTAGTATTTATTTTATTTTATTATGTGCATCACGTCAGAATTAGGATAGAGTGATGATAATCGAGCAAGGTTTTTCTGCTGACTTCGATTTAACCATCTCTTCGTTCATTGGTCGATCTCATATATCAATCAAGAAGCAGCCTTGGCCCCGCCTCTGGTTTATTCGACCCCGTCGTCACGGCGATGGCTATCTATCTATCATGCCAGATTGGGACCAAAGGGGGATATTTCTCCTGACCAGGCTGCCTGTGTTAATCCTCAGTGCCCAGATTACTCCCACACACATGCACACAGACACACACACACGCACGCACACACACACACACACGCACGCACACACACACGCATCCCTCCCTGCAGAATGACCGGCTGGCAGAACTGAACCAAAGCTCAGATAGGATAAGACAGAGAGAGAGAGAGAGAGAGAAGGAAATGAGGGAAGCCTGGTGTCTCCTTCTATAATATGCATTTGTCTCTCACCCTTTTGTCCGCCTGCTTTTCTTTCAGTCCATCTGTTACTTACTCACGGCATATTCTAGCTTCCCAGCATTGGCCGAAGAAAAATCATTCTTTAAATCGTATATGCAATCTCTTCTCCATGGTCAAGAAGTTGTACAGTGCATGCCTGTAAACAATATATTTCCTTTATTAAACCTTTCCCTGCTTTGCTCTGTCCAGCCTCTCTCTCTCACTCCAATACATCCTTTAGTTTTCCGGAGCGCTTGACCTTCCCCCAAGGCTTATTGTCCAATTCATCTGTTCTCCAATCTCAGCCCCTGTCTCTGGCCATTGTGCTTATTGTGCCATGGTCCCGGGACCCTGATTTATAATGATCTGTAAGGATCTGATTTGCCAGCCAAAAGAGGACGACACAAAGAATTTGAATGTCAGCGAGCTCTTCCTTGGCACAGATTTGCCTACCTGTGCCTCGAGCAAGAGAACAAGCTGTTTTTTGTTTAGTTTTTTCTCTCTCCCACCAATGACAAGGAGAGGCCAGAAGGTGGGCAGGTAGGTCAAAAAATTAAACCATGACGCCACTCGCGGAAAGTTGAGTTAATTGAAAAGATAGCTCACATTCAAATGAGTTTAAAAAAAAAATATATATATATATATATATATGAAAACTTTCCGCACTCAGTTTTGCCTTGGGTTTGAATGAGCAGAATTTGATTTGATCTGTTGGCCGCACACTCACAGATGGCAGTGTGGGAATCTGCCCCTAAATAACTCTTAATGTGTGCACTGCAGATGGCTCAGTGTCAAAGCTGATGGCCACAAGTGTCAATTTGCCAATGGGGGGTAGGAGGGGATTGTGTGTGTGTGTGTGTGTGTGTGTGTGTGTGTGTGTGTGTGTGTGTGTGTGTGTGTGTGTGTGTGTGTGTGTGTGTGTGTGTGTGTGTGTGTGTGTGTGTGTGTGTGTGTGTGTGTGTGTGTGTGTGTGTGTGTGTGTGTGTGTGTGTGTGTGTGTGTGTGTGTGTATCATAGATAGTATATAAAAGGTCTGTGTGTGTCATCCACTATAGCTTGCGGCTCATCAAGTTGCCACTTCTAGGGAGGTGTACTCTGTCCGTGTATATTTGATCCATGGCAGTGTAACGTGATCTGTGTGTGTGTGGGGGGGCGGGGGGTGTCCACCTGAATGCAGTTAATGGACAAGAACACATTGCTTTACTTTTTTTAGTTTCTTTTCACTTACAAAGAAGCAGAAATGATCACTTTCAGTTCAAAACATTCTCTGGTCTCTTGTCTTCCTGTTTCCTGTGAAAATAACCTAATAGTTAAATACATATAACCCAAATGAATGTTTTGCTACAGTGTCTCATGATAATTAATAGTTATTTTAAAATAGTGTGTTATTCACTGATAATAGGCTCTTTTTTATCAGTTATTTTAAGAGGACGTGCTAACCCTTTTACCAAAAACATGTTTTCTGGTAGTAGATAAATGGCACCAGCTCATGAGAACCTGAAAAATCTGAAGCATTGTTAGATCTGCTGAACCCTATTGAACTCTGGTGAAGTTCCAACAAACCTGGCCTGCGTCTTGTCTTTTTGTCTCTGTGATTGTGGCAGAAAATGAATATGAATAAATCCTATATATGGGTCAAAGACGTGGCATGTCAATTCTGATGTCCAAGGCATATTCATAAAGTAAAAAATAAATCTACATTTTAAATCACTATATTATGTTACTCAACTCTTCCCTCTTCAATCACTTATACAATTATTTATTGTGAGAAATTAAAATTTCAAAGAGCTTTTGAGCTCCAAAGTGCCAAATTGTCCTTCCTGGGTAACGTCCGGGTTAAAATCCAAGTGAAGAAAAGCAACACAAATGTTTTAAAACATTTATAAAAGCATTAATTATTTACTTGGGCATAATTGTGTTGATGTTTGCAATGATCCCTACAAATATAATACCAATACAAAGCTTATTAAAAATTTCATGCAAGAAATACTTTTGTCCAGATTTTTGGATTTCCCTTATGTCCTGCCCGGGTAACAGACTTCAAATGCATACATTACCCAGAATGCATTTGAATAGTCATGTAACAGGATATTGGATGAGAAGGAAGATTCTGGAGAACCCCCAAACATCTGAAAAGGTCAGTAATTCTCTCTTAAAAATGTTGATATTATGCCTTTTTGGTTACTGGTCAGGTTCGACCAAAAATCATGTGTCTTTCTGGATAACGCTAATCAAACATATATTCTGTTTTTCTATTTAAGAACTGCCTATTTCATGTTTAATGTGGCATTGATGTGTTAAAGGCTAAGATATGTCTTAGCCAAGTAGGCCTTTTTTTGAATGCGTTTTTGCGTGAAATGTATCGTTTTGTCCTCCCTGGGTAACAGAATGTCCTTCCTGGATAACAAAGATTTTCTGTTACCCAGGGCATGTCCTCTGTTATCCAGACTGGACATTTTAATGAAGAAAGCTTTTTTAATAGTATTTGTCACTTTTTAAGCATTGAGTTGATATTGTTATATTATATTAATAACATAGTATGTGTTTTTTTTAATCTCTTATGAATTTTTGTAGCATGCATGGCTGTCTGCCTGGTTTTCCAAACTGTTCATGTTTCATGCCTGTTTTCACTTCTGTCCTTCCAGATGCCGCTGTCAAATAGAGACTTTTTAGTGCCAGGAGGAATGCAGACCCCCAAAATAGGGCTATGTTTCTTGAGCAGAAGAAGGGAAGTTATTGTTATTTAGTAGTGAAGTGCTACTGGAAGGCAGATCAGTAAAAATTAGAAATTGAAAGTTTCATCCATAGGTTTGCACTTATTTGTAAAATGACTTGATGTTTTAGTTAGGCAATGTGTCAAAAAAAATGGTAAGGGACGATTCTTAATGAGCAATTTTGAAGGACGCCTTATTCATACATAGAATATAACTGTTGTTAGTGATGTATCCCTTTCAATTTATTGGAAAAGATTGCAATTTGTATTTTAGTCCCAAAAAGTTTTAACCTGTCTGATTCTGTGTTAAATACTGTTACAGGACTTGAAAGTTACATTGTTGTTTCATGAAATTAAAGATTGGAAAAATTAAAATCTTTTCAGTCAGTGTTTCCTTTTTAATTAAGTTAAGTTATCTTTATTGTCAGTTGTACACGAGGCACATTGAAATTTGTCTTTCACATATCCCCTCTCAAGTTCCCACACTTCGGAGGGGGTCAGAGCGCAGGGTCAGCCATACATAGTACGGCGCCCCTGGAGCAGTTTTTGGGGTTAAGTGGCTTGCTCAAGGACACAATGGTAGAGATGGTGGGCACCGTAGACGCAATACCAGCCTCTGCTAGTTTTACAACTAACACCCCCCTGTCCGGTGCCGGGGATCGAACCAGCGTCCTCATGGTTACTGGTCGGCCACCTTACCTCTAGGCCATCCTAGCCTAGACCTAGGCCTAGACCTAGCCTAGCCTAGACTTAGGCTAGGATGGCCTTGTATGAATGTTGAAAAAATATGTTTCCAAGGGAGCCTTTAGAGAAAAACTAGCCTACATCCATAGTAGTATGTCATTCCTGGATAACAGGATGTCATTCCGAGTAACAATGACAAACAGGTCATTTAACCCAGATTTTTTAGTTATTTTACACAACTATGTTTTCCTGAGTTGAGGATACAACAACAACCATTTAAACTTTACTGTAAATAATTTTCAGACATTTTCCCAATTTTTGCTCTTTTTGGAATGGAATATTGTGTGATCGAGAGCAAGTTATGAGCCCATTTCAGTATAAATACCCAAATAAATCATATTAATAGTGATAGAAATGTAGTTTTCTGAGCAGTAAAAGATTGGTTAGCTCTAACTATGGATATTCATAAACTTGTATATGCTAAAATTGGTAAATATTGAATTAATCTTAAATTCCTTTTCCGTTACCCAGGAAGGACATTTTTCATGGGATAAATCATAGGATTCAACAAAAAAAATTGTAATTGCATTCAGAAATGCAGTTCCTTTTGTTGATATGAATACAGAACACTCTGATTAATATAGAAAGTGCTTGAATTTGCATTTATTTACAATTTCATTTTTTTTCTAATTTGAAATCCTTATTCGTCTTTGACCCATATACAAAATAATCTGTGTAACAGTCTGATAAATGAAGTATTCGAAAATATTTCATCCCACTCCCTTTCCATAGCTACAAACTGACAATGTTCACGTCTGCCTTCTAGTGTGCGAATAGCTTTTGGATTTCATTACATTGTACAGAGACATTGATTTTATAGCATTCACCTCATGAACTGTATTGTGTACCTCACAAGCTTTCTGTTCTGCTTTGCCAGGCAAAGGCACTAGCCACTCCAGAGAGTATGTGTCAATACACTCCATGTATAAATGGAGTGAAATGAAGACTGATAAGATTCATTTGAACCAGATTAAATCGCCACTAAATCCATTCCAACGAATTGAACTCTTCCACTTCAGATGTATCCAAATTGACGGCCCCTATGCACCAGCTATGCTCATATTGGAAGAATACTTCATGCCCCCCCTGGCTGCTTGGGTGACGATCAAGTCTGTAGGAAGAAAATATGCTATCCATCTCACAAAACAACATTTGTTTGCCTGCCAGGGGCCTTCAAAACCATTTAACAAGATTAGGGAGAGAGAGCGCACGATGGCAACAGTCCCTCCCTCCGTATCCCCTCCCATTTTGTTCTAGCTCATTTGCTAGTACAATGCAGACATTCACTGGGTTTTGTCTACACCTCCGCTCCTGGGGAGGGGGGGGGGGGGGGACTTCAGCACAAAACCTCCCTATGCAGGCCCACAGTAATGACACACACACACACACACACACACACACACACACACACACACACACTCTCTCGAACTCTCTCCCCTTGCCTCTAGCCAACCTGTTCTTCTTGTGCTCACAGAATCGATGTGGCTTATAAACACAATACCAACCTGGAGATACTGCTGCACAGACACAGAGATGTACACTTTTCCCAGAAATTCTGTTGTGCAGGGCAACTCGAGTGGGCGTGTGTGTATGTGCATGGACAATCTTAGACAACCGAGGGTGCATTGGATTGCTCCAGGGCAGGCCTGTTGTTTAGAAGCAATTTATTCCTCTCTGAAGCTATTGATTGTTGTGTCCATCACTGTTTTTTTCCACTTATTTTGTCCGTTTTTTTTTCTTCACATTTTGACGACACACAGTGGCAAATATGAACAGAGGCATGGTGTGGGATTCTAGCGCTGCAAGGGTTTAGCGTACGATTAGCTGTCATAGCAATACCAGGTGATAACAACTCTCTATGGTGTATTTTGTGCATTCAAATATGATAGCAACATATACAAATGAGCAGTACCATATGTACAGGTGATTTAATTGGACACAAATAATACAGAACACCTCAAATGTTTTGTTATCATAGTGTTCATTGCTAGAATATACTTCCCAGTTCCACTTGACTCATTTTCTGCAATAATCTCTCTCTCTCTCTCCTCTACACCTCATCTTCTTCTCATCTCACGCACTAGTCTACTCTCCTCTCCACTATCTGCTTCCTCTATCTATCTTAGTAATCAAATTTAATTGCATCCGTCTAGCATTTCTCAGGGCAAGCGCTCAAGGAGTCTTAAGATGAGCGGTATCTCTCATTAAATCTCTCTCTCTCTCTCTCTCTCTCTCTCTCTGTCTCTCTGTCTCTCCTAGGTGCCTACAGATGTTTCTATGGGTCTTCTGGCTGAGCCCCAGGTGGCCATGTTTTGTGGCAAACTCAACATGCACATCAACGTGCAGAGCGGCAAGTGGGAGTCCGACCCCACGGGCACCAAGAGCTGCATCGGTACCAAGGAGGGCATCCTGCAGTACTGCCAGGAGGTAAAGTGTGTGTGTGTGTGTGTGTTTGTGTGTGTGTCTGTCTGTCATTCTTTATGTCTGTGTGTCTGTCTGTTTATGTGTGTGTTTCTCTAAGTGTGTGTGTGTGTGTGTTTGCGTTTCTCTATGTGTATTTGTGTGTCTCCTCTATGTGTGTGTTTGTGTTTATTTATCTATGTGTGTGGGTGTGTGTGTATGTGTGTCTTTCTCTCTCTCTCTCTCTCTCTCTCTCTCTCTCTCTCTCTCTCTCTGTCTTTCTGTGTCTTTCAGTGTGTGTGTGTGTGTGTGTGTGTGTGTGTGTGTGTGTGTCTATCTCTATGTGTGTGTGTGTTTGTGTTCATCAACCCAACAGAAGCTGCTTACCTCTATATAAGTACGACGGGTTTATCTCCCCATGTGGAATCAATTAAGTCTCTTATTATTAAACATAATCATATAAATCCACCCGTTAAAGCTGATCCCAATCTTTATTGTACTTATTGTAATAAACAGTATCAGCCTAAAGGGATGTAGAATAGGTGGAGGGGGATACACCTATAACGTTTTAAGACAGGGTTGAAAAATAAAATCAGTGCAAAGGGAGAATTGTCCCTGTGCTAGCAGCAGCAGAGATTAGCTGTTCATTTCCTTCCTCACACCATTTGCAATCATAATTTTCAGTGCGCTTCATGTCTTTCAAAATGGCTCCTCATTTCCCCTTGATGCTATGATATGATATATGGAATACTTAAATTGTAATTACCATGCGTTTTGATTGAGCAATAGACCTGGGTGATACATTTTTTTATATTTTTTTATAGCTGTGACATTTAAGTTGGATGTTTTGGGTGGGATCATTTCCATTTTAGCCATTAAGCTTAACTCTCTCTGAGCATATTACAGTGACTGAGAAGGAAGTAGTTCAGCTACTTTATTGGGAACACTTTAGGGGAGCTCAGACATATTAGATTGTCTTCCTATTCTTTTTTTCTAGAAGATTTACAATACTATTTTGGCAGGGAGAATCATTTGAAAATGTACGTTTGAACACATTTTACAAAAACATTTTAAATAGTCTGATGCATAGGTATTTGTTTTGCCGGTCTGAGAGAATGTAACAAAAAAGTGAGTGGATTACATCGTCTGCGAACAGATTTGTTTTCACTCACCAAAACCCCCAATTTGGCAGTGTGACATAATGCTTAGTAAACAAGCTGCTTACGTCCATGTGACTTTGCTTAAAAAGGCTCTGGATGGCTTCTAATTGGGCAATGTGGATGTAACTAAACTCTCTCTTTGTACTTGTTGAACTTTGTGGTGTCTAGCACTGTGATTTTTACAGTTACTGAAGTCTCCTTTCAACCACATTTTCGACCACATGTCTCTGGGGAATAGTCCTGAAAGTGTGATTTAGCCTTTCAAAGTGTTAATGCATTGTGTAAGAAATGGTGTGTGGTGAGAGGAAGTGACGAGACTTCTCTGAAAAACAAGTCTATCTTTCCAGCATTCCAGTGACAACAGTCAATCAGCATTCAAAAACCTTTAACATTTTGAACTTCAAATACAAGAAAGGAACATAGCAAGAAAAATCCAACATTTAACTGGAGAGCCAAAAACGTTTGACTGCAACTATTAACGTATAGTGTATATTGTAGCTATGAGCTTTATTAAAACTATACTATAATGTGTGTGTGTGTGTGTGTGTGTGTGTGTGTGTGTGTGTGTGTGTGTGTGTGTGTGTGTGTGTGTGTGTGTGTGTGCAGGTGTACCCTGAGCTCCAGATTACCAATGTGGTGGAGGCCAACCAGCCAATCAGCATCCAGAACTGGTGCAAGAAGGGGCGCAAGCAGTGTCGCAGTCACACACACATTGTGGTTCCCTACCGCTGCCTGGGTGAGTCCCCGATATGTTTTCACTGATGCTCTTGTGACAGCATATTCTAGAAAGCAGTGTTTTATTTATAGCAAAATATATATATATATATCCCTATCTCGTACTGGTTAACTCATGCATAAAGCTGCTAAAGGGTTGGAATTATGAACATGGAGATTGTTTTTCTTTCACCGCAGTGGGGGAATTTGTGAGCGACGCCCTGCTCGTTCCAGACAAGTGCAAGTTTCTACACCAGGAGCGCATGGACCAGTGTGAGAGCCACCTGCACTGGCACACTGTAGCCAAGGAGGTGAGTGCACACACACACACACACACACACACAGACACACACACACACACACACACACACTATATATAACACTGCTGTGATGACTTGCAGGAACAAATCCATAGCTGATCCATTCTTTGCCTTTCTCACTTCCATGCTGTATAGTCCTGTGGAGACCGCACCATGAATCTCCATGACTACGGGATGCTGTTGCCGTGCGGCATCGACCGTTTCCGAGGGGTGGAGTTTGTGTGCTGTCCCGCGGAGGCAGAGCGCGACGCGGACGGAGCAGAGCAAGACGCCGACGACTCGGACGTCTGGTGGGGAGGAGCCGAGACAGACTACTCCGATAACAGGTACACACACACACACACACATACGTACACACACACACACACGTTTGTACAGCTATACTTGTGAGGACATTCATTGACAAGGCATTTCCAAGCCCCTTACCTTAACCCTAACTATCAAAACTAAATGCCTGACCCCAACACAGTACCCTAACTAAAACCTTATTCATACCTGAACCTTAAAACGTAGTGTTAACCCTCAAACAGTTCCTTTAAAGGCCTGTCCAGAAGTGAGAAACAACCCAAAATGTCCTCACCTTCCAAAAATGTTAAAACTCAAACTCTAAAACTCAAATTGGTTCTCACATAAATAGTTCTAAAAGTACACACGCACGCACGCACACACACACACTCACACACACAGACAGAGATAAATGAAGGCAAGGCAGCAGCTACATCAGCGCTGAGATGATCGTAGCTACTGCCACTTTCATTTTACAACTCTGCCATGAGAATAAAAATGTCCCTCCTTGAAAGCAAACTGCTGGTTGGTTGTAATTTAAAGTATCTGTCCTTCTCCCTCCCTTCCATTCATAACTCCTCGTCTTCCTCATTTCCTCATCCCTCTTGTCATCTTTTTCCACCCCAAACGCACTTGTTCTCTCAATGTGTGTGTGTGTTTGAGTTTGTGTGTGTAGTTGCTTGTAAATGTGCCATTACTTATGTATAGTCTATGTTGTGTGAAACGTGTCTCCATATATACTGTATGTGCCCTGCATGTACCCATTTTTTCACATGTACATTCACGTGTATGTGTTCATCAGTGGCCACCATTGTAAATGAGAACTTGTTCTTAATGACCTACCTGTTATAGATAAAGGTGATAACCATTACCTTCATTTTTCTCCCTCTCTCTTCCCAGTATGGTGCGGGAGCCTGAGCCCACCGAACAGCAGGAGGAAGCCAGGCCATCCGTGGTAGAGGATGACCAGGAGGAAGAGGAGAAGGTGGAGGTAGAGGAAGAGCAGGCAGTGGCTGAGGAAGAGGAGGAGGAGGAAGAGGACGTGCTGGACAGCGACCGGGACGGAGATGGAGAGGAGGATGAAGAAGAGGAGGTGGTGGAGGAAGAGGAGGAGGATGAGGAAGACGACGGGGATGATGACATCATAGACACACTCGACGACAATGACGACGATGATGAAGATGACGAGCCCACCACTAACATCGCCATGACTACCACCACCACAACCACCACCACTGAGTCCGTGGAAGAGGTCGTAAAAGGTAAAGGGAGAGTCTTCTAAAGAGTCAGTTTTTTGCCCCTTGTTTTTTTCATACATAGTCCTGTCCCTTATATTTTGGTCCACAGTATCAGTGTATCCTTTTCAAAGGTGGAGTGAGTCAGCGATTCTGGATGACGCTTTTTTTTTTGTGTCAAAACCAATGAATATGATCTGCTACTAATCTGTAATGTGTGTGCACTGAAACATAATCTGGTGTTAATACACACAGCCTAGGCTCTGTGAACTGTAAAGTAAACAAAGAGGCCCACCATAATTTGCAACATGCCCGTTTACAGAGCATATGATGTGTATTTACACTTTTTTTTTCTTTGAACGCACTCAGTAAAGCAACAGCTAGTGGATCGTGAGGAGAAATTAATTGATTTTGACACAAAGCATTCTCCAGAATCGCAGACTCCCCCCTTTTTAAAGCAATAGAAATCTTCTTAATGTTGAGCTTACAAAATAAAAAACAGATGACAGGTTCCCTTTACATTTAGATTAATGTGGAACAAGCTTAGTTAGCAGTACGCTACAAAATACAAACCCTGTTTTCCCCCCTTTTATATTTTATGCTTTGCTAAACACAATTAAACTTCATGTTCCCTTGCCAATTAATTTCCTACTGTCATTTTCCTCATCGTGATCATTTGTCATTTCAGAGCTTTCATTAGCTACGTTCCATTAGCATCAGAATTGGTTGTTCCAGCTTTTGTTTTCTTCATTTTGAGTGTTAAATTGTGCTTGAATTGAATTCCAAGCAACATTAATAATGGACAACATCAAGTATTGATAACATGTCCCTGAATAGAAAGTTGCGTATTCTCAAAAGGAGGGCTGAAAAAACAAACATTGACGCAATTTACATGCCGGTGAGCTAAAAAAAAGACCTGTGTGTGTGTGTTCTCCAAGATGTGTGCTGGGCCAATGCAGAGACTGGTCCGTGCCGGGCCATGCTGCCCCGCTGGTTCTTTGACCACCAGGAGGGCCGCTGTGCTCAGTTTATCTATGGTGGCTGTGGAGGCAACCGGAATAACTTTGAGTCAGAGCAGTACTGCCTGTCTGTCTGCAGCAGCATCAGTAAGTCCGTCTAGACTGCGGTATACTGTCCCTTTGAGCCTTCACTCTTTACCTGTTGTCTAACCGAGCTAACTAGCTAATATTAACGGCCGCTCAAAGGGGTTTCTTGCTTCCAGTGTGCTTCTCTTGTTGAAGTTCCCTAACAACCTGTCAGCTCCGCTACTGGCTAACCGTTACTTTTTCTGCATTGACTGTGTGTGTGTGTGTGTGTGTGTGTGTGTGTGTGTGTGTGTGTGTGTGTGTGTGTGTGTGTGTGTGTGTGTGTAGTCAAATACATTTTTGCACTTAAAACAGTCTTTACCTTTATCGTAATCTCTTGTGTATTCTTAACATTCTTTACCTTCACACTCAGGTTGGTCTGTGGTTTCTGGTGCCTAAGAAGTGATTTTGGACTTAGTGTTGAAAGCTTTTAAAAAGCTGTGTCAGTATGTTCAAACCACAGTGATAAATACAAACATCCTGTATTACCACACAGCTTTACTCAATCCTTAGGGTAGAGGCTCCTAGGTTTGTATTGATTGATTTCTATTAAAAATGAAGCATTGAAACATGCCGGAAAAAAACTATTTGCTCTGATAATGATGGGTTAGATACGGATGATTCATTTTCATGTACAACATGCTCTAGTTACTGAATGTGTTCCTCTAGATTTTTCTTTACATTGCCATGGTTACAGTGTCCTTACAACGCATTTATGTATGACTGTTGTAATCTGTACAATTCCAGTCATTTCATGGGCATCATCTTATAGCAAAGATAGGGAACTGTGAAATCACCCAGGCAGGGATCATGTAGCGTCTACTCTTCACCTCGCTGCACATTATCCCCTAACCCGCTATCACCGATATGTTCTTTCTGGTGAATTCATTACATTCACTTGAATCATCAACACGTCATCGCATGCTGTCAGAGCACACCTGCATTCTACTATTGACACTGAAAATTACAACAATGTTGCACAATTTTCACAACTTGTTAATAGATAATAGTTGAGACTGGATTGCCATTCTATTTTTTTGTTTTGTTTATGTGTGTGTGGTTGTGGTTATGGGTGTGGGTGGTTTGCCATTTTTCGCTCTGCTGAGCATAGTAAAGGTGAGAAAGGGTCTGCAGTGCCCCTCCTCCCTCCTCCCCCCTACACACAAACACTCTCCAACACACACACACACACACACACACACACACACACACACACACACACGCACTGTAATTATACGTGAAGGCTATTAACAATCATTTACAATCAGTCAGTCACAGTGCAACTGGTATTTTGTCAAATGGCAGGTTTTTGTAAATATAAAGCACATGATAATTGCAGTAATAATCCAAGCAATTTGCATACAGAAAATGTCTCTGACAGTTCAGTCCCAGACAATATTGATTAATAGATTGCCCAGTTAATGGAAGCTTTTCACTTTCGCTCAAGGGTTGAAATGTAGCCCTTGAGAAGTTCTAGGCTAGGTATGTTGGTCAGCAACAGGAGTGGTTTGCCCACAATTAACGTAGGCTGTGTCCAAAATGAATTCCTTGGTCATGATCACTCTTTCACTGTTACCTAAAAATGTCACAATGGTGTTATCACCATTCTGTGGCGTAACAGGGACACATTGTGATTTCAATTGGACTTAATAGTTGGACTGAAAATAGACTTTGCTGTTGAACTATTGGTCACATGATGTTTAGATGCTGTGTTTGAGGGGTGGAGACAGCCATCACTAAACCTGGGTGAATAAAACCAAAACACACTGCATGATTCCACCGGAGAAAAGTGAGAAGAATGTTGTTTCTTTTTAATATAGCAGCATAGGTCAAAATGAAAGAGACGTCTCCGTTGTTTCACATGCCCTCCATCAGACGTGACCAATTTCACTCGACGTGCGACCTTCACACACACGCTGATTCAGACACACACACACGCTCCACCAACCCCTCTTAATCACCATGCGTATGAGATAATTAACTCTCTGCTGATTTTTTTTAAACCCAGGATTTTTTCACGCTTCATCTACTCCCAGAAATCTTCCCTGCTGGTGTTTCCACCCTGGTTTCGTCTGTGCTATTGAGTCCATGTTTTTTTCTTGTCTCTCGTTTACAAAGGGTCATCTGAGGCATTTTGTGTGTATGCTGTTGTAAGGGAGCTTCTTTCTCGTTTCCTTTCCACACTAACCCTGTTAACCCCCATTTGTATTTTGTATTTGTGTATGTGTGCTGAGGCAACACTAGAAACAAACAAGGTAAAAAGACTTCCCTTCACTGAAAGTCTTTTTTACCTCCCTGCCTCCTCTTATTTATTTTTTCCTCTCTCTCTCTCTCTCTCTGCCTCTCTTTCACTCAGTCCCTACTGCTACTCCCGGTTCCCCTGATGCAGTTGATCACTACCTGGAGACGCCTGCTGATGAAAACGAACACGCCCACTTCCAAAAGGCCAAAGAGAGCCTGGAGGCAAAGCACCGCGAGAGGATGTCCCAGGTACTATATACTGACAGACAAGGAAAATATACTGTTGGGTTGCATTCTCAATCGCATACAGCTGATCATAAAAAGTATCTACTGTAGTTATCATGCAGTATGCACACAATCGGGACATACTTTTACTTATTTATTTCATCCTAACATTGCTACTTGATCTTGCCATTTTCTTATATATCCGTCTCATCCCTGGTTGTTTTCATACGGAGGTCCGTCGATGTTCCTGTGCGCACTGGATTGTGGGTCAGAATCACCCGAATATAGCATGCTGATCTCAACACTAAAAATCTCCACCGGATTTAGTTGGGCAACTTGGTATTTTTTAGGCATGCTAAATCTGACCACAAGAATTGGGACATCCTACATCGGTAATTGCTTTACCATACGAAATAGCAGGGAAGTATGGGTATTGGAACGCAGGGTAAATGTTTTTTTTTTATTTTATTTTTCAATTCAGCAGACCGAAAGCTCATCAGCATTCACTACACATACACATGAATAAGTTCTGAAAGCTAAGCAGGTAGAAACAGAGGAGGATTTGCTTTGAAGCAGGGAGAGGACATGGATATTCTAGGAATAGAAAATGGAGGGAGAGAAAAAGGTGTGCCGAGAAGCAAAAAAAACGAATAGGTGCGTCTGTTTTAATCCCTCCCGGGGTGAGCCGCCCGAGCCAATTCCAAATTTAATTGCGTTCTTTAATCAACTGGCTCGCTCTCCCTGGAAGACGGCAACTGGCAATGTCACAGTTTATTTTATTTTCAAAGGTTCCAGACAAGAACGCCCAACAACCTTTTGGAGTCTTGTGCTCCGCTCTGGATAGCTCTGTTTGTTTATTTCCTTTCATCAGTAAGCTACAGGCGCACTGTTGCCCTGATTCCACACAGTTGACTTCACCCTTAGAGATACTGTTAGGTCATGTCTTTGGTAAAGGCCGCAGGGTTGAAATTAAGGAAACCGCCTTGGTGAGTCAGACAAGATGCATCTTTTCTTGTAAGAGGGGAACCGAAACTGTTACTGTTATTGTATTTCCCCTCCCCCACAGCCCCAAGATTTAAAAAGTAGAAACTATATCGTCAACATATCATCATTCTAAATCTAAAAGCATTATTGAAACAGAGTGAACGGAAGTAAAAGTGTAACATCAGAATCAGCATCCCTTTATTCGCCAAATGTTCACAGGAATTTGACTTGGTGTACAGCGCAATATATATTTAAAAAAAAAAGTTAATTCAATGAATGAATCCCTTCTCCTCAGGTGATGAGAGAGTGGGAGGAGGCCGAGAAGGAAGCCAAGAATCTTCCCCGCGCCGACAAGAAGGCTGTCATCCAGGTAAAGACGAGCACACGCAAGAAAATATACACAATACAACACCTCCATATTGGTATCTTTTCATTGATCTTACTGTTTCTTTTTAATACAAATTCACAAGACGAACATAACATAACACACATATACATACACACATACTGTACATTCATACATGAAAGTACAGAATACTAGATATATATCAATATTAGAGATATTTACCCAAATTCATTAAAATAATTCACCGTATTGCAGGACATAAATATATACAATTAAAAGAGCCAGTTAGTCTTTACTCATGAAATCAAAGAAAATCGCAACTCAGTATCCCATATCTTTGTAATTGCCTTGGATCCCCATTTGTTTATATTTAATGTTTTACCGTTACCTTTGAAAATAAATCCTTCCTGTACATGATAATGTCTAAGACAATGTCTTTCAATTGTTAAAAAAATAAAGATTTTTTTCGATCAGAATAACAGTACTAAGCAACGGATTGCGGTCCTTGATCTTACTGTTGTTGTTGCTGTGGTTGTTGATTGGCTGTAGCGTTTCCAGGAGAAGGTGGAGGCCCTGGAGCAGGAGGCAGCCAGTGAGCGTCAACAGCTGGTGGAGACACACATGGCCCGGGTAGAGGCTCTGCTCAACGACCGCCGCCGCCTGGCTCTGGAGAGCTACCTCACAGCACTGCAGCAGGACCCACCCAGGGTACAATGCATATGCTTTTTTGATCAATATGTATGTGCTTGAATAGTGTAAAGCATTTTTATTGGGTTGTTTTTATTGGGCGATATTGTTCTCATGTAATCTTTTGTCGGTTTTTTTTGTATCTGTAGGCCTACTCATTTTTGTTTTAAAAGACTACTAACTTACATAGACATAATCAGATGATTGAAAACGTTTAGTGATCATAGGAACCAATCATTATCAGAGTCCATTGTGATTTGAATATTTTTTTCAGCAAGAAAGATCTGACTTTGGTCGACATGGAAGCTTCCGTTAAACAAAAATGTGGAAACCAATATTTAAGATTAGATATCACCTTCTATCCTACACAAAAAGGGGAAACAGCATATGCACTATTCAGTTAATACTTACTCACCTAAAATCAATAATAAATTGTGTGAATTAGCACCAATATAGTTGAATCAACAGCAGACTGTTAATTGGATTTAAAAGAGAAGTCAAATCGACAGAAAGAAAATATAAGATAACAGATAATATGTGAATACAAAGTCTGTTCTGAACCTCCTGTCTCACTCGCTCGCTCTCCCTGTCTTCTCTTGCGTAGCCTCGTCACGTCTTCAGCCTGTTGAAGAAGTACGTGCGCGCCGAGCAGAAAGACAGGCAGCACACCCTCAAACACTTTGAGCACGTCCGCATGGTGGACCCCAAGAAGGCCGCACAGATCAGACCTCAGGTAGCAAAATACCACCACGCAATTTTAATCCCAATTCCACCACCACCACCCCCCCCCCCCCCCCCAAAAAAAAATCCACATAACTTAATTTAATACATTATGATGAATTTAAAATGTACTCATGTGTTTGTTAAAGGTTCTGACCCACCTGCGTGTCATCGAGGAGCGTATGAACCAGTCTCTCGGACTTCTCTACAAGGTGCCCGGTGTGGCCGACGACATCCAAGACCAAGTTGGTGAGTTTGTCAATTTGAAAACACTTATTTTTACACTGAAAATGACATGTGTGTGGTACTATAAGGGACATGAATGAGCCCCAAAAATATGATATCAATTATAAAGGAGACTTAATGTTAAAAAGGACTTTTTAAAATGCCCAGTCTACTGTAAAATAACTAATATAAGTGCAAATGAGGAAGATGGGACTGAGTTTTTAGCTGAGAAAGAAGGTGTTAGGATGAGAAAAAAGGACAATCAAAGTCTATCACAATGACTTATTGTCCTGGTGTTCTAAGTAAGTTTGTGCTGACCCTGGCATGAGAGAGAGATATGGCGGATGACGCACTGTTCGGGATTGTTCAACATCTAACAGAGAGATTGCATGTTCTAAATTCCAGCCTTGAAAAAAATAGCAATTTTTTTCTTCTTCTGTATGTATTTGATAAGGACGTTGTTGGAGCCATTTGGCCTAATTCTTGTGTTCCCAGTCAAATGAAACTGTTTGCTGGGAGATAAATCCCCCCTCCCTCGCTGCCTAGTAGGTTTCTGTTTTTTTTTTCTTTGGTTTATTGGAAGTTGCGTGCGTCACACAGCCATCTGTGTCTCTATCTCAGAGGGCCGTCACAGTCTGTGCTGTCCGGCAAAACACACACACACACACACACACACACACACAAGCACGCACGCACGGAGGAACAAACATACACAGAAGAAGCGTACAGGCACCACCAGGTGCAAATTTCTTGGAGACGGCCTCTACCTTCTGATTTAGAAACATTTGTGTGGTGTTGCATATGATATAATATTTACTTTAGACAGAAAGGTAAACACATCAGCAACTTAAAGGATTCTGTTTTCTTCTTCTCTTTTTTTAGAAATTATAATTATGAAAATAATCTGCAATATTGTCCTCGTTAAAGGCGGAGTCAGCGATTCCGGAGAACGCTTTTTGACAAAATCACTTTTTTGTCAACCGTAGTATATCTCCTCACACGATCCACTACCTGCCTGTACTGTGTGTGTACTGTGTGTGTTTACAGAGTCTAGGCTGTGTATTATTAACACCAGACTTTTATTTTCTTAACGCACACACAGTAGTGGACAGGTATTGGATCGTGAGGAGATATATTCACTGATTTTGACAAAAGTGACAATCACTCTCCAGAATCGCAGACTGCACCTATAACAAGTCGAAGTGAACTGATTGATAGAAGTTGGTTAAATAAACCTTGCTTCTCTCTCTCTTCCTCCCTTCCTCCCTTCCTCCCTTCCCCCCTCCAGAGCTCCTGCAGCGTGAGCAGGCGGAGATGGCCCAGCAGCTGGCCAACCTGCAGACAGACGTGAGGATGAGCTACGGTAACGACGCCCTGATGCCCGACCAGGAGCTGGGAGGGGGCCAGACCTCTGACATTCTGCCCCAGGAGGACACACTAGACCTGGGGGGAATCGGCTTTGTGCACCCCGAGAGCTTCAACCAGCCCAACACTGAGAACCAGGGTACTTTAAATTACATTTGAACTGCATATTTGGTCCACTTTGAAGTTGATCCAATAATCCCATGAATGCTATATAAAGCAGTATGCAAGCCATTTGTGGCATTTAATTTAATTTAATTTTTTATTTTCTAAAAAAAAAATATTTTCTTTCTCTTCCTCCAGTTGAGCCAGTGGACTCTCGCCCCAGTCTTGACAGAGGCATTCCCACACGGCCAGGTTGGTGCTATTGTTCAAGAAGTTTCCCCCATTATTATTATTATTATTACAAGTATTTGTATTAACGTAAGAAATCAGACGGATAGGGTTTAAGGCCTGCATATATCATCGGTTAACTTTTTGTCACGCCCTGCCATCCAGGTTGCTAGGCTACTTCCTTAAAAGTGCATTAAAGGCACTACGAGTAAGTCGGCACGTTGGCGACACCTTTGAACAAAAGCGGTAGTATTATTACGACGCCAGCTGTCGTGAAGCTGTTTGCTTGCTCGTGCAGGGCTGCAAGATTCAAATAATCAGGAAGCAATATGGTGCGTGTCCGTGTGTGGACTCATTTCGGCTCGGTGAGAGTGGTGGTGACACAGCATCTACTAATGCCAGTAAGTGCTAAACACTCCTGATTGCAATGAGTTGATGCATTGTCACCTCTCACGGAGCTGAACGAGTCTTTAGTAGGCTACCGCTCATTCATTTAGGAGTAAACACTGCAGTCTAGGTTCACTCCGTGAAATTGTGTAGGCCTATACGTTGCTTGGCAACGCCCTCCCACCCGCCTATCACTCTCCCTTTTTTGCTTTTCTTCATTGCATTTTCTTTTTTTGCTTTGATGGTTCAGCCCCGTTATCAATTATGACGACAAATAACTGTCTCAAACAAGGCTCCCGCTCCCCTTCTAGGGTGACCAGATCGCATTTCCATTACTTTTCACACGTCCCGCAAATTGAGACGTTGTCCCGCATTGTTATTGAAAGTGAGCCCCCCTTTTTAAATGCGTGTTTTATAATCTGGTAGCCTATATATCCGATAGCTGTGTGGAGACAGCAGTCTGTGAGTGTGCGTCTCTCCGTTTGTCTCTGTGTGTGTGTATCGCACTGTCGGGGGGCTGCTGGGCTCAGTGGCTCTGTGAAGGTGCTGCCTGCTTCGGCATTTCCTTTCTGTTACTTCAAAATAAAAGCCAACTCACGTTTGTCAAGTGAAATGCTTATGTGAAGCCAGTGAAATGCTTTTAATGTGAAGCCGCAGCCTTAACTCTATTTGTTTAACAGTAGCTAACTTAACTGCTGCGCGCTGATCTAAAGATAGTGTTTTTTAATATAGAAAGCCGTGTCTCTGGCATTACTGGTGGTGACACGAGTTTATTTTGCTAAAGAAAACGGCACTTTGTCCCGCACAAACGTAGTCTTTGTCCCACATCTGGTGAATTGGGATCTGGTCTCCCTATCCCCTTCCCTCACCTGGAGCCATAGGCTTCTCAAATCGCGTTCCTGCGCCACACTGAAATCTGCGACCAATGCGGATATGTGACCATAGAGCATGCACGCGTGAACCGAAAATCGGACTGGGTGTACGACCAGATCAAATGCAGTAATAAAAACTATATAAAAACGTCTTTCTTTGCACTGATGGACTTGTTTGCTGTTAAAGGTAATTTATGATTATGAGAGGAAACATGAGGCTGTTTAAAAGATATTTAAAAGTTACTCGTTGCCGCTTTAAGTCCCTTATCAATGTTTGCTTACTAATCTGCTGAAATGTGTCTTGATGAAGAAATGCACCCTCTGGTGGCAATATAAAAGAGGCCCTGTTGCTTTTGCTTAGAGCTCAACACTGGGCAATAAAAGTTGTAAACAGCTAATGAAATATTAAAAGTACAGTAAAAGTAGTGCGGCCATGATGAAGTGAAATGATAATATAGATCCTTAATAAACCATAAGTAAGAACTATTCAGTTGCCAGGTTGTGACAAATTGCTGTCATTGACTTCATGATTGCTGATGACTTATAATAAAGTGGGACAATCATTTGCATTTACTTAGGACTTTATTGTGTAACTTGAATTGAAGGCAACCCAGAAGTTGCTCTTAATAGTGGCCTATAACAGCTGTACAAAGCCTTAGAAAGTTATTCATTAACCATTCAATTATTTTGAGAATTAATACAAATATTTGTTCAGGTAAGAATGGCTTCCTCTTAAAATACATCCCAACATTGTACAGACTTGGAGGATGGCCAACTCCACTGGTCTGCCAATAATCCTCCAGCTGTGTGCTGCAGTTGCAGGGCGTGTGCGTACTGCGCTGTATATGCTGCGCTATACACTATACACTCTATGTCTATGCTATATTATATTCATACTGCTGCTACATTCACCGCTCCACTGCCTGTCCTGCTTGAACGAGTCAGTTGATTCCAGGGAGTGTGTGTGTGTGTGTGTGTGTGTGTGTGTGTGTGTGTGTGTGTGTGTGTGTGTGTGTGTGTGTGTGTGTGTGTGTGTGTGTGTGTGTGTGTGTGTGTGTGTGTGTGTGTGTGTGTGTGTGTGTACTTGTACAGGCATCTTTGTGAGGGCCTGTTTTGGCTTTTGACCATCAGAGTGAAGACATTTTACCTGGGCTGGTCCTCACTTCTTTAAAGGCCTGTTTGAGGGTTAAGACTGCTTTAAGTTTTAGGTTAGAATTGGTTTTGGGTTAGGGTTAGTGTAAGAGTTGGGTTTTTTGGCATGTTATGCTTTATAAGACAGTTAGGAGAGACAGAGGTGAAATGGGGCAGTGAGGGGAATAACATGCAGAGAACGACCACGGGCCAGATTTGAATCCATGGTCTGCTGCTTCTCAGGACTGATGTTGGTAGTTAGGGTATGGTGCATATCAAGTGTGAGTGTCCTCAAGATCAGAGTGTCCTCACAAAGATAGTTCAAGAATGTGTGTGTGTGCATTTGTGTGAATGAGAAAGAGGCTGAGTGTCACCATCTATAAAAGATAGTACTTCTTCTTCTCTCACCAGTGACTGGAATGAAGATGGAGGCTATTCCTGAGCTGCGGATTGATACGGAGGACAGGCAGAGCACCGAGTATGAAGTCCACCACCAGAAACTGGTAAAGAAACAAACACACATGGAGCAAGGAGAAGCAGCTCACGCTTGACACAAGCGCTGCAGATATACACACTAATTTCTAAATCTATTAATATATGCAGACTTGTTAATTAACACAGAGGAATGCACACAAGCACACACACACACACACACACACACACACACACACACACACACACACACACACACACACACACACACACACACACACACACACACACACACACAGATGCATTCACTGAAACACGCAAGCGTGCACTCTGCCCTCCACACACACGTACACTAGTCAGGTCCATATCTCCACTTTGTCCTCCTGGTTAACTCCCAAGGTCGTCACCATGGAGACGGTCGTCCGTGGAGACGACAGAGATAATGCGTGCGTCACACTCGTCGGCTAAAACCCACTCCTCTTCTCATTAGAGTTTTTTTTTGGGCTTTAAGTACTTTCTTTTCCATCCACTGTGTTATTGTCCTAAACACTACAAGGACTCTAACCCAATTCTGCATTCGTTCACTAATCTCTCCCCAGCATTGTAATACCAGCACAAAAACCCCCTCAAACAAATCCTTATTCCTCTCACCTAAAGGTTATAATCTCTTAATCCCTACATTTTATTACATATCACATTTCTTGCATGCACAGTGAGCAGTCAGTGTGTCATGCTTTCTCCTTTACTTTACTCCTTAATTTGATATTCACGGTACCCCCCCCCCCCCCAATTCCATGTTCTGCAGGATTATTCTAGAGGAGGCTCACCACCAGCCTGAAATTAAGTCTTAACACTTGTTACTGTAACTTTTCTAATTTCAATATAAGTATGCTTTCTTTAAAATAATGCACAAAGAGTCAGGAGTCAGATTTCATCACGAAAACCATTTTCCCTCAAAATCAAGTGGCCTCACACACAGTCACTCTAACGACCCGTGTAGTATACCCTTTGTTACCCAGCAGGACAGCAGCCATTTCCAAGCTCAAATCTGACTCTGTAATGATCCTAAACAATGCAAATGCCAGGACTTGTAATTACACAGCATGCACCTGCAAGAATGAATTCTGTAAATGGATAAAAAAAAATGAAAAATACCATAGTTACTGGGGATGAAGCTTTGAATGTCAGCGGTATATTCTCCTCCTTCAGGTATAGGCCAACACATCTAGAAGACCGCTGGAGCTCCGAAAACTTTTCCAAGCCCTGCTGTGCTGTAAAACTCAAACTAGATACCCTCATTAGTCAGCAGTGTCAAAGCAGCACACAGTCACATATCGCCTCCATGGTGCACAGTGAGAAAAATCTGTAAAAGACAGTTTTACAGAAGTACTATAAAATAAATATATAACTAAATACATCTTCTCCTCATCACCTGATATTGCGGAAAGACTTGAGTCAGTGGTGGATGACGCCATCTTTAGTAACTACATTTTTGTCCTTGAAGGCCTACTTAGCTTCTGTAATTATTGGAAAGGGAGGGGTTACCAGTGGAGCGTTGCAATCTAGAACGTTTCAGCACTTGATGCCCCTAATTATACATTGCTGATATTACACACTGCACGTACAACATTATAACACTGGCTGTGATTAGTTCTCCATAAGTGACAGACAGGTGAACTGTCCCCGCAGGTCTTCTTTGCCGAGGACGTTGGCTCCAACAAGGGCGCCATCATCGGCCTGATGGTCGGCGGCGTTGTCATAGCGACCGTCATCGTCATCACCCTGGTGATGCTGAGGAAGAAGCAGTACACCTCCATCCACCATGGAGTCATCGAGGTGAGAAACAGCTGACGTGTGTGTGTGTGTGTGTGTGTGTGCGTGTGCGTGTGCGTGTGCGTGTGCGTGTGCGTGTGCGCGTGCGTGCGTGCGTGCGTGCAAGCTGTTCTATAAAACAGTCAAGCTGCCATGTTGGGGGGAATGCTGTGCTACATGCATGCATGTTAGAGCACAATCTGTTTTCAGTATAGCCCTCTAATTTATGTATGTGTATATGTATCAGGGTATACAGTATATGTGTTGTTAAATGCCTTATAAAGAGTTGAGCAGGGTACTTTACACTGCAAAAGGAAATCTTTTTTTAATTAAACTTGTTCACTGAATATAATTGGATGAATGCCTGTTGCCAATTAATGTACGGCTTTCGTTATTCCAATTATCCCCATTCATCATTTCAGAATTTTCAATAGTCGTTTAATTAAAGAAAATATGGTAGTTGTGGCATCCTTGTTTCTTTATTTTTGTCAATTTATCTTCTTCAGGGACACATTTAAATGCAGATTACTATAATTTATACACACCCCTCTCTCTCTCTCTCTCTCTCTCTCTCTCTCTCTCACTCACTCACTCACTCACTCACTCACTCACTCACTCACTCTCTCTCTCTCTCTGTGGCTCTCTTCTAGGTGGACGCGGCCGTCACCCCCGAGGAGCGCCACCTGTCTAAGATGCAGCAGAACGGTTACGAGAACCCCACCTACAAGTTCTTTGAGCAGATGAATTGAGGAAGAATTTCACATATAGACACACACACACACACGCACACACACACGCATTAACACAACACACACAACATTTCAAGCACCCTCCCTCCCCCCCTCCTCCCTTCTCCCTCCTTCCGACTGCTCCCACTTCTCCAAACGGCAGCGTGGTTGAGATTATATTGCGTGACTGAAATAGTTGGTTACGAGCAAACAGAGCGACTGTAGCTATTTTTTATTTTAATTTTTTTGCCTGGGCGGACTCCGCGGGCCGAGCCAGTTTGCACCGAGTTTGTTCACTTTAATCGGAGCGAGACAGACACCTTTTTAATTAGGGAAAGGCGTTTTTCTACATTGCTCCGTCTGGCCCTGCTGATGTATGTAAGCCCCCCATCCCGCCCAGTGCATTGAAACAAACCCACCCTTTAGGGGGAAAGAAGTGCGTTCTCTCCACGCTGATTCAGGGCCAGTGTACAGTTGGAGTTTTCTTTTTATATATTGTTTTGGCTTTGGATGTTTTAAGGTAAATCTGACCACTGATCAGCAGGATATGAGGCGCATGCCGAACCTGGGCCTCATTTACAAACATCTGTTGCATGCAGAATGTTAGAAAAACACAAATTATTTGAAATCATTATTGAACATGTGAATGTATTCACCTTCATTTGTTTCTATCATATTCTTTGTAATGAAATGAAATTAAGGCTTAAATCAAGCAACGGATAGTTTCTAAACATAGCCCAGTGTTTCCCAAAAAACTGCACCACTACTGCACTCACTCTACAGTCTACACTGGAGTATAAGTGAGCCCCTCTCCCTCCTCCCCCATCCCTCCCTCCCTCCATCTATCTTTCTTATTTCTTTGCGCATTCTTACGACAGCTGGGCTGTGCTAAGTCACACAAGGCTCTTAAGGATATGTGGACACGCTGGTGAAAATGAATATGTTGACGACGACAGTAGTAATTGTGTGTTCCGAATGAGCTGTTTTTTTTTTCGTTTTTCCCTTTCGTTTCCAGTTTTGTTTTTCAAAAAAGAATGAAAACGGAGAAAAAAAACAAAAGTCACCCGATGTAAAGTCCTTTTTTTAAATTGCGTGTAATGTTACTGAAGTAATGCTGAAGTCTTAGCTGTTCCTATGTAGTGCATGACAACAAAGGACAACAGAATTTGGGGGGGATCAACAAAAAAAAATAAAAAAGATCTTATCGCTGCTCTCTCTCTCTTGAGATCCTTTCTCACGTATAGATTGTCATTTAAGCAAGATTGTACATTTAGTATCTTCTCGTGATCATGTGACTTCAAAGCAATGATGAAAAATATATATAAAATCTAGATGAACGGGCTCGGCTTTGATATCATGTAAAATACACGTTTAAAAAGAGATCTGTGATTTTATGGAATTAAGTGTGTTCTTTCTTTTCTTTCTTTATAAATTAAAAAAAACATGCTACGTTCCTGAAGCTGTTTGTATATTATTCTCATTCAACGAAATATATTGTGTTAAAATGCTTATGCGTACGTTCTCTCGGAGAACACCCGTGTTTCATTTCTGCTTTTCTTTGGTCCAGTTTATATATGTTTTTTTAAGGGCATGTTACGAGTGTGAGGGGTTAACATGGAGCGAGAGAGGGGGAAGGATGAAGAAGAATTGGGTTAGGATTATCTCTGCGTGTTTGTGTTTTGTCATTTTCAGTCTGGTGTTTGATCCACTCGTAAGCCAATGCCATCTCTGTCTTTCTCCTTTTTATTCTTTCGATTTATACTCATTTTGCTGTCTTTTCCTAGAACAGGTGGAGTGCTGAGAGTATAGGGAGGAGAAGGAGGGATAGAGAGAGAGAGAGAGAGAGAGAGAGAGAGAGAGAGAGAGGTAGAGAGGAAATGACTTGCAGTTCCGGATGGATAGCCAGCCAGGCGACAGTCTGTATATAGGCCTATAATGGATTTTTCACCCCCATGCCCCAGCACGCCCCCCCCTTCCCAAACCTTTTCCCTTTAGGCATGCCGCTCACCTCTCTGCCATGGGTGCACACTTGACTCTTCATAAGGCAGAGCACTGTAGTCTGTATATAGATGATAAAAAACGGTCACCACTGATCGAGAGAGCTTGAGAGTGAGTTGGAAGTGAGAAAAAAAACGTGTGTCAAACAATTAGTCCCAGGCTTATTTCAGATCAATGCAAATGAGGTGAAATCCATCTTGGCAGATGTCTATGACCATGGTCCAAGAGGTTTTTTTTATTAGAGCACCTTTAACTGGACTTGTGTGAAAAATTATTGTAAATCAGACTTTACGGTCTGAGGTAAAAATTCAAGCTGATTGAAAATCCACCAAAACGTTCATCTTCGTTAAGGTTGGATCATGGGTAAAAGGTTGTCTCTGTCGCGAGGAGCTCTCACTCTGTTGCTGAATCTAAAGGCGAGTTGGATATGAGTGTAAATGTACATAAATATGGAGGTTGCAGTGGGGTGGGTCCTTGGTTTTCTTTCAGAGGGTGCTCATTAGAAAGCCCAACAGAGGGCAGTAGAGTAGAAGAGAAAGCAGGATTTTCTTTCTATCTTTTTTTCTTTCTCTGTGGATTATATATTGATTTTTGTTTTCCACTGTGTAATATTGTGCAGGCCATTTGCATTGACTGAGAAAACGCTTTCTACACTGTATTCCATAATAAAGTTTTGAATGTACATACACATGCTGCGTCTTTGTGTCTCTTTTATCATGGAATATATTTTGGATAATGCCCCTGGTTTATACTATTTTAGTCTAATACAGTATACCTCATGATTTTTCTTTGCTAGCTTTTTTTTTCTCTTTGTTAGCTTTGTGTATGGAGGTCAGGCTCAGACACAAAGCAGCAGAATGGAGTCAACAGGCATTCAGTGTTGCTAAAGGTTGAGTTATTTTGCACTGATTGCACCTTAACATTATTTTAAGTGCATTAAATCCAAATTCTGTAAGGTAATATTTAATTAAAAAAATAAAACCTGGGGAATTGGGGGTAAACTACAAGTTACTTAAGCAAAGTCAAATTATATTGGATAATTTTTAGCCCCATTTTAACATCCTAAACTTAATCCTACTTCACTGAAATAAAGTGAAATGACATACAATATAAAGTAAGTAATTTATATGGAGTCTACGATTGCATTGTTCAATTCAAAATAAATAAAAATAGGCCTTGTGAAAAAATACCTTTTTAAATACAATACATATTACAAGGCAATATGGCCTACTATACAAGGCAAACAGCCAAATATAATGACAAATAACAAAGGCTTATTTTACAGTAAAAAGAAGATTTTTCTTTGGGTCAGCTCGGGATATTTGGATGCTGTTTCTGGTTCTGTAAACCTAAATATGCGGCCCAGCTCCGCGCAAAGGAGGCACCATTTTGACGTCCGTGAACGCATCATTTCCCCCACCTCCCACAATCCACCGCGGGTCCTCCACATTGGATTTCTGTACTCTGAAGTGTCAATCCCAAGGTGAGTACTGAGTTTGAAAATAAACGCTGTCAAACATGTATGTTTACACCGTCTGTCATGTCTGCGCCCCATGACGTACGCGTGTGATTTTTTTTCAGAGAGTGTCACACTTAGCTTGACTCAGTCACAGCAACCCATTAGAGGACAATGTTAGAAAGTAGCGTCACCTAAAGCTAGCTCACAATGTTAGCATTGACCGTGTTAGCTCACAGTAAACCAGAATGAAGCTAAACCGTGTGTAACGTTGTTTTGGCCTTACTTCTACTACTCTAAATTGACAGTGAAGTTAGCGTTAAGAGGCTTATAGTGTGGCACTTGTTTAGCATGTAGCTAACTCAATGTCATTTACTCTGTCTGTACGCTATTGTTGGAGGGCAGCTACCTTGTGCTAATCTGAAATCTGGCTCGCGCTCGCTAATATTGAGCAATTGTAAAGTAAAGTGATTGTAAAGTGGCTGCAGCTGAGTCCATATTTGACATACTGGAAGTGAAATATGTGACCGAGTCCTTCTAGGTGTAACAACCTGTAAAATAGAGTATGTGACGTTTTATATAGGTTTTGATATAACCATGGTAAAAACAGCATCACCCTATGTTTATTTGCTCCCTTTAGATGGCTCTCCACCGCTTGCTCCATCTCTCCTCTCTGCTGCGCACTGCAGTCGGCCTGACCCTGCGCAGGAACATCGGCATGTCTGCGGTCCTCCTCAAGGAGCTCGACCCGGTCCAGAAACTGTTCCTGGACAAGATCCGGGACTACAACACCAAGAGCAAGTGAGTGGATAAACTACACTCAACTAGTAAACTTAACGGACGGGCAATGTTACGTTTTATTTTCTGTTTTCACGTGATAACTAGTTAGTTATAACTGACAGTGCCATCACGTCACAGGCTCTTTCCCCTAGACCAGGGGTGGCCAACCAGTCAGAGACAAAGAGCCACATTTTTAACTGTGTTACTGCAAAGAGCCACATCGTACACACGGGTACACACAGTGGCGATTCCAGGAAATTTTGACTGGGGGTGGCCAAGGTGGGCCACAGAGTTAGAGTGGGGTGGCCATCGCACCCCTGAATGAATAGCATGTGATATGCTGTACAACCAATTCAAAGATGATTTATAATCCCAAATGCCCACATCATGTTAGTATCCATTGTAATGTTTGTCAGAAAACTAAACCCCTGAAGGGGGGTCTGGGGGCATCCCCCCCCAGAAGATTTTTTTTTGTGTTTTTAACATGTAATCTAAGCATTCTGGTGCATTCTGGCGAAGATAATAAAGGAAAAAGTCAATATTTATTTCAGCTCAGATGAATAGTAAAATTAGCAAGACAACATAACTTGCTAGCAGCCAGATGCCTAACAACTGCACAGAGGGACGGATGACCACTAGCTTTTGACCAAATATCTTGCTAAAAAAATAAACCTTTATTTATGAAAGTCTGCCCTTGCTAAGAACATGTTACACTCGCTAACTACAAACTTTAATTTTTTTATTCAGATTTCAAAAATCTGCTGGGACACGTGCCTATACACATGCATGGGTGGCACGCATGTCACAAGCACACTTATGCTGTTTTCAAGACCTTTGCTGACCAGAGACCAGTTCTAGTGCCTACCATTAATTTAGTAATTGAAAATTGAAAACTGATCTCATATCAGTGGATTGGAGTGTTTGTGTGATGAACTTGGCAACTACCTATCAAAAAAAGTTAAGAAAGAAAAAAATACATATCATCTCTGAACTAGGATACATATCAGGAAAAAAATTTAATTAAAAAAATAAAATGAAAATAAAAAATAACATTTGAACTGGGGGGGGGGGGGCACTGGGGTGGCCAGTAAGATTTCAGGGGGGGGGGGGGCGTTTTTATTTTCGCGGGGAGCTTGCACATGCATGCACAAGCATTATTTATCAAAAAAAAAAAAAACAGGGGGCCCCACACTAGGACTTGAAACGGGCCCCCAGATCGTTAAGGCCGCCCCTGTGATAATGACAGGACTGGACTCCTACAGTACTAAAGACGACAGGGCAGTCATTTTCAACAATGAACATTGTGTGCACTGCCTCACACACAAACTCTCAGTTCAACCAAGTCCACAAACAAAAATATAACAATTTAAAATAGCGTTTTTCTCTTACTATGCATGTTGCTTTGTGGGACTTACTTTTAGCATGGAGAGAGGTGAAGTGGCGCCGAAGATTTGAAGCCTTGAAATGCGCAAATGACACCTGGCATATAAGGCAGAATGGCTTGGCATAACGTTCAACAAAAAATATGAACTCTCCCACTCTGTTTCGGAACGAACTTGACACAATAGTTTACTCACGGAAAACCTCCCTCCAAGCTGAGCGGGCAGTTTTATGTTGCGTCCGCACCAAACGTTTGCGAACGTTATGTTGCGTCCTCAATTAAACATTTGCGAACAGGCATACACATAGGGCCTACACATTAATGAAATAAAAAAGGAAATAATAGACAACATGTAAAACGAACGTAAGAGCCGCATGAAACGTTTGCGAACATGCACACACATAGACCAACACAAAAAAAAAGTATAAAAAAAAAAAAAAAAAAAAAATTATAATCACATAATTTGATATGAACTGAAGAGCCGCACGAAGCTGGGCAAAGAGCCGCATGCGGCTCGCGAGCCTCGGGTTGGCCACCCCTGCCCTAGACCCACCAAAAACTTTTCAAAATTCCACAATAAAATAACTGAGCAGTTCAACAAAATAAATGCCCTCTTTTAAATGATATACCAACACACCAGTTGCATCGATATTTCCTGGCTGCACCAAAAAAAAACATGATGTGGCCTATGACAGAAAATAAATGAAAACGTAGAGGTAGTTTTGCAAAAGAAAAGCTATAATTAAAAGCACATAAGAACACATTGTTGATGAAGTTACGTAATAGATTTTTTAAATGTTTTGGTTTCTCACTTTCTGTCTTTCTCGACCTGTTCTGTACTAAATTGATGCGTGCACTTACATCTGGCTAAAATAGATAGATGCCTTATGCATCTGCTGCCAAGGGCTACATACCTTTTTTATATACATATCTATGGAGCTGCTCAGCCGACCAATGACTGTGCCAAAAAAACGACTGATGTCAGAAGTCCAAAATGGTGTCGCGGGAAAATCAGCTTCACTTGTGTAAAAAGTCATGCGTCAACTTAAAACAATTGACATTGACGCATTTTAAGCGTTGATTAGTTGAGACAGCACACATTAGTTGAGACAGACGCATGAACTTTTAAAGCTGCTTTTTGGATTCTCTCCAGCATGCTGTTCTAATTCCAGTCTTCGCTCTTAAAGGTGCACTATGCAGTTTTAGAGGAGGGGGATTTGTTTGCTTACATTCGCAAATCCTGCAGTTAGTTTACAAAACATATTTACTCAACATGTCATTTTTATTATTGAATAATTATATCATCATAAATCAAAACATTTTGAGAAACCTGGAACCAAATGTAAAAAAAACTGTTGGCCTTGCTGTTATAGACAACAACAGTATTCCAAGTAGCCAATTTTCCTGCAAATTAAGTTTTTTTTTATTGAGATTTGAGAATATACCTTTTGAAACGTTTCCTTCTCAAACTAACCCAAAGTTACACAGTGCACCTTTGTACGTTGTATTTTTAAAATGTGGCCTTTGGGGCGCTCCTGGTGTAGTGGTTAGAGCGCTGTGTCCCCCCATAGAGGCTCAGTCCTGGTCACAGCAGACCCGGGTTAGAACCCAGCCCGGGTGGTTCTCTGCATGTCCCACCCCTCTCCTGAACACTGTCCTATCACCTTGGCTCTCCCAGGGCTTCAGGCGGCATCGTGGACGCAGGGCCCTCCTACCAGAAGAACGTGACCGAGGAGATCACCAAACTGCAGAGGCTATACGGAGGAGGGGACCTCGCCAAGTTGCCCCAATTCAAATTCACAGGTTAGTTTACATGATGTGCTGTGGGAGGGTTGTTTGTGTCTCCTCTCTTACTGTGGCCTATTCTGATATCATTTAAAAATGTGTTTTAAGAGGTCAACATAAATTATATAGTCATTTCAATTTAGACAAGAATCAATATTTTAGATGTAGAATTGCAGTGTTCTTAAAGGGGTAGTTCAGGATTTTAGACATAGGGCCTTATTCCCAAGTTAGCCTTGGTGTTCTTTATCAGTGGAGACAGTTTTCAACACATTTAATTCAGTCCTTCTAGTTGCAGAGTGCGCTCGTGCTAAGCTAGCGCACGGCATCGGGGGGATACCTAGCCTGCTACTAAAACAGTCTTACCCACTCCACAGTACACCCGAGGCCAATCAATTATAACGCCAGACTATCGATGTAAATGTCTGTGTTGATAGAATAATTTTAGAAATAAAACCAACCTCGCATCGCATGAATTATCGCATTTTGAGGGACTACTTTCTTAGCAGCAGCGGACTTTTACTTTGCTGTGTAACCGAATCACTACAGCAGAAAGTAAACAGAGCAACGTGGGACAGAAACTGAAACTGCACTGCCACCAGTCTACCGTCATTCTGTCCCGGTTCTCTGCTGCAGCTCCAGCGGGGGCTGTCTCTACAGACGCTCTTTCTCTTTCTGCCCTTTGAGCATCCCTCTCAATTCTTCATCAGTGTATTCCGGCTCGTACAGGTACGGGCAGCAGCAGGTAAACAAACTATTATAGAGCCTGTAACCTAGGTATTAGTCCGCCGCTGCCGCAGCCTACAAGGAATAAAGTCCCTCAAAATGCAATATGCGAGGTTGGTTTTATTTCTAAAATTATTCTATCAACACAGACATTTACATCGATAGTCTGGCGTTATAATTGATTGGCCTCGGGTGTACTGTGGAGTGGGTAAGACTGTTTTAGTAGCAGGCTAGGTATCCCCCCGATGCCGTGCGCTAGCTTAGCACGAGCGCACTCTGCAACTAGAAGGACTGAATTAAATGTGTTAAACTGTCTCCACTGATAAAGAACACCAAGGCTAACTTGGGAATAAGGCCCTATGTCTAAAATCCTGAACTACCCCTTTAAACAGTTGTCAATATCACACGTTATTAATGATGCCATTCTTATCTCATGAGACAAGGCTTTGACACTGCCCTTGGCTTACTGGTGTACAAAGGACAGTGCATTTCTTAATTGAATTAGTTCAAATTGACAGTCATTTTCATTAACAGTGTTAAAAATACAATTAAATGTGCTTAGAATGGCGTGACTATCCATAGCTATTTATTCCTTTGTCCCTGGAGAGGTGTGCTGTGTCTATTTATAGTGACACATTATTGTCTCATTTTGTTTGAAATTGGTTTAGGGAGTGTGTTGTTTCATATCTTCAAAGCATTTTTTGTTGTATTCTTTGCTGTAGACTCCAATTTTAATTTCAGTTATTGTTGCAGCTGATGTAGTTGTCATTTCTCAACAGCTATCCCTAATGTATTTCTCTGTTATTGTTTCATTTCTTTGCAGATCCCAAGTTTGACGAAGCAGCCAAGTAAAAGCTGTCCATGTTGTATGTCTCCTACATGTCACAAATATGTTGTATTTAATAAAAAGATAGTGGATTGATCCATGAGGCACTGTTTGTCAATGAAGCTGCTTCTGATGCTTTCCACACCCTGTACAGTGGATCAACCAAGACAATAAACAAATATTTGGACGCTGTCTATAATTTTGATGTTGAACTTTTACAAAATATCTCTATCGTGCACATGGTATCAAATATATTATAGAATTTTCTGTTAAAGATAAATCAACATGATTTCAGATACTGTTAGTCCAGAAAAAATAATAATCTAGGGGACACAAGATGACTTTGCATTACAATTGAGACAATGGCGGCTGACCTTAGATTGAAATTGCACGTCCCTCTGAATTGGTCTTGAAATACTCAAATCATGTCAAGGATTAATATTTGAACACAAAATAGTGTCAGAAAGGGGAAGTGTCTGTTTGACCTAAGATTAAATGTTGAGCTCATAAAATGTCCCCAGATTTGTCTTTCTGTTTTGCAGTTTTTCTCATAGTGCAGATTATTTTAATCCACACTTAAAAACACTGTCTGCCAGAAGGCTTTGGACCCTTGTTTGATGCGCGAGTGTGTGGTCATATTTTACACTATATTTGGGCTATAGAGTTGAGGCATTTTATTTATAGCGTCCACTTTTAAATATTGAACTGTAATTCTTATCTGAGATGCTGCATGCTTGTCAGCAGGACATTTACTTGAAAAATGAATGCACAGCAGAGGCTGTCAGCATGTATCTTATGATGCAGCCAGTTTTAGGAATATGGCCGCCAAAAGTCACAAAAACAAACGATGTTTATTAATGATGGGATTATTGTTGCAATAATGCAAATCACTTTGAATGTTTTTTTGTATAACTTGTGGGCAGCTTGTGAATTTTTTTTCCATAGTTCCTTTCCACCAGAGTGTAAATTGTGGTCCCAATAATTAAAGCAAGTGTGGTCTTGAAATAGAAAAACCTTTTTTTTTATTACCGATACAACATTCAAATAAAACTCTGAACAATCCATTCACACACTGTCTAAAAACAGACACTCCCATTTCGATAAACAGTGGCACAAAAATATAAAGACAGAGAAAAAAGTAAGGCAAGTTCTTTACAAAAAACTGTGATCCATAGATAAATATGACAGACAAATTAAAAAGGCACAAGGTATATATATTGATATATATAAAAAGACCATGCAGGCACATTAGGATGGAATGGGGGTTGGTCTCAATATAACTGGCTGGGGTTTAGCTTCCTGTGTTGTCTTGGTCTGGTTAAATGTTGTTTACTAAGGTTATGAGGGTCTTGTGTGGCACTGTTGCCCTGGTTACATAAGACAAAAACATTGGCATGTGGTAGATGCTGAGGTAAACTGCATTTATGTTTAAGTAGTAGTAGTAGTAACACAATGCTCTTTCCCTGTATCTTTTAAGGACAACTAATCAGCAAATAAACGGTCACTCTTTGGTAAAAGAAAAGGTAGTTGAAACGATTGGCCTGTAGAGGAGATAAATAGCCTGTTGTACTGTATAGCCTATAGCGCGGCACTAGTCCCTGTATCATTCAGAAAGTAGCAATTGGGAAGTTCAAAATCTGGCCGCCAGGGGGGAGCAGAATGCTTTGAAACTTGTACTTAATCCCATAAGAAGAGAGAAAATGGCACAGGCGACCAACACACAGTACAAAGCAGAATAATTTTTTTTAAAGCATTGCAAAATTTGCTTGTCAGAACTCATCCAAAAGGAAGTGGTATAAGGGGAAGAAGAAGAAGATTGAAATAAGCACGTATTGGAAGATCAATAGCTCGTTCAGAGTCCACAGAGTAAAAAAAAAAATCGAAAAAGGAATCCAGTGTTGGCACCTTATCACGACTCGGTTGATGATGTGTATTTCTCACAAGGAAGGCCAGCTTTCTCAGAGCATGAATGACTGGGTGTGTTTAAAGTCCTGGGGCTGTGAAGGACACAGGAAAGAAAAAAAACGTTGCATTAGCACTTCCGCATTTAATTGATTATCTTGCACTCATCTCAGCACTATGGCCCTCTCTCAATCAAACGCGTCGACATTTTTTTGGTAAGATCAAGTTTCAATGGCTTAAGTCAGCGCTTTGCTCATGTAACCACAACATATGCAGGGAGGGTATGGGACTAAGACAACTAAAAAAAAATACTTACTTCTTGGGGCGGTGGTACATAGTTGACATTGGACCTGAAAGACAGAGAGACGTGGTTAGCACATAGGACAGTTTGACACAGTCACGAAGAGAAGAGAAGACACTGCAGGCGGACAGCTGTATTCTGACTCATATCGTTCCCTGCATAAATAATGCACATCATACATGGCCCAACCTCCCATCCCAACAGGCCAAAAAGCGAAGTCTTCCTGACTGAACTCTATGCCACTGAACAGGATTTATATCAAGCTGGAGAGACGAATGTTTAAAGGCAACGGTGTTCATATGTAGATAAATAGTCCCCTATTACAGACACAATTGCCCCCCAGCTAAATTGAATACAGTCTAATCCAACCACCCTGCAATATATCTGGCTTTCATAAAGGTTATAATGTTTAATTTTGTTGGGGCTGGGTTCTGCTGTGTTGTCTGATTTTTAGCTAGGTATAACCAACACACTGTTATTAGTGTGAAAGCTGGAGCTTCCAGCATTCACACTATTGTTATTCTAATTACAGTTATTGGTCCTTTGCCACACTGGCAATGGAAGCACAATTGAAAATCTAGTTATGAAATAGCTTAACATTTGGGAACACTTGGGATTACACAAAAGAGACATGAAAAAGACTTTGAGGTTTTACTTGAGCAGATTTTTTGTTGGTAATTTTTACCTAAGTTACGCATCTCCATAACACAGATGTAACATACTGTATATCAAACTCATAGTTTGAGCATTAAGATATTTTCAGTTGGATACCATTTATCAGAAATGATGTGGTTTTGGAATTTTCTCACTACACAAAATGTCCCAATTAGGTATTCAGCTGCATATAGATTGAAACTATATAAGGTCTGTTAATTGCTTTCATATCTGACTGTAGGCCTTAAGGGTCACACTCACGTGTCCTCAGTTCTGTGCAGGGTTTGGCTGCTGATGTGGGCTGCACCATGAAACTGGGAGATCCAAAAGGACCTGTAGGGGTCAGTGTGTTGACTTTAAAATGGGTCAACAAGGGGGAGGGGGAGGGGGTCATATTCGGACTGGCACTGCACACCATGCTTTTATGGAGTAGGGGTGGGTGGGTTATTAGTATGGAATATTAAATCATTCATAAAGTCGTGCTTGAAAAATGCAGCGTAATGCATTGGCCGTCATCCAAGTTCTGTAAACTTGTCAATTTGATTTGTGCTCCTCAATATCTGTTATGAAAGATTGTCTTATTCTTAGCATACTTTTTTATTTTTTAGAGTGTGAATATTTGGACAACTGTGTGTAAACTGTCCTTCACACATTTGAAAGGTGAAGACCCAATGCCTTCAAGCTTGATTTCACAAACAGCTCCCAGCTCCACTAGCGTCCAGTAGCTTGTGAAATTAGGTTTGAAGGCATGATAACAGGCCACATCTAAATATGCAACACTCCAAAAAATAAAATAAACCTGCAAGCAATGACCTGAATACACCATGTCAAAAACACAAATCAAATGTGCAAGTTACAGATCTAGGATTACTAAAACCTTTAAAGCTTTATTTTGAAAATATAGCTTTGTCCCTGTAATCCTAGGGTATGTCCAGCCGGTACAAAACTATTTTCAAGCAAAGGTTTATGAAAGATTTAATACTTCATATATTTTCTGTAATGCTGGACACACATGCAGCCAATCATGATGCAGCAGAGCTCAAAGGAATGCTGGGTGGAGCAGGTCAAGTGGCGAGCTAATCACATGCAGCAATCCAAAACCCCAATATACAGTGACTTAATCCTATGTGACTCTATTCTGCTATTATTTTTTCCTTTATTTTTATTTTTTTATTACAGTTGTGGAAGTGTCATTGAGCAAGACAATTTAACGCAAACATTCAGTAACTGGTATTTACCATGGTTTAACACTTATTTTCTTATAAAAAAAATTGATAGCTGTTTCCTACTAGGCTACACAATTTTGTTCACTTGTGAATAGGAAACACAAACCAAGGAGCTCCATAGATGTAAAGTAACTATCAGAGTATATGAACGTTTATGTGTATTGTTCATGGACACTTTAAGCAAGTGAAGTCTTGTTTTAGTTCTTAGGATCTTAAATCTGTGACAACATTCTGTAAATATACCAATTAAAAGTGGACCCTGGTTTAACATCATATAATATTTATCTATCTAACCAGGCCTCCTTGATAATTTTTCTCTTTAAGGCCGACCTGCATTCCTACTCTAGTAACTGGTGCTTACTATTGGTTCATCATCAGATATCGTGTCGCATTTGTCTTTGAGTCTTTGTGCCCATTCTAAATAGGGGAGTTGACACTGACATCTCCGGTTAGCTCAGTGGAATAAGCATCCGACTCTAACCTTAGACAAAGGAGCTTTCGCATCAGCTTCAAGGAGGCCTGCGCGGTAACAAGCCAGTAATCAAATAATAAGTCACGCGAGTGAGGCCAGTCATTTATGTCACTGCCTGGCCAGTCAAGCATCAAAACATCCTTACGCCCATCTCTGGAGTGTGTTTGAGGGACAGGGCCTGTTATTGTGAGTGAGCACTGCACTAACAGCCCTGTGTCCTGCCACTCTCATTCTTTACTTCAATATCTAAATAATATTAATCCTTTTAAATTACCCATCCAATCAGGTTTAAGTCTTTCTACTGCCAATATGTCCATCCATACTGATTAGCATTGGGTTAATTATTCCATAATTATGCAGGCCTGGCAATGATTATTTCTCCTCCTTTTCATCGTCCCTATTTTTAGATCATCCGTCGAAGCTCCATTTTGACATGATTTCAACAGATGCCTGGAAGTGGCAATCCAATTGGAGAAAAAAAAGAAAAGAAAAGAAACCTTTTCCCATGGTTTTTACATCTGTTGACGCCAATCACTGGGGGTGAGTAGAAACACAGGCGCTGCTGTGGCCCAAACCACACACACACACACACACACACACACACACACACGTAGATACACACACACACACACACACGTAGATACACACACTGCCACAGCTGTCCCTCTATACAGTCCTGACTCAGCACACAGATACGCAGTCTAAGTGCAACAACAACCCACGCAGCCACCCCCACTCACTCCCCCTAAACGTCAGTATATTAAATAAGCCTGCATTTGTCCACCATCAATGTTAATGCAATCACAGAGCTCTTACCTTCCTCTGTGGCCTGCCGATTGGATGAGTCAAGACGGCCCATGGAAGAGAGAAAAAAAAAGAGTGTAATTTAAAAAAAACTAAATATCTCCTTTATTTAATTGAGTGACTGTCTTTGAAAAAACTTAGCAAATAACAGTAATCAAGAGGCAAACTTACGGCTGAAGAATCCGTTGCGATGTAAGAGGTAGCCCCCGCATCCGCACACAACCACGACCAGGCAGACCACCACCACCGCAGCCACCACCGCCGAAACATTAACGTCCTCTGCAAGTATATGAACATTTAAAATTAGTGGAGAAAAAAAAACATCTTCCAATTCCCTTATATAGATGCAGTGAGTCACAAAAGATGTGGAAATATATGAACGCCTGACCGCCTCTAACCATAAAGTCTACCGAACAGGAAGTCAGCAATTTTAATACCTTTTCCTATACTCCCCCAATACATATTTCCTATCATTTATTAAGCACCATTAACCAAGAGTACATTATATAATTTATTGGCAAGCCGAAAGACCTTTTACAAACATTACAGCGTAACTTCAGACTGTGTCATTTGCCCCCAATATGGGCACAGTATAGTCCTTCAAATATATTAAGTTTGGTTTTGTAAAGGTATATCACATTATAGATGCAGGTTGGAATAACTTTAAGAGGACCTTTCCACTTCACTGCATCCCTGATTTTCTCCAGGGCTGAAAGGTGTGGGCGGAAGAGGCAGGACACACACACACACTCACACACGTGCGCGCACGCACACACACGCACACACACGTACACGCACCTATTGTCATGTGCTTGCCCTCACACTTCTTTGCATCGCCCACATCATTGGAAGCCTGGCAGCTGTATCGACCGGTGTCCTCTTTGGCGACAGCTTTAAATTCCTGCAGAAAAGAGAGAGAGAGAGAGAGAGAGAGAGAGAGAGAGAGAAGAAAAATAAATCTTCTATTATGACATCTTAAACTGTTTGTTAAAAAGATCAGGGCTTTTAAACTAATCCATTTTTCTTGGAGCGTCCTTGAACAAGACCCAGAAAACCGCAACCTGCTATCAAACCAAGGAGCGCTTCTTTTTGACAGATGAATTTCCTCCCCACGATACTGCCAGGAGACAATGTCAACTATTTCCCAATACAAATCTTTCCCTGTTTCCCTTATCTGCACATACACACACACGCACGCACGCACACACACAAACACGCACACACACAGACTCACCAGTATTCCCGTGTGTGTGTTAATTATATAGGTGGTGTTGCCCTGGCGAGGCTGGACTAGGGGCTTGTTGTCCTTGAACCAGGAGTATGTGGCGGGTGGGATGCTGTGTTGGTCCCTACAGCGCATCTGCACCACAGAGCCCGTCACCGCCCCACTGGGGATCTCACAAGACGGGGTGTGTGGAGGTACTAGGGGGAAGGGACATTGTAAGAATAAAAACATGAAGAAAAACCATGGCGTCTCCTAAACTTCGTAGCTGTTGTACCACTTTCTCCTATCCTCTCGTTCTTGCTCTCACTCCAAGTTGTATACCCTTATTATTATTATTAAGTTGGAAGACTGAAGTATGTTCCTAATTTATTTATTCTATGCTTTTACCTAAAATGATTCTGGTATGCAAGTATTTTATGTTTGTATTTACTGTTTGTATTGTTAATCTTATATGTGTACACTTTTGTATCTATTTCTGTCTAGCGTCAGCACTGATCATTGCTTTAATAGTTTTTTACGAATTATCCAGTGGGGGGGATCCAAGATAAAAAGTGATTGATTGATTCATATTCATTCTGTACCCAGGACTTTGAGTGTGATGTTGGTCTCTCCCAGGCTGACAGGGTCCAGAGGAGCACTGATCTCACAGCGGTATTCCCCAGCATCCTCCTGGGTCACCCTCTGCAGTGTCACTGTGGCTCCGTCTATGTACGCACGGCCCTCAAAAGAACCTAAGAGAAAAGGACAGAACGCAAGCAAGACTGGTAAGATGAACTGTCTTAATCTATAATTTACATTACAGCAAACCTAATGATGAGGCAGTACATTCAGATATGCACCCCTACGCAGTTTCGCTGTCCTTCCAATGAGTCCTTGAAAAGTGTTTTAAGAGAGACAGGTTAAGAGTTTATGCCTTGACACCACTGAAAATGTTAGCCTGGAATGTTAGACCATCTTGATCTAGTGTGAGCTTCACAATATTTTCTCTCCAGGGGTGGGACACGATCTGACTAGAGGCTAGATTGACGACTATAAATGAACCAATCAGGGGCTGGTATCTACTATTGGACCCAAAGTAGGGAGGGCCCGTTCTGACTGCAGGCTAGATTGATGACTACATGAACCAATCAGGGGCTGCCTTCCACTAACGCTGCCCTGATTGTCATTCTAAGGCTAAAGAAACAACAGGTCTCTTACCTTTGAACTGCCCATCAAAGTACACAAAGGAAACATCTTTGCCCTTCTTCTTCCACTCAATGCGTGGGTTTGAGTCCCTCTCTGTCTTGAACATGCAGGACAGCACCGCGTCTAAAAATAGAAGCAGAAATCTGTGTCATTTAAAAAAAAAAATCTATACTTAGTTTGTATTGGATTTATTCTGTCAGAAATGATGTGATGGTGCAGGCAGCATCTCTTGAAGGGGTGAAGATGAGGGCTGCCAGCAAATTCTTTTTTTCTTTTTTCCGCCTCACCTGAGAACTCACGCACATCCACCTTGTGCCTGGTGGTTGTCACGGTGACGGTAACAGAGGGGGAACCTGTATGAGGGGAATGGAGAGATTGAAAAAAGAGAGAGAAAGAGAAAGATAGGTGGGGTTGGAGCAGTTTCAGAAACGCAATATCGCTCGTCATCCATTAGGGGGGCAAGGTGAATCGGGTGAAGTGCTCTCCACTTTAGCCCGCCAATTTACAAGAGGGGAATGCTTAATGGACGTCTTTGGTCTCTCTCTCTCTCTCTCTCTCTGTCTCTCTCTCTCTCTCTTTCTCTCTCTCTCTACTGTCTGAGTCTTTCTGAAAAAGGATTACTCCCTCCTCCCACTATAATCCGGCGAAGGTTAAGGAGCAAGCTGCGGACCGTATGTTCATTTAAGCCCAGGTTACGAGAAGGTTATTAGGCGTCTCACTGGCGTCTTGTCCAGATTAACCTAGTGTGTGTTTGGGGGGTTGGGGAGGGACATAGGCCCTATTAGCCAGAAAGGGAGGGATGGTACACTTTCAGTTGTTTGTTTTGTGCTTGTCCTTATGTGTCACTAGGCCAGGCAAACAGGAAGAGGAAGGGAAGCTGCCTTTTCTTTTCCTGTGCGCTGATTGGTTTACAGGGTTTTAGATTATTGTCTGGTCATCCTGTTGTTAACAGTTAGATTGCGGGTGAAGGTTATCAGAGATGATGGGGCTAGATACGTTAACACACAAGCAAGGACAGTTACACACTCTATTGGCACATAACAAGCACGTATCACATCTCCCAAAAGCATGAGAAAAAAAAGCGGGGGGGAAAATTGTCAAACTGGAGGCTTTAGCAGTTTTGAGATTACATAATTGATGTTGGATGGGCCTCAGGGTACCCACTTTGAACATTGAGGACGTTAAAAAAAACTAGACACATTTTAACTTGGCTAGGATGAAAGATGTCACCTTCATGCATGTTTGAAAGCAAAAAAAGGCTTCAACTCTTAACTCTTAACTTCAACCCACAAAACACACCCTCTCTCACACACACATTTAGACTTTTCCTGTCATTGTTTCCTGTAAAATGGTCCCCAGACATGCACACAGATTAAAATCAATTCTGAACTTTAAAAAAAAGCCTTTAAATGATGTATGTATGCTTGGTCCAGTTTCCTGTTTGTCAAGTAAATTCCTCTAGGCTGTCTCATTGTTACTGGATGACTATGGATGTTGAAAGGGTGGAGCGAGGCTCGGACAAAGGACAGGATGTGCGGAATATACAACAGGAAGGTGGACATGTTGGTTGGCTCATACGAAAGAGAGCATGCACGTTTTTCTATATAAAATCTCTCTCACTCTTAATTGCCACGGCTATTTTTACATGAGCTTTTAAATAACACAACAGCCTTATACACAAACAATGTCATGTGCCAAACGTAGCATAAACAGGGATGTTTTTTAAAAGCTCTCTCTCAAGTTGGCTGGGTTTAGCGGGTGGCTTCCTGTGGTTCCAAACTTTGCGCTAAGTGAATTAAAGCTGCACGCTCTCCCTGCAGACTCTGCCATGTGTTGACTTCTTGCGGCAGTGTAACAAGATTATAATTTTAGCCTCGGCTCTGGCTAAAACCTGGACACACACCCCCACCCATCAGAGGAGCGTTGTCTCTCAGAAGGATGTATACAGGGGAGGGAGTTACAATGAGATTAAAAAGAGAAAAGGGGACGTCAAAGGGATGAGATGAGCAGCCCCTAAGAATAGAATACAAATGAAGTGGAGTGGAGAAGGAGAGTGAGTTGGTGAAGGAGCAGGGGGAACCACAGACCTGCACACGAGCATGAATAAAATAAAAGAGTGGGGACTGAAAGCCACGGAGATGCTCTCAGACAGTTAGGGACCGTGAATGGACTAGGGAACGCTCATGTCACATACAGTATAGTGTGAGAGACTGAGAACCCAAGCCAGGCCTGCTGCCACCACCTTGAAGGGTGTCCTCCTCCTCTCTGAGAAGGACAGAGATGTAGCAGGGTTTGACAACACGCCCGCACATCTACCCCTCTCCATTGACTGACGCACGCACACATCACATCACGGGGGCGAAGAGGCTCTGCACCAAGGCCCTGTGTCGGTGTCGTGACTAGCCGTGGAGCCTTACTACCGCCACCATGAGCACTGTCAACTCCAATGGCTCCAATTAACCGCAATAGACGAGCAACACATGAACACATGGCCCCGCTCAGATCATTTCTGGTGTTGGTGGGTAGTATTTCAATGTAAAACATCGCCAAATAAGAGCTTTTAAAAGTCACATCCTGAGCTCAAAATTTAAATTTGGGCTTCTACTAGAAAATGTTTTCACGCTGTAAATTAATATTTCCCTTAGTGCCATGTGTTGTCGTCAGGCTTCAGGTTTCTTACTTTGTGAGACACATCATGCCGTTTTTCAAGTTTTTTTCAGTATTAATATGGGTATACAGTATTAATGTTGAAAAAAAAGAGAAGAAACAGCAACTTCAAAGTCTACCAACAACACCCTACGGAGCCCATAGAGGCCTTTTCAAGCAGCCTAGCAAAATGAGGAGAGCTTTTCTAAACCTAAAGCTTAACTACCTCAGGGGGGTTTGCATCAAAAGATCCATTACAGATTTGCTAACGGAGAGTTGTTTTAACCATAGCATCAAAGTATGGCCAGCTGGGTCGGGCAGTTTGCAGCTGTCGGGCTGTGAGGACCAACCATGAGCCTGATCTGGCCAATACTACGCTATGTGGCTGCCAAATTTGGAGAGGTGTCTGTAATGCAAAAGGTTTTGGTCTTAATATTAAGTACAGTTAAAACAGCATTTCAGACATACTTGGACTATCATTAAAACATGGGTGAAGGGGCCGGCCTTCTAGCCAGTTTGAGTGTGGGCTTATTGGGGCTCAACTTCTGCACTTTGAGGGGACAAATATGGTCCAAGACTCCACCGGAGCCAGCAAGTGGTCCTATAGAATTAGCTTTATCGGATTTTAAAATGTACTACACCAAGGAGTATAACAAGCATAATGGGTGTGGGGAAATTAGACCTAGAATAATGGTATTTAGTGTGCTTTTAAAGCAGATGGATATTTGAAGCTGGTTCCAATATGGCATCAGATATGTCCACTGTAGTAATTAAAATGCTTCTGCTTTGCGCCTGTCTGAAGAACAGGAACATCAAGACAACACACACACACACACACACACACACACACACACACACACACACAGACCTAGTGCATCAACCAAACTTTTTTTTAAAGGGACGGTCACCCCCTTTTTTTCCCGAGCGAAAAATAGAAAGGATGGCACGCTCGCTCCTTGGCACGCTGTCTTTCCTCTCATTACGTGGTCCGTACAGAGTGTTACAGACACTGGTGGGGTGGGTGGGTGTTTGCCAGCGCCGTGTCGAGGTCAAAAGCACGGCCGGCTAATAATCGAGGCACTTATTTAAATTAACAAGAGAACAAATGAAAGAGGGAAAGGGAGATAGGATATGGACTCGTGAGGACATGTCCTGTCTGGCTGGCTCGACTGTGTGTGATATAGATAAAAGCACACGTTTCAAAGCCGTGGGGGTGAAGAGCTAAACGGGGTGAGGAGGACGTGTGTGTGTATGGGGTGTGTTTGTGTGTAAGTGTGTGCTCCTGTTGAACAAAGCCTCTCTGTGACTGTAACCCTGGGAGTAACAGCTGTCTCTGTCAGACACGGTGTGTGTGTGTGTGTATATGTGTGTTATGTTGAGATGTGTGTGTTGGGGGGATGTTAGGTCTTTTGCCAGGGACCCTCCCAAAACATTTCCTCTTAATTTTTTTTCCTTTCTTTTTTAAAGAATACACTCCCCAGGCGTTCATAAAGAGTTAAGGCAGATTTACTGTTGCTCATGTTGAACTGTTGGCATCTATCCGTGGGCCAGACGATGAGTGATTTCTGTCAAGTTGTCCACAGTAAGTGTGGACACACACACACACACACCCCTGAACTCGTGACCTGACAGGTGGCAAAAATGTGGACAACACACAGTTAAATGTGTGTCACTCACTCACTCTCACTGTCTCATCACATCCATCTCAAATTTCACTTGCATGTCGCGCAAGTCTCTCCATGCAGGATCATCCTGAGCCCCTTTACTGAAAATGCATCCCAAAAACAATGATTGGACGAAATGTTAATATTATGTTTCTGCACACTGTTGTACGTATGATTTGGCATTTTAGAAATTGGATTTCATTCATGTGTGATGGTATGGCCTAATACTAACAATTTCCAATTGTTAACAGCAATATTTTTGTTTTTTGAACTCTAGTTAGAAATCATCTACTGTCAGCTGAGGAACTTTGATGCAGGAGAACCCCCCACCCCCCTGAAAAAAACGGACAGATTGAGGTGAGAGAGCAAGGTAAAAATGAAATTGAATATGCAATTCAATTTTCAGTAAAAAAAAACTTTTAGAAAATGTATGTTAAAAGTCTACCTGTACAGCTGTGATCTTAAACATTCGCCCCTGGTATCATCATGGAAAATTTACTTTTAGAACAACAAGGTTTATCTCACTTTCAAATTTCCAATTGAATTTTTTTTTTCCTGTTTTGTTCCCAACCTGCTAGACCTCCCGGGAACATCCCCCAAATATGAAAACACCTCTTCACGAAGAAAAACAGTTTGAAGTTTCTGGTGGTAATCCAACAACCACTGAGCTCATGCAAGGATCCCGTCACCTCCAATGCCAAAAAGCAGTGCCCAACACCCGGCCGCTACCGCCCATGCTGCCCACACCCTTCACATGGCAACCGGCCAAGCACAACTTTAGGGGCCAAGTTGTTAGATTAGGAACACAACCTGGGTGCATCGTCACCTTCAACCCACTCTCACAGAGGGGCTTTAACTAAACTGAGCTACTGTGCAACAACAAAAATAAGATTTTTTTTTTTTTTAAATACATTTTATTTTAAGTCTTCTCACTCTAAATTTCTCCACAAAAAACATCCAATGCAAAAGAAAAAAAATGTTCCCATTAGTATCGTTTCGTTTGAGAAGCAACTATAAGACAGAACACAACAGAACAGTCCCTTAAGAAAAAACACTTCCCAGAAAAAATAGATACTAATCCACTAAAAGAATGTCACTTTAAGTCTAGACTACTAGAGCAATAAATGAAAGGCAGGAATAATGTTTGCAGGACATCCAGGGCAAGTTCTAGTAAGAACAATTCATTTAGAAAAGTTGAGAGAATAGTAGACCTATAAAATAGACTAGGTTACATTATAGCTGCCCATTCACCACTTTACTCAGTTTTCAAAGTAGAGAAAAAACAGTTATAGTTCTACTGAATGAGAGTTGGAATAGTTCCCTTTGGGCCACTTACATTGCATGAGTAAAATCACAATGGGAAGATACAGGGACGTCCCCTCCATGATCGTCCACCTCTCTGGCCGCGCTGCTGAGTCTCGTCTTCCCGGGACGGAGCGAGGAGGCGAGATCCCGAGCCTCGGCTGTCTGCTGCTCGCACTTGTTCACAACTCTCCAATGATTCATCCAGCTTCCAGGGCGGGAGTGCACTGTTCTCCGTAAGGGGGGCGCAAGGAGGAGCGGACCGGCCAGGCACCGTACAGTACACGCGGAGACTGCTGCTGATGAAGGCGAGCGAAATATATGGGAATCGATCGGGGCTTCAGATAGACGCTATAGTGGAGTGGAGTCTCGCAGTAAACGTGCCTTGGTTGCAACCAATTGTAAGTGTACGAACGAACGTGCTCTCCCCTCCTCTTGTCGCGCGCTGATTGAGGTTGAGATAGTGATGGTGATGGAAAGAGGAGGAGGCAGGGAGGAGTGAGTGTGTGTGTGTGTGAGCGAGCTGTGCGGCGGAGCACCAAGAGCGCAGCTCCGTGTCCAAGACGCGCACTGCACTACCAAATGGCCACATAGCGGGAGTCAATGGGCATCACCACGTCCTATACTACACATTGATCGATAGGAAAATATACAAGGCAAGTTTATTATATTATAAGGCAATTCAAAGTGATGTATAGTATATTTAGAAAATAAAGGAAAACATAAAAAATTTAATTTATTAATAAAAGAGGGAGAGAATAATTGAAAAGCATGGATGTGCATGAAGTCATAAAGCATAGAGAAAAAACACATAAATATATCACTTTGTAACAGCAGAGGACATTTTGCAAGGTTGTGGATTCATTAACTATGGTCTCTCTTCTAGTATTTTTCTCATCTTTGTATACAGTAGGAAAAAAACACTAACATATTATATATGCCTAAAATAAAATAAAATGTCATTATGCAAGTCTCCACTTTCCAGTGTTAATGCTGGCTATACATATAAAGGATAGCCTACATGTGTAAAGATCCTCCTCGTTGGAGGATCTTTATTTTAACTGCATGTAATATAACGTTTATCAAATCAGGCTGTAACGTTGGTCTCGTTTAACAGGATGATCTCATGTTAACAGGCGGGCAGTAGGACCCAGTGACGTCATCAGCCCACTCAGCGATGTCAGGATCGTTTCTACCTCGGCTCATTTACCTGTATCCTCTGTAAGTAGTCTCACTCATAAGGACATTATGGGTAAATTAAGACGCGCACGCTGTGCCAGCCGTGCGTAAATGACGCATATTGGAGAGGTCCGAGTGTGCGCCAAATGCCAAAAAAATCAAAGAAAAAACGAACATAATCAATCGGAGCTAAGTCACATCCACTTCTTTCCAATAACATATTCTACCAGTGTGGGGACAACACATTTCATGACTGAATATCGACTGGTTAATGGCTGATTGAATTATACCACCACTGTATCTGGCAGCGACATAGTTGGAAAGACGTAGTGTGTGTTGTTAGTTCAGATTTTTAAAGAAATCGAAATATTTGTCAAATTTTCTTGCTAGGAAAACAACTTAAAATAAATTTGAAAGAAAAACAGCCAAACCAAAAAATTAGTGTTCTGTAATGGTTATGTTTAGAGGCTTCATCTGAAAAATTAACAATGTAAAAATCTCATCTCACCTTACATTTACTAACTTTACTCCTCAGTAATGTCAACAATAAATACAACAACTAAACACTTGATGTCAGGATTCAGGTGTAGCTCAGCAAGTTGAAATGCTGCTATAAGACAATTTAAGGTTGAAGGATCAAAGCTAGTGACACTTTAGTGGTTCAAATCCCACTTTGAGCAGACACTTTCCATTTTTTCTCCTGAGCAGTGTGAACAAGAGCTACAGCTTCATGCTCATGACCATGATCAGGAACAGCTCAGTCAGATAAGTCACTGACACTCTGACATCTGGAGCAAGAGTTCAAGTCCCTAGTGAAAGACAATTCTTAGTTCCTTCATTTAAATACACACAGTAAACAATGCTGTTACAAAGTCACTCATCTTAATCAGGCCACAGTTAGCATAATACTTGTACCTACATACTTTAATATCTAAACATATGCTAAGTTCACAGTTGTTAGTAAAGATTGAGTGACGACAAGTCTCTGAAGCTGGCTTGGTGGTGTAGAGGTTATGTCATTTGTCACGTGATCCTGAGGTCACAGGTTAAATCCTGGGTTTTGACTTTACAGTCAGACATCTTCAGCACAGTGAAAAGCTGTCAGAGAAGAGCAACAAGTGTTCAGTGCTGGTGGCACAGCGGGATGGTTCGATACCCGTCACTCCCCGGCATTGGGCAGCACACGTGCAAGTTGAGATGGAGCATGGGCTCTCTCCAACTTCCACAGCCCTGAGAGAAGGGGGTTATGCAAAACGTTTTTTAATTGCAAAAAAAAAGAGCATAAAAAATATTTTCAACGTTCCTAGTATCCACACCACTGATAGGAGACTTGACACATTGTCAATTATCTATTGTGAGTTAGCGTGTGATGCTAACTGCCAGCTCGTTAAGATCAATCACTATGGTTACAAAGTAACTGATCTCAATGAGGTAACAGTTAGCATCACATACTAACTCATCAACAGATAACTGACAATGTGTCAAGCTTCCTATCATTAGAAGAAATAAGTAAGAATCTACAATCATACTCACCTGTAGCTGGCGTTGAACTGGACCCCCTCCTCATCCATTAACACTGTTAGACGGGAACAGAACCAAGGCTGCTGCTCCACACACATGGGCCTTTAAATGTAAAAATCAAACTTAAAGATCAAACCTGTATTGACTCACTCACTTACAAAGAAGCTTGTTTTACAAGAAGAGACACAACAGTTTCCACTGGGAGCCGTTACTACACAGTCTGCTTCCATTACTTTAGCATTAAAACATTTATCTCTCTGCTTCAATATTCAACATTGAACTGAATTCTTCAACATGAAACAGAGCAGCTGATAATATGAGAGAAACATCCCACCTCAGAGAACATCTTCTCTCACTTCTTCTTCCAAGATGGCGTCCATTGAGGCCCAATATCTACAAGTGTGTGACCAAGAAAAGTGTTAAAATGCAGTTAAAGTACAGATCATACAACAATAACACATTTCATAACATAATGAAATAATAATAATATTAATGTCGATTAATAAAATTACAAAGATCCTCAGGATGTGGACGAACCTGAACACTCTTCCATGTTTCCAACAGATGGTGTGTTAACCTAGCCTAGCGGTGCCAGGCTAGTGTAAACCGGTCCACCTGCAGCATCTGTAGCATCCAACACAAAGTCAAGAAAGTCAGCACAAGTTTGAGATGAACCACGGTGCACAAAGCAGCCTTGTGGATGGAATAAAAAGTGGATATTTGCATCGATGAATTATCTTTCCATTATATGTTGTTCATTTTTCAGATGAAGTCTCCAAAATAACCATTATAGAACGCTCATGTTTTGGGTTGGCTGATTTTCTTAAAAATATATTTTAAGTTATTTTCCCAGCATGAACATTTGACAAACATTTCTATTTTATTTTATTTTTATAATCTTAATTACATGAACTGCTGAAGCATCTGGGCCTCAAATTACATATTTATATGGTACATTTTGTTTTAGTAAAAAATACAAAATAGATAAGTTGGAGACTGTTTTAACACAAATAAGCTTGTATGAAAAAACTTGTCCTATGAATTGTCTCAAGAATAAAAACACACACTCCACTTTTTTCCAACCATGTTGCTGCAGGATACAGTGGTGGAATAATTCAATCAATCAGCCATTATTAATCAATATTCAGGTTGCGTTCCGAATCGCATACTTTCTACTATATAGTATGTAGAAAAAAGATTTAGGATGTCCCGATTCTTGTGGCCAGATTTAGGATGGTTAGAATACCCGGATGGTCTACTTCATGCGGCCAAGATTGTTAGTGTTGAAAAGTGCATCCTATTTGGGCGATTCTGACCCACAATCCAGTGCGCACGTGAAGTGACGTAACATCGACGAAGCCTATAGGTCCATGTTATGAAAACAAACGGGGATGCGACGGATATAAAAGCAAGAGGCAAGATCAAGGCGCAATGTTATGATGAAATAAGAGAGTAAAGTATGTCCCAATAGTATGCCTACTGCATCCTAACTAGATTCTTTTTATCGTCAGATGTAGTATGTAGAATAGAAAAAAGAAAGAGTATGCGATTCGGAACGCAACCTCAGTCATCCCTAGCCTGGTCCTACCAGACCATCGTACTTCATTGAGCGGAAGTAGGTAGGCGGGCGGTACCAGGCTGTGTTGTTCCCACCGGTTCCCACACTGGTAAAATACGTTATTGGAAAGAAGTGGATGTGACTTAGCTCCGACTGACTTTTTTCGGCATTTGGCGCACACTGGGACCCCTCCAACATGCGTACTTTACGCACGGATGGAACAGCGTGCGCGCCTTCATTTACTATTAATGTCCTTATAAGAGAGACAACTTACAGAGGATACAGGTGCATGAGCCGATGTAGAAACGATCGATGAATCAGAGATCGTGACATCACCTATTATTTACTATCTATGGACATCACGAGTGGACTGATGATGTCAATGGGTCCTAATCCCCGCCCGTTAACATGAGATCATCCTGTTAAACAAGAGCAACGTTACAGGATTTAAGCAGATTTTAATGTGAGGCAACGACAGAGAAAGGAGTAATTAATTTAACAAACCATATTGAAGAAAATAAGCGTGACCGTTGAGTGTAGTTGTTGTTGCTCGTCGCTTCCTCTAACAGCTCATCCACAGGTGATTTCCTCAGACAATAACAGCAGAAAAACACCGTCAAAAACAGCGTCAAACGCCACGTCTCTTCTCTCAATAATCTCTCATCTTCTCGTCGCATCATCGGCTCCAGTTTGACGCTGGAGCGTTTTTTTTATTCGACCACAAAACAGCCAAAGCAGCAACGCGAGCTTCACCGTTGTCTGTGTGTTTGTGTTCGTTCAGACTCTGACCTCTGACCTCCAGTTCAGTTCGTCAAGCCGAGCGAAGTTTCTTCCATGGTTGTAGGGTCTATGCCACACTAAGATCAAATAAAACAGCGTTCTACATTAATATTTTCATGTTGTTTTGAGATGTATGTTTTATAATAGGATTAGGCTGTATATATATAATTGTATTCCTAAAATGTCCTGGAAGATGGACTCACACTCATTGCAGTCATGTGACTTGATACCTAGTAAACTCACTTCAAAAGTAACCAGAAAGATTCACAGCTTTGAACATGCTGTTCATCTGTTGTTTTAATTTAGATTGTGACACATTCATTTTATACGGTTTGGGACTATGTGTAAGTCTGGCAACAAAGTCATTGGCAGAAATGAGACCAAGAATAGCTTAAGATGGTAAAGTGTTCCCCATATAGATGAACTTCTTTGACTGTCCAACTCTGACATCATTTGTTGCTGACGATCCCGTTTCTTCAATGAAAAGCTGCAGGGAACCTCTGAAAATTTTACTGAATAAGCGGTTACTTTGATACTGATGAAAACCTTAAAGACATGATGGTTTCAGGCATGTTTTGCAGCATCTCTTTCCCGTATTTTCTAAGTTAATTTATGGACATTTATTCCTGGATGGACCTCACACATATTGATATCCCAGTGAATTAATCAATATGTTTTAAAAGAGGTTTGACCTAAAAAAAAAGGTGAAAAACAACTCGATAAAAGCATAAAAAAAACATTTTTTCCCTTAGTTTCCACTGTTGTATTCGGTCACAAAATGTCCCATTGTCTTCATCTCTCCATGTGTGTCCTACTGGCATCGGGGGAAGTTTCCAAGTGTCTAATGTCCATGTATATTATGACGTTATTAGGGGACCAGTTGTTAAAGCCGGAAGGTTTCATGAATAGTTAACTTGAATCATAAATACTTACTTACAGATCGGTTGCAAAGGCATTATTAAGAAACAACATGGGTTGCCAGGTTGGTAAAAAAAATCCCTTTAACTGATTACCTTCTAGGAAAAAGATCTGGACTAAAAACCTATTTACTTTCCTATATAAACTTTCCTTTCCTTATTGTGAAATATAATATGCACAAAGCAGACGAGTAACAGTAGGTGCACATTACAAGCATCTAATATCAGCCTTTCATGTGACATCTTCTAAGCGTAAGTATTCAGACTACTGGTGATTTTAAGAGGTGTGGATTTTGTATGGAATGGATCTGGGCTTACTTGTCTCTAAAACTTGTATGTGACGTTACTATTCTTATGAAATTCCTATGTTTTACGAATGGTTTGCAATGATATTCTAATATGTCTGTAAGTGCTGCAGTCTGTTATTGGTTTAATATCAAATGGAGGATGACAAATGTATTAAGTAAGTCTGGGTGAACACTTATTGGTCAACATTACGAAACTGCCTGACAAACACTTACACTGCTTCCATAATGAAATGAAATGTGGTCTACTTTAGCCATTTAAAAGTGGAATAACAAAAACAACATTACAAATTCATTTTTAAAGGAATGCATTATTCCACAGTGTTTTTCGTAGCTATTCAAATTTAATCATGTTTGAAAACGCTAATTCCTAAACATCTCCCAGAAGTCCGTGCAGCAGCAGTGTGGAATTTTCAGGGCAATATCTCCATTGGTGCGACTGGCTCTTAAGTCCAAGGCATATGTCATTGGGTGTGTCTCGCATGTTGTTAGTGTGTGTTGGTGTGTGTGTGTGTGTTTGTGGGGGGGGGGGTGGAACAGCTGCACAGAAGCTAACTTTTCTGGACCGAGGCCGCCCCTATACAGCTGGACTGTGATTAAATGGCTAGAAAAGGAGAAAGCACAATACAAAACCATTACCCTGGATGACGCACACACACACACTCGTAAAGGCTCAAATGTCAAAAGGTGAACTGTGATTTACAATTGGGGGAGGGGGAAGAGGGCTGTAAAGTGTGGGGGAGCTGCTAAATATTCTTCCTGTTATTGGTGCGCATTAAACATTACCAGCTCTCTGTACTTTTGCGCAAACTGTGGCGAAATAGCACTTTGATATGTAAACTATTAGAAAACAAATGTGTAGCTTTTATCTGATTAATAAATAATTAGTAGAAATTATATTAAACATTACTACCAACTTCTAAAGCTCTGTCTAAAAACAGTGGTACCAAACATTCCATCTTGTGATTCAGAGCACCTCCATACCTCAGTGATGTACCGTTGCAGGGAATTTGGTTGGATAAAAAAATGGTGATATCTGCCAGAAACCAAACTGTGTTATGTCTGATGTGTCCAAATGCCTACAAGTCTGGGAGAATCTCGGAATCACACACACACACACACACACACACACACACACACACACACACACACACACACACACACACACACACACACACACACACACACACACACACACACACACACACACACACACACACTTTCCTCCCAACACACTCTGTGGATTGAGGACCACCTGTTTGACGACTGACAGACACAACAGCTGCACTGACCTTCAGCCAACGCGCACACACACTCCGCTTTTGTTGTTAAGCAAACTGCTGACACACACTCACACACAGGCGCACAATCCACGCCTTTCCATTTTCACTCAGTCTCACTCACTGCTACACACCCGCAATCAGCTGAATAGTTATAAATCAGTGCCCAGTGCCAAAACCCCCACCCTCCACCCACCCAGGAGTGTTTAAATATTTCCCTCCACACACCCAATTGCAGGACTGATAGGGAAAATGACTCACTTCAATTTGCGACCGATTTTCACAAGAAAGAGATAAATGGAATTGGGTTTTTCTTCGTCTTACAGTTCTTATATATTTATTGAACAAAAACAAACAGTCAGATACATTTGAAAGTGTGTGTGTGCGTGTGTGGGAGGTTACACAGAGGTGGTTACTGGCTGGGGTGTTGTGTCAGGGGAAGAGGGTGGGCTCACTTCGTCAGGTCTGGGCACATCAACCTGTGAGAAAAGAATAAAAAAGGAAACACATTATTTTTGATTTTATAATTTGAATGGTAACATTTGTTAAATTTCTCCTGTATCCAATAAAGAAGAAATGACCTGACAGGACATTTGTATAGATGTTTTTGCGGGGGGGGGGGGGGGGGGGGGTGGAGACATGTGTTGACGGCGTGGGTGGCTTTGTTTTGAGCGCCAGCTGGAGGCAGACGGGGGGACATGCTTCCCAAACCGCATGCAGCCGCCCACGCATCAGTGCATTAATACACCTGTTTCTGCTCTGTTCTATATGGTATCGGATACACAGGGTGGACAAAATAATACTAGCCTTTCAAAGTTACAATTATGTATGCTAACACATCACAACCTTAAAGTGTCAGTCTTTAAATCACCCTCCAATCATTACAATTGGCTGCACTTTAGTAGGGCTACTGTAAAAAATGCATTAGAACAGTTCCTGTTATTTTGTCCACCTGGATAGAGCCTTGTCAGGGTGTTCTACATTCTGCCAATATATTACACCATTAACTGTAATACAACTGTTCATAACCTCTCTCATTGTCTGAGTAAGCGTGTGTGTGTTTTTCACAGATGGACTCGATTGTAGCGCTAGATCTGTGCTCCCAGAGCTCTGCAATTACTTTGGAGTACAATCTAATCATAACTTAGAAATGTTCTTATAAATAATAGAAAAACTCTGTAAATAATATAGAAATATAGAAAGGAGGGCCAAAGTTGACCATAAATTATGTACTTATGGGTAACCAGAAATACACACTGAGGACAAACTACTTCTCTGTAAAAAATAAATTTGGTAGTGGTATTTATACTTGATATAACACAGCCTTTTTGTTCAAATTAAATTCATCTCGTACATGACTCAGAGCACAGAAATGCAGCAAGTTAAGGCAGAGCATGGGGGAGTTTTCCCAAGATGAGAAGGTGCATATGCATTTTTCATGTGAAATCATGTCTTGCTGAATTGATGGCAGCAAAGTACAAAAAGGAAGACCCTTGTTGTAATCCCGGAATCATACTTGTGCGCAATACATTATTTAGTGGAATACATATGTAACTTGATATTTCTGACAATTTAGGCAGTCTCTCCACATTAATAAGTTCAAACCATGTTATCTGAAAAACCTCTTACTGGTCTTAAGTGATGTCTGTCTACCAGTTAAAAGGAGGACATGATGTTTGCTTACATCAATTCAAGACACTGCGGTATAAACGTCCTTCAGTTTATAGCTCCTCTAGTGATAAGTTGTAACGATGCTCTGTCAACACATGGGACAAAGAGGACAGTACGGTCACCCTCTATAAACGTCACACACACACACACACACACACACACACACACACACACACACACACACACACACACACACACACACACACACACACACACACACACACACACACACACACACACACACACACACACACACACACACACACCAATCGTTAATGTCAGCTGGTAATATGGAACAGTGTCATAAAAGTGATGTTCTGTAGCAACTCTGCATACTAATCCTGTGCTTGTAAAAACTCAATAAAGACGTGATCCAAAGACTACACTTGTGATGTCTGTCCAACTCTCACGTCCGTACATTTTGCCTTTAATAAAAATTCTATTTGAAATTGCTCAATGAACTCAGAATCTCTGTGAAAATGAAATGTAGGCCACAGAGCACAGTATGCCATCAGTTGCCGAATCGTGTGTCTATTAATGAGAACATCTTCTTTTTTTTCATTACGCAATGCCAGAAAGGCTGCAGCAAAATATATTTCACCTAGATGGCTCCATCCAAAATTATCTCGTATAGCCTAGTTTGAATATGGGGATTTTTTTTTTGCTTCTCCTTCAGTGCTCAAGCCAAAGTGGGTAATGCTCACAGACAGAGAGCGGATGCAGCGTTGCATTCATCTGAGAGTCACGACGTCTAGAATGAGAGCTTTGAACCTGGACACATTTAAAAATACTCCTCCTGGGATCTGGAGCTAAGTGACTGTCTTTGATGTGGAGTTCACAAAACAGCACTTTGAAAAGGATGAGACCTGGGTTGCTTCCTTTTTTGTGTCCCTTCTATTCTCTGTTGTTGAAAAAAAACTATCTATCTATCTATCTATCTATCTATCTATCTATCTATCTATCTATCTATCTATCTATCTATCTATCTATCTATCTATCTATCCATTCGAATGTGGAACAGGACGTCATTTTGACAAGTATCCAGCAACTAGACCAGACCGCTGACCCCGACACACAGGAGTTGGCATCAGTGCTGGAGCTTTGTTGTCAGTGTTGTTGGAGGGAGACCACAGACACCCTGGTTGTTCTTACCAGTTTCTCTGCCCGCTGCCTGAGCTTCCTCCAGACTGTGTGGTGAGCCTGCAGAGAGAGAGACAGACAATGTGACTACGCAGCACATGCACACACTGATAGAGTTACTTTTTTATTGCTCCATACACTTCGCTCCCAAGCTTTGATATTAGAATGTTTATTAACTGTCATATGATCTGTTCCATGGCAACACCGGTTTTATTTATAGTCTTATTTATAGTCCACTTCAGCCTGCTAAAGCATCACTATTCACTGGGTATTTTAACCAGATATGCCAACGAAATCTCGGCAGATCAGGTTTTCACATAAAATGTATACAGACCTAAGAGAAATTGGGTTAGAAGGAATAAGTAGGTTAGAAGGAATGTTTCACTGATATGAAAACTTCAGATTATAGAACACAACTTAAGACTGTCTCACATCAAGGTTTGGGTCTCAGTGGGATCATAAATACACACACAGGAAAAAAAGTAAAGTTAAAAGAATGAAAAAAACTAAACACATATACACACACAGTATATGAATAGATAATAAAGAGCAACATAAAACATGAATAAATAAACATAGTCCTTAGATGAACTTGTGTACTTTGGCATTACACACACACACACACACACACACACACACACACACACACACACACACACACACACACACACACACACACACACACACACACACACACACACACACACACACACACACACACACACACACACACACACACACACACACACACACACACACACACACACACACACACGTCCCCTACCTGCAGTTGCAGAGGCAGGGAGAGGCCCTGTGCTCTGCGGTGTTGGCCCCAGGCTCCCTGTCCCAGGCTGTGGACGGCCGTCACCTCGTACTGAGAGCACAGGCCTGTTCTGGACACCAGGGGGCCAGCACTCAGCAGCACATGGTCACAACATCTAAAAACAAGACAGACGGGTAGATTACCATGGGAAAAGTACAGAATGACATGATGTATTTAATGTGACAGATTGAATGTCAGATTGAAAATGACGTATTCATATATTTGTCTGAGCTCTTGGGAAATCATCACCTATCAAAGGCATTAATAATAACTATATGAATATAGACTAAAGCATTGTGATCACGGATGGTTGCTGTTACAGGTGATTTATGATCATAAGAGGAGGAATGTGTGTATGAAAACTGACCTGTAGAGCATGACTGTGCCTTTGGGACTCTGTGCTGCCTTCTGCTCCACCTCCTCCTGTTTAGATCTGGGTGAGACAGAGGACACATTCAACGACACGCTTCACTATATGTTTTCAACTTGGCAAGAGACACGAGAACAGTCCAAAACAATATGGAAGTCAAAGAAAGGAGGAAAGAAACAATCCCTGTGTTCCAAATCGCATACTCTTTCTTTTTTCTATTCTACATACTACAGCTGACCATAAAAATAATCTAACTAGCATGCAGTATGGTACAATTGGGACATACTTTTACTTATTTACTTCATCATAACATTGCGCCTTGATGTTGCCTCTTGCTTATATATCCGTCGCATCCTTTGTAGTTTTTATACGGCGGCTCAGTCAATGTGAATTCACGTCTGGTGCGCACTGGATTGTGGATCAGAACCGCCCCGGATTATAGTAGGCATTCGGGTATTTTTAAGCATGCTAAATACGACCACAGGGATTGGGACATCCCAAATCTTTATTCTACCATACTAAATAGCAGTCAGTCAGTCAGTTTACCTGCTGTGTGAGAAGACCTCCAGGGCCACAGAGGGCACCACCTCCAGTGGTTCCCAGGGCATGTCCTGGTGGATCAGATGCTGGGCCCCGCGGGTCAGAGAACGCAACGACTCCTGGAGGGGACGCAACAGAAGGGACCATTTACAGATGGAACTCACTTTAGTCACCAAGGAGCAGTTACAGTCAGAGATAGTCTTGTCATTCAAGGCACGAATCAAACAAATAAAAAGATGCTGGTGACTTAACAAGAGGCTTCAAAAGGTGATAACAAAAATTCAAACAGTAATACATCATCAGCTGTCTCTCTATCTCACACACAAATACATATTTAAATAAAGACCTCAATTTATGAATGAATTTTCTTTTACAGAAAAATTCTTAAGACATTAGTTTTAAGAAGGAAGTAATACCTAACACTCAAAGGATGGCTCTTGGGTTGAATGTCAATTTGAAGAAAACTATCAGTTTTTGCTGACCTCTAATGGTCAAAAGTCTCATCTCTGATGAAGTAGTGTAAATGGTTGCTAGTGCAGCAGACAATCTAGCATAAAAGCAGTGAAATGAAAAAACAAACACCTCAGAGGGGGTCCACGAGTCCAGCCGAGGGTCCAGCACCACATCACAGCAGAAGGCCCCCGAAGTTACTGAAGGGGAAAACACACATGAATACTAAATATAATCAAATAAAGCCTAGATCCCGCCCCCCTTTTTTTACATTATATATCAATTATGTTCTACTTAACAACAGGCCACTGCATCTACCAGTTCCTTTTCATGCTATCTTAAAAAGTTGCTAGAAGTGTTAGAGCAGCAGCACTCTCACTGCTTTGAAATAGCGATCCATCATTATAGCTGATTATGGTAACCGTGCAGACATGAACATACCTGGCAGCTCTGGTGTGCTCAGAAGCTCCACTGTGAACTCATCCTTGAAGGCCGTCTCCAGCACCTGGCCAAGCAGGGCAGCACAGGAACGCCAGTAGGCCTGAGGGGGGACAGGAATGAATATGCAGGGGATACTTGGCGTAGAAAACAATCAGAAATCCCATTCAAATATATATTATTGTTTTTATTATGGTACCTGGTTGGCCAGTGTTGGGTCGCTGTCTTTAAAAGTGAGCAGAGTGAGGGAGCAGGAGTGGGTGAGAGGCTGGTGAAGAGGCCAAGGTTCCCCGTCCACCAGGGCCAGCACTGAGTTAGTCACATGATGCTCTGTCAGGTCTAAAGGGGGAAAGGAGTTTATCAGTGAAAAATAATCTCTGTTTATACACACACACACATGCAAATAACCCAATTCATTTTGTAGCCGTAAACAAAAGACCACCCTGTTATATAGTAATGTTGTTGCTTTTGACCTGGTTTAAGCTACTATTGTCTCATTTCCTGCTTGGATTACAGAGTGTTTTATTTTGAAAGCGTACATTGTTGCCCTTCCCACGATCCTGCCACAGTTTAACAGTAGAGCTGAGAAACGATTAACACGGTAAAATCAAGGTATAAATGCCGAAGGGTTTCATGTGTTAGCACTCTCCATAGAGGCACAAGGCTAGGATCTGTTGTATTACTTTACTTTAATATTAACATGAATGTGGCTAGTGGGAGTAACAATGCTCTGAAAACCACGTGGAAAGGTAGAAAACTGTTGTTTTTGCAACCAACTAATACATTGGTTTTGGGATTTGCAACACCTCTGAAATCAACAGTTTAGTGTCAGACCATCTTTCAAGTGAGATATTCTACAATACATTGAAATACGGTTTAGATTATGGTATTAATTTAGTGTTTAACGGGGGAAGTTTGACCTGACGTTAAAAATTGATAACTGGGGTTTTCTTCATACAGTCGTGGGAATAAGACACATTTTATTGAATTTTTTTATTTAACCTTTATTTATTATGAATGCCTACAGTGACCAAATTCCCTTGCACTCACGTCTGGCACAGCTGAGAGGAGTGGACATCCCTTTGTTCATGACGAGCAGTGTCCCGTCCAGCCCGGGGCCTTGTACCGTCACCTCCAGCTTCTCTATGCGGGGGAACAGCGCCCTCTGCCTGGCCTGCTCTCTGGAGAAGACCGCGCTACGCTGGCCGCGGACCAGGCCAGCCGGCGGACGCACCGCTGCAGCTGCCGCCGAAGCAAAGCCTGGGGTTGGGCATCACATACCAGTTAACATCTGTTTAACAATGTCCGTTCACGTTTTAATGTCAATGCTGCACATATTTATAATGCTTACCACACCATATATATATATTTTTTTTTTAATTATATTTAACATTATTGTATTACATGATGTACAGTATCCTATTTCACAAGTTATTGTTTTTATTACCATGTACAGTATTCTATTTCATCTATATTTAATTTAACTTTATTTCGCATTCTAATTTATATTATTATGGTGCACCTTATCTCTACACTTCATCTGTCCTTGCTCTACCTTTGTGTTTATTTGTGTCTCAGGTGTTGCTCTCTTCACTTGTGTGTTTCTCTCTCTTATACATTTCCTTCTTCTATATTGCATTGTTGAGAGGAGCCTGGGACTACTGCTGCTGTAATCGTTGTGCATACGACAATAAACCATCTCGAATCTATAGAGTGGAAAGATGGAAGGATGGATGGATCAAAACAAAATAGCTTCTGGACCACCAATGTTACGTCAAATGTGGCTGGTAGTAGAGCTTATTCGTGTCACAGAGGATAAACACCAGGTGTTTTTAACAGTGAATTGTGGCTGCCTTCCGTTACAGGGCAGGTGTTAAGAAATATTATTGCGGGACACTTCATATAAAAGACAGTTGATGTCATTGAATACAGATGTACCTTTACTGCTTGTAAGGTTAAACAGTTTCATTAAAATTCAATGTCCGTTTATGTTTGTACGAACACAAAAGTGACATAAAGCTTCAAGCACAACCGTAGACTGTATATAAGAGCACGACCTGTCATTTCAACCCAGCTAGCTCACGCGCTAATGTTACCCGGATAACGTCAGCTAACAAGATACTCACGGCGCTGGAGAAATTGACACGTAGTCCTTGTCGTCATTGTGAAGAATATCTCTCAAACTACATAAAAAGAAAAACTCAAACAAACAGAAACAGAAGGGGTCAAATGGATGTGTGTTGTCTGTTACTTTTGCCTCTGACTGAAGGACGCCATGCCTGTTCCGTGTGCAACGACTATTTCGTTCCGGGTAGGAACCGAAGACAGTACCGGCCCGACGGAAAGGTCCGTGTGACCTAGAGGATGAAATGTTGATCCCAGTGTGTGACAGCAGAGGCCGCTGTTGGCAGTCGTTTCAATGAGGCTTATGTAAAGGATACCCAGCAATAATTATTGTATTGTGTAGACACAGAGAGAGAGAGAGAGAGAGAGAGAGAGAGAGAGAGAGAGAGAGAGAGAGAGAGAGAGAGAGAGAGAGAGAGAGAGAATTAATTTTCATCAAGGCACTCCCTTATTAATAACATTATATATCTGTGTATAATACTTCTGTGATATCCCCCATTGGCACTTGTATTTAAAGTTTTGATATTTATAGCTTCCCTTTCTAATTGATTTCTTAATTAGCTTAGTCTCTGTCTCCTAAGTGTTGAAAGCCTGTGGCTCTTATGCTGACTGGACGGAATCCAAAGTTATGATCTTGGCTCCAAAATTCTCACGTGTCCCCCTCAATCTCATCCCCTAATGGACTGTAATGGCACTCAGAATTTGACAAATGCCTGTTGGAATTTTTCAAGACCAGAATCAGCGGGGATGTGTTGGCACTTCATGGCAGCAGCAGAAGGAGTGGCAGGACGCAGACACTAAACATCATAAATCATCTCGCCAGATTATTGCTAAATGGCGGCTTGAAAAAAAATGTAAAGGCTTTTTTCACATTGGGCGCAAATCATGCAAGGCATCTTCAAAGTTGTGAATGACACTCTAGAGGGACCTGCGTTTTCAACATAAAATAAACAAAAAAAATAGTTGCATTCACACAGAAAAAAAGGTTTATTTGACAAAAAAACTCAACACATTTGTGCATAAAGATTTATTTTTTGTTGAAAATAAGTGTTTCTGGAACATTGAACCACTAACATATCTCATGTGACTTAAGATAAATGAACTACACACTGACACCAATGTTCACATTTCGACCATGTAACAAGGCATTTTGTATCATAATGTAAAGGTGTAAAGACAAGTGTCTGAACATTTCAATGACTGATTGTTTGAATAGTAGTTGGTCAATTGACTGATTGATACTGTCTCTTTGGGTGAGATTGATTGTACTCAATGTCAATGTGACAGTACAATGACTTTCATGCACACGTCATCCATGTTATGTCAACATTTGGGATCTTCTGAGTGAATTTCCCCAAAGGTGCGGTTTCCTTTTATTTTTTGTAACATTCGTTCATCTTATTCATTCATTCGTATTCAGGTGGGGGGCTGTGAAATGAACTCGCAGTATGACTCCTTCACAGTGGTGCTACTTGACATCCGTTTTAGGATACTTGGTGATGGGTCTTGCACTGTCAAAAGGTCCCAAAAAGTGCAACAAAAATAAGCAAGTCCGTTAAAAAAAAAACTGCTGAGCACACCTGCCCCCCCTGCTTGGACCTATGGCTGCTTTCCCGCAAAACCTTTAGCACTAAGATCCTATTTGTCGATAGCTTTTGAGTTGGTTTTGGCACCGTGCCCCCCACCCACCAAGAAAAATTGGCTCCTACTAATTAGATGGACAGTGATGAAAGCGGTCAAGTGTTGTTGTTTTTTTTCCTTTCAACAGGAAACCCCACCAAGCGTTCCAAGGAGTGATGTATGTTGAAATTAGATTGTCCCCCTTAACCTGCTTAGTCTGGTTCCAGTTCTGTGATTTCCTACATTTCCCAGAAACCCCAGCACAGACCTAATCTGCTCGATACAGTTTTTTAAGAAAGAGTGGATTTTTCTTCCTGTAAACCCCCTCTCTATCTTCTCGTCTATCTAAACATGAATTCATTTGCATTCTAAGTTCCTCATCCATCACTTCTCAAGCAGCAGAGACTGTATTGAATTTGCTACTGTAAGCTGCAGGCGGGGCAGCAGGCCTCTCTCCGGTCTGGCAGAGGGCAGAAGTCCATTTGTCGGACGATCTCGGCGAATAGTTCGTCCACCATGGTCTTGCTCTTGGCGGAGGTCTCCATGAAGGGACAGCCCCAGTCCTCTGCCAGCGCCTGGCCCTCGCTCGGGGACACTTCCCTCTCCTCCTCCAGGTCCACCTTGTTACCCACCAGCACCACCGGCACCTGCTGATACCTGCAAACAGGCCAGAGATACGCAAATGTCAAATCTCAAATGTGCATCAAAAAATGTGCTTTGCCTTTTTATCCTGGGTGTGTTCCTTCCCTTACGGACAGGAACTTCCTCATACCTTATGGGAGAAAACCGGAGGAGAAGAAAGGCTAAACTCAGTGAAAGCGTGTGGTTGTGTGTGTGTGTGTGTGTGTGTGTGTGTGTGTGTGTGTGTGTGTACTTGTGCTTGTACACGCATCTTTGTGAGAACTACTTTAAGCTTTTTTAACCATTGGACTGAGGACATTTTAGGAATGTGAGGACTTTTTCACTTCCTCAAAAGGCTGTTTGAGGGTTAACACTCAGTTTTTTAAGGGTTAGTGTGAGGGTTGGTGTTATTAGGCATTTAGTTCTGACGGTTAAGGTTAGGGTTAGGGAATGCTAGGGAATGCATTATGTCAATGTGTGTGAGTGTCCTCACAAAGATAGAAGTAAAAGAATGGGTGTGTATGCGTGTGTGTGTGTGTGCATTGTTGGCCTACATACTGTATTTGTTAGATGCAAAAACAATGCGAGTTTTTGAACAATGCACAATGGAGCAAGAGGAGAGGGATAAACAGAGCTACATTCGGTGAGAGCCTCCCAGGGGGGATCTCCATCAATGTCTAATATCAGTAGGCGGTCCCATTTGAAAACTGTCATCACAGGGGGGGAAAAAATTACTGTGATGCTCTATTTATTCCCGGACACATTATGTATGCGTTAGCGTGGCATGCAAGCTGTACATTTAATGGCTTGTTTAAAAACCCTTAGCACTCCACTTTGCATCACTGCCATCACGCACTAAGCATGTCTTAAGTAATGAGAAAGCTTTTCTTTGTGTGGCCGAAGATCCCACTCCCCTTATACAATGGAAACCAGGCTAGCAAGAGTGATGGTATTTTGGGTTATTGAATAATTGAATAAAGGCTAATGTGCTTGCTCTCACATGAGCATTGGCCTTCACACCATGGAAACAACTATTCTCCCCTTCATTTTTAAAGCCGCAGCTCTTGTGTGTCCTTTCATTGATGACTCTGTAGTGTATAGGAATTGCCATGGACATCTTTTTTTGGCAAAGTAATGTGTACGTCTACATATATTAGTCAATTGTCATTGTCATTTAAGTTTGATAAACTTTACAGAAGTTTGGTTTAGATGAGGCGGGCTGTTGTCTGGTTCTTATTACTCAATTAGTATTTTGAACCAATCACTGTAGCTCTCTGCCCAGACGTTGTATATAAACACTCGCTGTTGCCATGGAGAATGTTTGATACAGCCATGGCCACACAGTCCAGTCAAACTGTCCTACCAGTAGAAAAATATGTTTTTTCAACTATGTTTTATAATATTTATGATCATATATTTTCAATCTGATTTTTGTCAAAGCTTATTGAGACACCCAACTTTGATATCATATACTGAACTTTACTATTTTGGACTGAAATTTATGAGAAGCACAACTTGAATTGAATGCTAACGTTTCTGCCGGATGAGTAAATAGGGAACTGCTAGCTAACCGATTCATTATCACACTGCTTATGGCTGTTGCACAGGGTTTAATACGAAAACATCTGCAGTGATGTTATGGACAATAGTGTGCTTTCATCAGTTGTCTAAGGTGATTACAGTTCAAGGACAGTTACTTTATAGATATTCCATTTGATTGTGAAGCCCTTCATGTCTGCGCTGATTAAATGACTGCAGAATGTCAATTAGGGTTAGAGGGTGTATATTTTCACAGTACAGAACATCTAATAGGCTCCACCATCAGTCATTCTATAAGTGTAATCCTGAGCCTGGCTTATTGATCTGCTGTTGCTATTGAGAAATTAGCTCTTATCTGCAAACTGGTGGCCTGGTGCCCAATGCTCTAAAAAAAATTGGTCTCAATGAGGTGAAGGACACTTGAAAGCTTGCTGGAACACTTACAAAGTGTCCTCGAGTGTGTACTAAGACCCTACAAGTCGCAAGGGAGACTGGAGTATGGTTGAGCTTGACTTCTGACCACCCAAAGGAATTCAGAAGAGAAAAATTATTATTTGTATTTTATTACAAACTATGTCAGCAATTTCTCCTTAATTGGTCGAGAAAAATGCTGATGAAAATGAAAAAAATCGCTCGGAAAAAGGCTGAAATGCCAAAGACTTTACCCTGCAGCTTTGACATTTCCACACACAGCCATGCACTGTGCGACACACACACACACACACACACACACACACACACACACACACACACACACACACACACACACAACACACAAAAACACAAACACACACACACACACACACACACACACACACACACACACACACAGCAGCTGACCTCAGCAGGACTAGGATCTCGCACGGCCTGCCTGTTCGGTAGAGCTGGACTCCAGAGGGTGTGAAGTGTGAACAGCGAGGGAGCGCACCACGCAGACAAATGCAATCTGACAGCTTTGCAGGAGAAACACTATATATAACTACAAAGAGCCAAGGAGAGCCTGCTTCTATTGGGTGGGGTGGGGTGTGGCGGGTGGGGAGTTTGTTTGTTGCAGCGTCAAACTACCAGCTCCCTCCTCCCCAGATGGGGGAGAAATTGAAACTGCTTGACACAGCACAAACAAGTAGCTGATACCATGTATTAATCAAAGAATATGCCAGTCAGTGTTTGGCATTGACTGGGTTTAGGGCATCGCAGTTTTGTTTTGCTGGAGTGCTCAATACAGCCTACAGTATAACTCAAATACATAACTATGGTCTTTTTTTTTTTTTACATTTCTACATTTATTTTTGCAGATTAAGGTTTGACATAAGCCACCATGCTACAATCAAATAAATGACGACTGTATGTGTAGTTTGATAGGAGTTGCTCGAAGTGACAAAGTGTAAGTATTTGATACTATAAATTGAATGCTCAAAAACATCAAAATCTCTTTTTCCACACTATATTGCAACAGATATATCACCATTATAATCATAATCCCAAAAAAGAATGTCCTCACGGTCATTGCATCTTTTCAGGTAGTGATTATTACCAATGTTAATGTTTTGCCTGAAGTGTTTTTCACTGGCTACATACTCCATGAATATTAAAGCAGGAGAAAATAACAAACACTGCTATCTTGTTCAGTTGCCCAGCACAAGCGTTGGCAGCCGTGCATTTTGGGAATTATCAGCACAGTTGGAACAGGTTTGGATTGCTTGGCTGGAGCTATACGGGCTGTAGGAATATGCAGCTTTTTGTTTTTTGGAAAAATGCGGGGATATGAATGTTAAAATACATTTTTTATTTCTAACATTTCTACTGAACATCTTTTAGAATGGTACTGAGGGATCCCTGGTCCCTTCACAATGCAAAGAGCTGCGTTCCAGTTTCTGAAGCCCATTATCTTTGCTTCCAAGTCCAAAATGCTGCATCCTCCTTAACGGGCGTGGTCTCTTGAATAAGTTTCGCTGATACACAGTTGACCTTTAGAAGAAATAAAACCCTTAAAAATGCCATTTGGTTCTCTGTAGGGTGTGATTCTAACTGATGGGTACAAAAAGGCAAACATAAAAAGCCTCCCACACATGGAGAATCTGTGTTTATAACTCACAACAACAACAACAACAAAAATTGGCCTCATACATTTTCCACTTAGCCTCTGGGGTACTACAGCCTCATTAAGGCTACCTGCTGGGCTAAAAAGCTACAGTCACTTCACTTATCCCTTTTTTTACAGCCCCCACAGCACCGGCAAATGCACACACACACACAATACAAAAGAACAGTCAGGCATCTCCAACACTGAAACCGCCTCTTCGCTCTCTGCATCTGCTGTTAATTAGCAGTTGGGGGGCAGCTACACCGTGCGACAGCCAACCTAACGCATGGATCTGCTGTATGTGTGACTGGACAGGGAGATCACAGAACGTAAAAGCGCCTACGCATTGTTAACTCCCAAAGGGTTTTTACAACTGGAGAACAGAGCTATTGTGTTAATGTTTCTGAAGCGCATTTGCATTCTGTTATACGAAAAGAAAGCAGGGACACAAAATAAGAAAACCACAAGCATTCCTGTGATAAACAGACAAAGACAAGGCCTGCACAACAGATGGAGAAGCTCTTAAGATTTTTTTTTGTTGTTGTTGATGAAACCCCAAGCTTCATTTCCATCTTGTATGGTGCAACCAAGCTACGCTAGATAATCTTACTTTCCTTATTTCAGATGTACAGACAGTATATACTAGGCAGTATGGGAGTTGAACAGACAAGTCCTTATTGGTTATATTATTCCCCCTGCTCTTTGCAGTTCAATGAAATGAGCGAGAGGGTTTAGTGGCTGTTTATGAGAAGTACCAAACCAAAACTCCACAGCGCCTTGTAATGTATATTGAAGAAAAATAACAAACCAGGTTGCTTTTCCAAACAGAGCCAATGTTTTCACACGACCAGACCTGATTGAGTTGCTGAAAAGAACTTGACTTATGGACTGAAATGGCTAATTCTGGAAGCGGACTATGATGACTAGAATTCAGGAGTGGGTGCTGATGTACCATTGGAGGAAAATAGGGTCCCTTCAGTCCTATCTAAATCTGTTTGTCGGCTTCCTGTTGAACCATCTGGGCAATTTCCCATAGGATATGGAATCACAATCAATCTCTGTTTTGTTTTTTCAGACCTTTGGTTACGGGTAAAGATGATAGCTATCTAAATATGGGAAATCCCAGAAGCGGATCAAAGCAACATTAGCTTTTCCTAAGGGGTCACAAAATAAATCTAAAGGGGTCGCAAGATGCATAAGAAAAACACAAAACGTTTCTGCTGCACAAATGACGCTTATTGTTCACTCTTGTTCTCTGATCTTTGCTTTAGTATCGTGATGAATTGACCACTTTGTGACTCTAAAATAGTCTCGGAAAGGAACATCCCTAATTGGTTAGTCAATATGCCCCTATACATGACGTATTGATCAACTTGTCGCAAAGGGGGTTGCAAGTGGACATTGCTTTGCTCTGAAGTCCTAGCAATTTTTTAGATTGGTTAGGAACTAAGCACAAATGTGTTGCTTTTTTATATTTGAGAGCTCTGAATGTAATAAATGGTAGAGACTGGTGAAAACCCTTATGTAAGCATAGTGAAGTACATACTGTATGTTTAGCCGCAGCACAACACACCAACCGATGATGAGCACTTTACTGGTAGCTCTTGTTAACTCCCATTTTAAACGGCGCCTGCCACTTTAACAAGTCTCTCCCCTCCTGATGGCACACACTAAAAGAGTCCAGCTGCAGCCCCGGAGACAAACACCCTGGCGTGACAACAACACCCAGGCGTGACGGAAGTACTATGGTGTGACGGACGTGATTTTTGACTATTTAGCTTCCATAACATGTCTGCTACGTCACTCATTTGCCCTAACCCTAACCACCCAGCTGTGATGCCTGAACCTAATCCTCAAAACAATATAAATAACACAAACTTAGTAGCCTATCGGTCTGCGGTCTTTTTTAATGTTTGACGTGACCTTCTCAAGATGGCCGCTGCGGTGTTCCGTCAGCCGAGCTGTGGCTAATCTAATGTTGTATCTATATATATTCTAACCTCTCCCTGTCCCTGTGATGCCTGAACTTAATCGCCAAAACAATATAAATAACGCAAACTTAGTATCGGTCTGCGGTCTTGTTATTGTTTGACGTTGTTTACAACTTAGAAGTTTATTGTGGCAAAAATAAAATCTACATGTAACGTCCGTCACACCACAGTACTTCCGTCATGCCTGGGTGTTGTTATCACGCCAGGGTGTTTGTCTCCGGGGCTGCAGCTGGATACTATTGCACTAAAAGCCTGAGGTCAGGAAGTTGCTTTGTACCTACACCAGAGTGCCCCCTGGGATATGTAGTTTAGGTCTCTCCACCCTATTCCCACTCAGCGGCGCGTGATGCTCACCCCCCTGCTATTAGACACAGCATCAGTGCAGCGTGAACATGCAGCTGGAGTGCTTCCTCCTCCTTCGATGAACCTTCCCATTAAAGCGAGGAGATTATTGGATTGTGAAGAGGAGGGCTACACCCAAATGTTGTTTTCACAGATAACGACAGACATGGGGGTTAACTTGGTTAGTGTTTGAGTTGTTCAAGTCTATGGAGGGCAAAGTATGTCATAGCCAGTGTGTTCTAGCTAAAATATGCATCTATGCATATATAATGAAAAGGCACAACATGTCATCATGGCGGAACGTCCAGTACAGATCTCCTTAAACAGTCTGGAAGAAAACAATGAACCATGTTGGTAGTTGCCAAGACATAGACAAGAGGAATGACATCACTATGTGGATGTCTGGGTGCTAGGGTAAAAAGACATTGAGGAACAGAATAAAAAGAATAAGTAGACGGCATCACATAAAAGCAAGTCTATACAAATGTGTTTTAAAGCCACTACGAGTAACTTTGTCAGTTGGCGGCCCCTTTGGACAAAAGCGGTAGTATTTTTACGACGCCAGCTGTCGTAAAGGTGTTTTCTAGCGCGTGCCGGTCGTGCGAGTGTCAAATGATTAGGACGCAATATAGTGCATGTTCGTGTGTTTGAAAGTGTGAGGGCACAGACTGTTTTCGGCTCCGTGAGAGTGGTTAGTGACACTGCATCAACTAATGCCAGTCAGTGCCACACACACCTGATTGCAATGTGTTGATGCAGGTTCACTAACCACTCGCACGGAGTGCATTTTCTTTTTTTACTTTGATGGTTCAGCCCCGTTATCAGTCATTATGACGACAAATAACTGTCTCAAACAAGGCTCCCGCTTCCCTTCCCTCACCTGGAGGGATAGGCTTCTCAAATTGCGTTGCACTGAAATACGACCAATACGAATATGTGACCATAGAGCCTGCACACGCGAACCGAAAATCGGACTGGGTGTGCGACCAGACCAAATGCAGTAATAAAAACTATATAAAAACGTCTGTCTTTGCACTGATGGTCTCGTTTGCTGTTATAGGTCATTTCTGACTATCAGAGGAAACATGAGGCTGTTTTAAAAATAATCAGAAAGAAAATGTTATTTCAATGCAAAATGTAATGAAGTTTACATTTTTCTTTAAACATTATAGCGTTTATTATTGAGGTTGATTTTAGAGATCTGCGGTAGTAAAAGTTGGACAACATGAAGAAAATAAATAATACTTTTTACTATAGTACTGGGGCCAGTTTCAGGTAGCTGGTTTTGAGGCAACCCAGAGTTTGTTCGCTCTGAGTTAGTGGAAAATAAAAGCACTTCTTAATTTATCATTAATTAAACTTTATGAAAAATCATAAATAAATTAATATATTTATACTTTAATTTTTTGGATATTTGCCGGATGTTTAAGAACTGTTTATTGTCTATTTTCAGTGAGGGGAACTTGTTTCTAAAATAAATAAATCTCTTTATAATTACGCCTCTATATGCCATCCTGTGGCCACACTGAGGTACTACATCCACAGGTAAAAAGCAAAAGGGACGTTAAATCGGTTTACTATTGAATGCACGGACGGTGTCGCCCCCTGGTGACCACAATGAGGTGCTACACCTACAGACATTTATGGAGTCAGTCAATAGTTCTCTAAAGTGTCAGTTGTGTTACTAAACTCGCTTGTAAAAACGTACTATTTACCGTTTCAAAGCATCAATGCACTAAACCAGTTAATATCTGTGAATGAAAGCGGACAGAACAACACCTTTATTTCGACTGAGCAGACACTTTATTTTAGAAGGAGGAAGGTAGGCTACATGTTGTTAGCTTCACTAGCTAACGGTTTGTATTGAGCAGTTGGCTAATAATCACGTTTTAGTGGAGCAAGAACTATTGCCACTAACTTCTACATAAGCAAAGATTACTCTCGTAGCTTCGTTATTTTAAAGAATACCCAAGCAAAACTGCAGTCTACACTGAACCACACATTTGGGTTGCGTTCCGAATCGCATACTCTTTCTTTTTTCTATTCTACATACTACATCCGACGATAAAAAGAATCTAGTTAGGATGCAGTAGGCATACTATTGGGACATACTTTACTCTCTTATTTCATCATAACATTGCGCCTTGATCTTGCCTCTTGCTTTTATATCCGTCGCATCCCCGTTTGTTTTCATAACATGGCTTCGTCGATGTTACGTCACTTCACGTGCGCACTGGATTGTGGGTCAGAATCGCCCAAATAGGATGCACTTTTCAACACTAACAATCTTGGCCGCATGAAGTAGACCATCCGGGTATTCTAACCATCCTAAATCTGGCCACAAGAATCGGGACATCCTAAATCTTTTTTCTACATACTATATAGTAGAAAGTATGCGATTCGGAACGCAACCATAATGACCGAGTCAAAAAAGTAAGAGAAGTTAAATCGGTATACTATTGAAAACACGGAGGGTGTCGCCCCCTGGTGACCACATACCGTAACTACGACCATGTATAAAGCCAGACGAAATCACATACAAATAATAATACTCTCGGTTAAACCTTTCAAAATAAAACGTAATGAAACTAGAAACATTTACATACAAGCACTACTTCCGGCAGAGAGAAAAAAAATTAAACGCCAAGATACACCTGTTGTTCTCTTTTTAGTGTCTAATTTAAGCAACTGCTGTGTGTGTGTGTGTGTGTGTGTGTGTGTGTGTGTGTGTGTGTGTGTGTGTGTGTGATTATATTAAATCTGTATATTAGTGGAACGCATAATTTTTATAATAATATATAATAATATATAATAAATTATACATATTTTTTATTCTACTTTTTTTAAATAAGAGATTTTATGCATGGAACGGTTGCTGCTTTTTGACAAAATCAAGAAAGCTTTTATTTTATAAAATTACATTTAGTAATTAGTGTCTAGTGCAGTGTCTGTGTGTGTTAAGTGAACTATTAATACTTAGATATAGCATTTGTGATAACATTTTAAATAAAAACAGAATCCATCTATTTTATTTATCAGTTTGTTACAACTTTAATGTCTGAGCTGAAATCTTTTCATGTAAAATAAAACTCAGAAAAAAATGCCAGTAATGCGCAAATGTGAAATAAATATATTTTATTGTTTTCATCGTCATAGTCATAATTGTTGTAATTATGAACACAGAGCATCAATCCAGAATTTTGCCATCCAGAATTTTGCCAAAAAACAGCCACCGTTCAATTGCACCGCTGCGTCTCTCAAGACCCAACCATGCATAAAATCTCCCATTAAAAAAAAAGTAAAATAAAAAATATAATGATATACAGATTTAATATAATCACACACAAACATGTCTCACAAACACACACACACACACACACACACACACACACACACACACACACACACACACACACACACACACACACACACACACACACACACACACACACACACACACACACACACACACACACACAGTGGCAGCAGTTGCTTTAGACACTAAAGAGAGAACTACAGGTGCATCTTGGCGTTTGAAGGTGAATGAGTTTATCTTGATTTTATTTTTCTCTACCGGAAGTATTGCTTGTATGTAAATGTGTCTATATTATTACGTTTTATTTTGAAAGGTCTAACCGGGAAAATTATTACTTGTATGTGATTGCGTCTGGCTTTATACGCGGTTGTAGTTACGGTATGTGGTCACCAGGGGGCGACACCGTCCGTGTTTTCAATAGTAAACCGATTTAACTGCTCTTTTACTTTTTACCTGTGGGTGTAGTACCTCATTGTGGCCACAGGAAGGCAGTATAGAGGCTCAGTTAACTAGGGATTTATGCAGGATTTATGTCTTATTATATTGACACGTTCCCCTCACAGACAATAGACAATGCTTTAACCAATCAGATGTCGAGTTTTCAGAGTTGGGTATCCTTTAACATTGCTAGGCCATGGGCTAGGCCTTTCAGCTTGCAGTTATTTTTTCGTTTAGCGCCATCGGGAGGGAAAGTAGCCTACTTGAACTACAGCTAGCTCCCTCCATAGGCTGTCCATTGATAGAAGGTATTATGGCAGATTTCTTCTATTTTATATGAGACTTTGTAGAAACACACAGTGGATTACAGAGCAGAAGGAGTGGATTTAATGGCTGACTTACTGGAAACGTTTTTTATTGAGAGAACTAAAGGACCTTTTAAGAAAAGCTGGACATTGTGAATCAGGGTGGAACAACACAGCTAGCCGCCCTGACCCGGCTCAGCTGGATAAAGGATCTGTGCGACACTTCCAAACCAGCAACAACTAATGAAAGGTAGGCCTATAGTTGGCTCATTGCAAATTGTATTGCTGGGAAAGTCTGTTAGCCGACTTGCAACCGATGGCTGCAGTGTTTGGTGCTATGCTGGGTTTACTCGGGGCAGTGTCCACAGGCTACGTGCGCTGCCAGCCCATCCTGCTATTCATTCTCGATGGTAGGATGTTTATGCTTCCCAACATAATTTTCAAGCTTAACACGTATTAAAACTTGCAAAGAATGTTTGTTTTTCTTAGCTGCTGCTGCTGCTCTGTCCAGCGTTTCGAAATTGAAACTAAATTGATAGACAGATGGTCTGACAGACAGTTTTCATCTGTGATCAAGCTGGGGTGTGTGTGTGTGTGTGTGTGTGTGTGTGTGTGTGTGTGTGTGTGTGTGTGTTTTACATTTACCTTGACAGGTAGTTGCTAGTGACTTGTGGCTGTTTTGAATTCGTTCTTGATTATTTGGTCATGTCTCTGATTTAGACTATGTGGGGTCTTTACGTGATGCAGCATCTTGTCATGCTGTGTAATATTGGTTGGCCTATGCTCTTGATGGTTTAGTCACCATGTTTATTCTCAAGTGTGTAATGTCATTTTATACCTTAAATATTACTGTAACTGCTTGAATCGGGTAGTTAAAACAATGACAGCAGCTGTGACGTCATCGTGAAGTTATTTATGCGGTTTCATTTTCGGGATAATGGCTCTGAAGGCCTAGGTGTAATAGGCACTGCGCACGCACGCACGCACGGCACACACACACACACACACACACACGGGAGTGGCTGTTTGCAGGTGAATGTGTCCAACTTAATTATTTTCTCTACCGGAAGTATTGCTTGTATGTAAATGTGTCTAGTTTTAAACGTTTTATTTTGAAAGGTTTAACCGGGAGTATTACGTGATTGCGTCTGGCTTTACACATGGTTGTAGTTACGGTATAAGGTTTGACTCGGTCATTATGGATGGTTCAATGCGGACTGAAGTTTCGCTTGGGTGTTGTTTAAAGTCACGTTATTACAAGAGACTAATCTTTGCTCATGTAGGAGTTAGTGGCAATAGTTTATGCTCGACTAAAGCTTAAGCTAATGAAGCTAACAAAATACAGCCTACCTTCCTCCTTCTAAAATTAAGTTTCTAAATTGTGCTTTGTCGAAATAAAGGTGTTGTTTTGTCCGTTTCAATTCACAGATATTAACTGGTTTCGTACATAGATGCTTTGAAACGGTAAATATGTTCGAGAACAAAACTGTAGGCGTAGTACCGCATTGTGGTCACCAGGGGGCGATATTGTCCGTGCATTCAATAGTAAACCGATTTAACTGCTCTTTTACTTTTTACCTCTAGGTGTAGTACCTCATTGTGGCCATGGGATGGCAGTATAGAGGCATATAAGAGGATTTATGCTTTATAGACACGTTCCCCTCACCGAAAATAGACAATGCACAGTACTGAAACACCAGGCAAACAAACGAAAATACAAGTATATATTTATTTTTTTCCTTTTATAAACTCATAAACTTTAAGAGAAATTAAGTAGTGCTTTTATTTAATTATTTTAGTCTTTATCTAGTCTAGTGCAGCAGTGGTTTGAATTGTATGTGAACTATTTATAATGCAACTGACATTTCCACTTTTACATAAAGCAATGTTTTATGTTTAGCTTAAGATATAGCATTTGTGATAATACTTCAAATAAAAACATGGTTTCAGTTAATGTATTTTTTCCATAAAAACACAAGACGCAACTTCACCCCAGGAGACATCGTCATCATTGTGGATGATTCAGCGCCTCGCAACTCCTGGTTGACAGGAAGGATTGTGGAGACCATTATGGACAAAAAGGGTACGTCAGCTTCGGGTCAAGTCAAAGACCGGATTTCTGACCAGGCCCATCAACAAAGTCTGCCTACTACTGACTTTTGACCTCTTGACTTTGTTCCTGAACACTTTACTTTGACTAATCACTCTTTCATTGGACAACATATTGGATTACAAATAATGAAGAAAGAAGATCAAGAAAATATATTTATACACTGTTGATTGTCATGTCAAATGTGTAATTATTATTTGAAACATAATAATTAGGGTCCGGAATTGTAGGGGCCAAAATGCATATAGGTCTATGTGTTTATTGTTTATTTTGAAAAGTTACGTACACTGTTTTGGTTCATGTCACTTCTGTTTGATTGACACATGGGTTTGGTTTAATCTACAGTATATACCTGGGCACTCGCGCTCCTGATTACATTTCTGTTTATCGTCAAACCATAGTCATTCAACCGTCAGTAACAACAGTTTATCTTTTATTTATTTGTTTTCAATACCCTCTAGATGTTTTCATTCATCAGTTGTCATTCTGCCTTCATTTATTAAATTCTCAAACTATATTCATCACCGGACTTGGAATCATTGATTGACGCGTAAATGCCTGGAGCCCACCTAAGCCTCTTAGCGGCCTTTATAGGAAAGCTGTCGCTATACCTAGCACAAACATTCTGGTTTATATGACTCCCTAATGGAGGCCTGATGTCTTCTTGGCTTTCAAGCCAACACAATCCCATTAAGTTGTGGTGAGTGGGCACATACTATATCTCTGCATGGTGCGTGTTGCTGCTGCTAGCTGCTGGCTCAGCAACAAGTTTGGGAGGAGGGAGGCCCATCTCCTGGAGACAGCATATGGAGAACAGGAGCTGATTGTGTGATTGCTTGTTTTAATTAACCAAAGGAATGAATCTCTGGCGTATGTTTAAGTGAACAACTGAGTCTATCCCTGCTATCATTTGCACTGGCCGTTAATACAAGTTTTTTGACTTTTTTTTTTGCTCCTATTTATTGTGTTTTTTTTTACATTGTGTTACAAACGTTAATTATTTTGGTAGTTTTTTGTGTGTTTTGGGCACTATGTTTTGAATGTGCTATATACATAACTTTTGATGTGACTAGAAGTGTCACATTAGTGATATCACATGTGTATGTCCACACTGAGGAATCATTTAGTTCTCCGAGACAATCATCTTCGAGCTCATGAGCTCAGGTTGATCGTAATAAGCATTAGAAGCTACATATTCTCCTCATTAAAAAATACAAAAAGCTTATTTTTTATGAATATAGGCTCAGGATGTGTAAAAGTAGAAAAAAAAATATGTCCTAAAAAATTGGGATTCAGGTTCATTCTTATACAGACTGTACAGTATGTCTGTGTAATATTGAAGATTCCTCCCTCTTTCACTGGGTGATATCACCTGTCATGTCACAAAACTGATCATCCTTTCCCTTTGAGAACATACAGTTGTGTGAATTTTAAAGGGTATGGGGAGGGAGGGGGGTGTCGAATGGGTAACTCAATGCGTAAAGTTATAATTGAGAGTGTTTGACTTATTTGCAGTTTTGCACATACGACAGTAGGAACAACTCAACTCAAAAACCCAGAGCAGTGTAAAATAAAAGCTTGAAATATTGATAGATGTACACTTGAGGACACTGGTGCAGTGTACTGTGTAAGGCAGCTGCACTGGGTGGTGGCTACGTAGGAGGCAGCATAGCTTTATCGCTATCGTTATATTTCACATTTTCAGAGGAGTTCCTTGGTGCACCCGTTACCCCCCGAGCCGTGACGCTCTCCTGCCAGTGACGTGCGTGCCACAGCAGGAGCACTCAGCCCACTCCGGAAGGGATTGTATAAAGCACTGAGCTAAACTACACGGGTTAAATTATGAATCATTATTACTCAATATGCAGCCGGGTGAATGGGTGCCTTCATTTTGTGTGACGTTTAAAGGAATAGTTAAAAAAAAATTACCTTTTGGCATCACTCTCCTGCTCAAGACAAGGCGACAGAAACCGTTCCTGTAACTGTGCGTGCATTTTTGATATATGAATGGGAAAAGGTTTCTCATCCAGGTTAGTTTAGCTCAAACACTGGTAGTCAAGGGGAGCAGGCCAAAATCTGAATAAAATACATACTGGAAAGAAGCCAGGAAGTGCCTGTGAGTGTCACATATGCATTTGGGTTTAAAATGACTTTTCTAATGCTATGCTACGCTATAAGAGATAAGACTAATTGGTGTGAGATAAGAAATAAATGTTCATGATTATAGTTTTAAATTCAGTGCGTGAGGTCCATCTGAAAAAACATAGGACCCTAAGCTAATAACTACGGTCTACTTCGTGGTCAGTTTATTATTCCTTCTGCAAGAATCTTTTATCACTCAGCAACCAGTACTATCACAACCATAGGTCTGGTTCTGATCTTGAAAAAAAAAGGTTTGTGTAAACTATTTCACAGATACCCAACCTGCAGGTTAAAGTTAATAAAGATAATGTCTTTTACAACTTGGTGCTTATTTTCTGTAGTTTTTGTAAAATTGGTGTGGTGAAATATTTCTTGGCCCAGGTGCAGTGATTTGCTGTCATCTTAGTTGGCTACAATTTGAGCCTAATTGTAACTCTTTGCTGAATGGTTTCTGTGCAATAAAATATGTTTATTAGTTATCTATGGAGGTATTAGTTCATGCATTAGTTTAACCTTTGCAAAAAGCAAGTGTAGCTGCGCAGTGCGTCTTTATGCTAAGCTAACAGTATCCTAGATACACTCTTCCCAAATTGCCCAAACTGCCTGTTGTAAACGTCCATCGCAGTTTACAATCTGTGATGTCCAACATGGTTCAACTTCTAACATTTGAAATTACACATTTTATCCTGGAGTCTTCTATTGTGGGGCATCATTATCAACATAATAAGATAATTAAATAGTCAAACTTCTACTTGTCTTTTGGTGTAATATTTTTTTGCCTTTTTCATAGCAGACAGTATCCTACAGGGAGAGGAAAAAAAGGAATGACGTGCAACATTAGGCCCAAAGTGAAGTCATGGGTCAGGCGGGGGTGTTGTGATTTGATTTGAGCCGTGTCCTAAACCCAGAGGGCCACCAGAATGTTTTAGAGATAAATGTAAAAAGGAAAAAAATAAAGAAATCTAGGATCACGACAGCAATAAAGAATGTATTATCTGTGATTTTTTAACCAAATCTCCTTTGTTTATCAATCATGTTCATCCTGCTAGTGTCACAACATTACACCTAAACTGTTGGAGGCAAGTCTACTGGAAACCTGGTCTAAAAATAGTAAAAACCAGTATATGACATCAAAGTTGGGCGTCTCAATATGCTTTCACAAAAATCGTATTGAAAATAAATGTTCAGAAATATTATTAAACTTAAAAAACTGTTTTTTTTACTGCCTGGACCGTTTGAATGTGGGCGTGGCCGTATCAAACTGTATCCATTCCAACACAATCATTGTTTTTTATGTAAAGTTTGTCAAACTTAAATGACAATATCTTTCATCTGGATTGATAAATATATGCCAAACTATTTTCAGATGCTTTACTATTATGCAACTACCTCCCCAAATTACATAGTTAGAACGATTTGTTTGGGGACTTAAAGGGGCTTTAAGGCTTTTTTTAATGTATAAGCCTTTTTCTTACACAAAGCTAAATAGATTTCTGAGCTTACACACTGGAGTCATAGCTGCAGTCCGCTGGGGTCATTAAAGAAATGAAGGGCGGCTCCGAGCCAGAAGCACCAATATGTCACTACTACTACCATAAGGAAATAACAGTGTTCTTCCACTCTCTCTCTCTTTCTCACTCTCTTTTTCTCTCTTTCAGCCTGGAGATGAGCTCAGTGGGTTTTGGTGAGTAATGATAGGCTGAATTGATCAAAGCCATGAAGCCGGTTTTGGTCACGTGTAAAAAGAGGGGAGAATATAAAACCCGGCCGGGGAGGGGTCAGCGGGTTTATGTGTGACAGGTGAGTTGCAGCTGGGCTTTCAAGAGGAGCATATGGCCCTGGGGTTGCGGTTTCTCCATAGACATACATAGAAAAGGGGTTTCTTACAGGAGATTAGGACAGAGGGGAAGGTGGACAGACAAGAGAATGCAGGTCTGGGGTGTATCCAAGGCCTCATTGTGAAAGAAAAAAAAAATCATACTTTTTTCCCCCTTTCCTCAAATGTGTGCTCTTTCAGGGGCCCTTTGGAGGTTCCAGGGGGTTGCTCTAGAACCCCCCATGAATATAAGTTTAATTCCACTGTGTTTTATTTCAATATAAAGCCAATTAATTAATATCAACAAATAGGCTACATCTAAATATGTAGGCTACTGATTGAACCTTTCCAACAAGTCACTCGTAGTTCAAAGTGCTTTACACTGATAGCAATATAGAAAGAAAGCAGAATAAATAAATAAATGGATGTGGAGAGATGTCACATAGGCTACTGGGGAATAATAATGATTATGGAAATCATCACTTTTCCCCCCATCATTATAGGAACCATGTCCTCCATAGCCTATTGCCCCTAGGATTAGAGGGCTATACAACAGAATGCAAACCTCCCATCTATTGCATCAGAATCCACAGTATTAAGAAGATAAGAATACAATGGTCTTTTTTTTCTTTCTTTTTTAACACAGGCCTAAATAAAGTGCACCCATGCAGTGTCTTTCTTACCTCTTCACCCTGATGATCTGGTCTCTCATGGGCTTGATGTCCTGGAAGCTCTGCTGGTTGACCAGGCTGTAGACCAGGATGAAGCCCTGGCCGTTGCGGATGTACAGGTCTCGCATTGAGGCGAACTGCTCGGTCCCCGCCGTGTCCAGGATCTCCAGCACCGAGGGCGACGAGTCCACCTCGATCTCCTTCCGGTAGAAGTCCTCGATGGTCGGGTCGTACTTCTCGATGAATGTGCCCGTGACAAACTGGACCGTCAGCGCCGACTTGCCCACCCCGCCGCTGCCCAGCACCACCACCTTATACTCCCGCATAGCAGCAGCAGCGCTCCCCCAGGACCTGCCGTGTCCACCGGCAATGGCATGCAGAGAAGAACACCGTCTTTACAGCAGCGGAGAGAGGGACCTCATTCCCCGGTGCATAGCCTACGGTAGCCCTATACAGACAGACAGTCTATGCTGGACTCACACACACTAGGCTATACTACAGCCATGCCACAGATTTGCTGCTGCAGCCTGCGGTAAACGAGACGCGCGCTTCTTGACAAAGATGCTGGATTGCATTGAGTTGAGACACCCAGCCCTCCTCTACTGAGATATTCCCACGCTATCTTGCAGGGACACCATTCCACAGGCATCCATAATGCAATAAGGCGTCGGTGAGGTGGTGGTAAAAATAAGATTGGCTATTATTAGAAACGACAAGACGGCACATTTGTTTTCTTTAACACGCCGTCAATACAGAATGAGGGTCTAACCTTACATTTTTACAGTCGAGTTAAAGGCAAAGCAGCAGGCTATTTATCCCCAGGAAGACTCCAGTGCTGGGAATCCACGCCTCTGGAGTCGGTGCATTCACTGGATGTTGCTATTTCCTGGAACCTATGGACGGTGATTAGTGCCACATGACAAACAGACAAAGATGTCTACTGCAAGCCCTCTAAGAGAAGCAGCAAATGGGTATTAAAACACAAATTCAAGTGTGGAATTTAATAATCTTCTTTAAATTAAACTACTAAGCTGTCATTTGTCCTCGTTTTTAGAAATGTCACTATCATTGAAGACACCAAATATACTAAGAATGCCACCAGTCTGGAAAAACTGCTACAAGTCACAACAAGTGCTTAAAAATGTAATTAATTGATTTGCACTCTCGAATGCCTACGATGTCTGATCCGACAGCTATATTGATCAGTGCCTTCCAAAATTGTATCACGCAAAACTATATGTTTTTGGAAAAGTCTAGGCACAAAATGAGGGCTAAAAAAGATTGCGGTCAACGTTGAGTGTTCGCAGGAAAATGTCCAATGTCAAATGACCCATCCAATCATCTCTGCAGACTTGGTGGATCCATAAATGTCATACCATATCCTCCCGACGGACCCTCTAGAAACATAAACACAAGTCATTTTTTGGGGGCATTTGCTAAAATGAGCGATGGGACCTGCCAGGGAAACTAGGTTAAGCATCCATTAACATGATGATGGGAGAGCTGTTCCAGACAAGTCTCAGATGAATTTTGGGAAAAGTGCACGCAGGCCCAGCAGGGTTCTCCCCTTGAAAGTTTGAGTTTAGTGCTCTTAAAAAAAAACTCTGGCACATTGCCGACTGTTACGAAATAGAACATTGTGTTTATCTGGGTTATACGGTGCTAATGCACTATAGCCTTTGTAGCAATACATTACTTTAAGGAGCCTATACTATTTATCTTTTTATTTCTTCGGTTTACAAACTATGAAGTAATCTGTCAACTCTGCAACAAACTGATTTTAATTTGTTTGTTTGTCTCGGCTGTAACCTATTTACGACATCCTGTTGCATTTTTGTGGTTGCTATGTGAACATAAAGAGAAAATAAGAAGATGAGAACACACTGTTTTTCATTATGTGGCACTTCTGAAAGCACTGATGATTATTGACAAATGTGGTTTTATACGTTGCAGGTGCTTGTAACTATGTTGATGTTCCAAATAGTGAGAAGAAATCAAAAGGGCTAAAGCAGCCATGGTAGGCTATCTACTTAATGATGCCATAGCCATTAGCAGCATTAACAACCTCTCATATGGATTTTGTTATTCTCCAAACTTCATCAAATGCTCCACGGCAGTAACAGGAAATTACATGCAAACAACAGGAAAAATCCGAAGGCTCAGACCCACTGTATCGAAAACTACATAAAAAGTCTTGACTCTTCGTATATTTTTAGAGATCATAAGTTGCCACAACCTTAAATGTTATTATAATTAGCCTGCATGTGATGCAAGTTCACTTTTAAAGCAATGGTTCCCAAAGTGGACTTCTGGGACCATTTACATTTATTCACATTCTACATTAACAATACAAATGAGAGACCCAGACAATAAAATCATTTGATTTTTCTTTATTTCTTCCTTTCAATAGATTTTACACTATCTTGCTGGAACCAAAGAAACATTTGACTATAGAAACATAAAATAGCACAAAATATATGCAAAAAAAAAAAAAGAAGAATACATTTAAAAATTATTACAATGAAACTATAAATCCGATGAGGGTCTTCTTGTCAATTTATCCTTAAGTCTTTACTTAGTTGTTAGGGTACACTGCAACATGATGGCACTGAGGCAGCCACAATTCATAACCTGCAGTCTCCAGTGTAGCGCCCTCTGCTGGCTTTAGCTGTGAATGACGCGCTCCAAACAGATCCATTGAATGCAATGGGACGAGAACGAAATGGCTACAGCTACGGGAGAGTACAGGTAAAGACGGATGACTGTTCACTCTGTTGCAGTCGCCCCCTTTTGGCCTAGTGATGCGCACAATAAAACCGTAAAAATGCTTTCAGATATAAAGATACATACTTGAAATTAAACTGAGAAGGGATTCAAGATGAGAAACCTACCAAGTCTCTTTTAATAAAATTCACAAGATTTTAAAATTCATAAAATTATAATCATAAACCTTAAGCACGATGGACTCAAGATAAGGCAAAGTGTTTGGATAAGCTGAGTCTGCTCAGTTGACCAACTGCTCAGAAAGTGCTTACATTTTTTTTCTTTTACCATCAGTCAATCATTGCAAACACATTTCGAAAAAAAATAAAAATAACATTAAATCTCAGGAGGATTCCATACACAAGGGCATTGTGGGTCATCGAGTGAGACATTTTTTGTGTGTAAAGACTTGATTTACTTTCTTTTTTTTCCACTCAAAAACATTCAGTATGTTATCATTTTAGTAAGAAAAGGAAAAAACTGGTTTTCTCATGCAACATGTTGACTCAAAAGTGATTGGCCGGTCGATTCTGCTTTGGATTGATGAACAGATTGAATGTACTTTCAGGGGACAGAAACCTCAAAAACCCTTGGAGAATTAACTGAAAAAAACGCTCACATCCTTTAACCATATGAAAAGTGCAATCCTTAACTCTAGTGATAGCCTATATGACCTCCAATAAAAAGTCTTGGTGTGGAACCTGAAGGTCCTTTGTCGGGGGAAAAGTTGTACATCTGAACTTATTAATTTATAGATTGTTATGTTCTTATATATATATATATATATATTTATATATATTTATGTATAATCTATGTAACATTGATGACTTTAAATCTATTTAAGTGTTACAGTCACAGCACTACAGAGGCTGTGTTTTTGCTAATGAAAATATTAGGTCATTGTCATAATCTCGGTGAAGAATAAGAAATGTTCATTATCTTCTTTACAATCTACCTTGTGTACAGTGTTCTAGCAAAAACAAAACAAAAAATCAACTTAACAATGTCATTTACAAAAATACCGAACTTTAGTAATTGCAACATTTGGTTGCCACAGCAACAACTTAATATTGTTATGAAATACTATTATACTAGAGTGAAAAGTACATCTTTTTTGAAATTTTCTTCTCTTTTTCTTTTGGTAAAATGTCATCTATACAATAAACATTTTTTTTTCTCCCAACAACACAAGCAACTTCTAGAACTATGCTCGTTACTGCAACACCGTGATCTTTTTATCGATGAGAAGGCAAGAAAGATCCAGTAGCTTTTTCCATTGGTGGGCTGACTTTTTTAATACCACACCCCCTCTGAACGTGTGCAACTTTCTCATTCGCTGACCTGACAGGTTAGACCCTTGAAATGACCAACCGTGCAGAACGTAGCACAGCCTCAATAAATTACATTCATTTCAAAACAGAATAGTTAACAACATCTTTTTTTCTTTGACTAAAATTTGACCAAGAGTAACATAAGATAAATTACAACAAAATAGAACTTTTTTTTTGTACCACCTTCCACAAAGATGACATACACACCATAATGTGTTGTGAAGACAATCAGAGTGAATGAAACCCAAAGCAATGAAACCAGAGTGAGGCACTCACTGTTCCAAGGTGTGATTGTGGATTGTCAATGTTAATCAAGCACCATGAAATTACATCAGAATTTTAGAAAAAATAATAAAATAAGAATTAGTATCATGGGTTAAAAACACGCTAATTATAAAATGAGGGAGGATTGTTTTAAAATAATAAAATAACAATTCATGAACTTGGCTAAAAAAGACAAATGATTGTTCTTGGTAGAGATGGTGGAGGTTTTTGGGTGAGGTTCAAACATACCTTGATAATAGACACAACACAAATTTTAAATAACTTTGAATACATTTTCTAGAACCGTGAATATAAACTCTCAAAATAAGAGACACTTTTACATACATTACAGTTTACAATACATTTTTTTTTTTTTTTTTTTAACTCACTCCTGTTCCTCATGAACTGTAAACTACTCAAACCATGGTAAGAAACGATGGTACACCATGAAAGTCACCAAACATTCTACAAAGCTATTTTTGATTTGTCATTTCATTTTAAACTTCTTTTTGTTTGGATAAAGTCACTTGTGATGTTAATAAACAGTTACGTGAACAAAAACTGGTTCCAGTAACAAGTCGCGAAGAATGTGATGTCTTCTGCCGAAAAAAAGGTCCATGGAGCTTCTGACGGCCAGTGTGTTTGTGTCTGTGGACTTTTTTAAGTGATACACTCTGGATGCATGTGTTGTTGTTGATGAGCATTTTTTAGGCACTTCTACAGTTTTTTTCTAAAATGGAACAGGATTATCGGTGATAGTAGGGTTGGACAGCACAACCAACGGTCACGGATAGCCCTCCAGTCCAAGTTCAAGTCATCTTTTGCTTGACGCACATCGTCAAATGCACTGTTTTTTTTTTTTGTTAAGTCTTAGCACTTAAGTCCCTCACCCACCCACCCCCCCCCCCCCCCCACCCAAAAAAGCCTTTCCCTACCAGGCCTGGTCATCACCTGCTTAGGCCTCGCTTCAAGTCCCAGTCTGCCGGCAGACCATCAGTCTCCAGATACGAACACGCAAACACACACACACACACACACACACACACACACACACACACACACACACACACACACACACACACACACACACACACACACACACACACACACACACACACACAAGGCTTGGTATGTCTGGAACCAACCCCTCAAGCTTTGTTTAAGCCCTTGGCACAGACCCAGAGCGTTTAGGCTTTTCGGTAATGGCCACGATCTCTCCATCAACACTGGGGGGCACTGTCTTCTCCCCAGTTCTGACAACATGCAAAAAAAAATCTGTGCACTATCTATCCGGCCACTCCTCCTCCTGGACCAAAAGAACTGAATCCAGCACCGGAACAAATGACGGGTGCATTCAGAGCAGCTTTTTTCTCAAATGGCAAAAGAGAAATCAAGAAATTTATCAAGGTTTGAATTTGAAAAAAAATATGGTAGTTTTGCTTTCTGGCGGGTTGATTTCCAGCGACTTTGGCAAGGTGTTTCCGGGGAGATGAAAAGATGGGCGGGGGCAGTTAGGGGAGGATGAGCTTTCGTCATGGCATCTCAACAGCATCTGGGGCAGGTGAGGGTCAGAGAGTTGCCCCTCGCAGGGAAAGTCACATTAAGGAAACATGAGCCCCAGGTCTGGCCCAAGGACATTCAACTTTGAAAAGCGCTGAGTGCGTTGGTGACGTGGTTGTGCACGGGTTTTTCCAGTGACTCCTGTTTTCCACGTTCCGACATTTTCAGCACTATATCTTCCGTATAGTGCAAATCAAGGTTCCATTTTCTCTACTAACCAAAGGGATGAACTTTGTGCAGCGTCTTTTTACGAATAAATATGAAAGAGAGGGAATCCATGGTAACTTTGGGAAGAGTTGTTAAAATGACCTCTATAGTGTGTTTGCTATGTATGTATGTATGTAGTACTATACATAAGAATATTTTTGACTTTTTCCATGTTAATAATTTTTTTTTTCTAGCAATACATACAGTATATCTTTTTTTTCTTCTTCTGTGTGTGTTACACCGGCACTGCAGTTCTTACGGTTAAATTGAAGTGTTACACTCTTAGCATGCAGGTTGCTGGACCTCTATGGGAGAGGTAAGGTAGTATGTACAGAGGGGCTGTTTTGGGTTTTCTAGTGCAGCGTCGTGACACTCCAGGTCCTTCCTTACACTTACTTCAGGATAATCTAGAGAGAGAGAGAGAGAGAGAAGAAAAGGAAGGAGGGAACACAAATAAACACATAATTAGTTTACCTGTGAGGGAGAAACTTACTAACATGTCACTCTTAAAGATGGAGTCAGCGATTCTGTAGAACGCTAGGGGTCAAAATCAGTGAATATCTCCTCAGTATCCACTAATTGTCTGTACTGTGTGCAAAATGAAAAAAAAAAAACAGTGTACACAGCCTAGGCTCTATAAACGGGTATGTTAGCTACGGTGGGCCTCCTTTGTTTACATACCCTTTGTTAACATACCAGTTTACAGAGGCGAGGCTGTGTATTAACAACAGATTTTATTTCAGCATAAACACAGTACGGACAGGTAGTGACATGAATGTGAGAATGTGACATTGAGATTTCAACTGATTATGATTCATTCATTAAAACATGTAAGAATATAATAGAATTGCTTCTGCTGGTGTCTCCTTAAGATCTGGGTCAAACAGTATTCACCCTTGTCTATTCACTGTGCTTCAAACAAAGTGCAACGCGAACAACGCCTGAAACCATAACGACAACAATATGTCCAAAATGTGTTGAAGTTGGAATTTTAAGAGAATTTCCCTGTAAATTTGGTTTCTTCTTGTGCGGAAAAAAACTTAGCAAACCAAAATGCATTACTAAAAGCCACTTGGGAAAGATAATTCCGATGTGTATGGGGTGGGAGCGTAAAACGTAAACACAGGAAGTCTTGTCTCTGCCCAAATATCAACAATGCAATGTACTTTGTTGATAGTACCAGGATTTATTCTCCGACTAGCTGCTAGCAACTATGTGGCTCTCAAAACCTTCAGAGAACGCTTTGTAGTTGGGTCAGACCGAGGTCGGATCATGCTCCCAACGGACAAACACTCCAAAAGTTGTTTGTAAGTGGTGCAGTTGTTACGGTCAACGCCCAGTAAGATCACGGTGTTAAGACAACAAAGACAAATACTTTAGAGAGAGGTTGAGAAGGCAGAGTGTAGCAGCAAGGAGGAAGCTATAGCTACGGCAGGCTCTTCACACCATCAAGTATTACCGCGTTGGCCTGAAAACGAGGTCGGACAAAACGTTGTACTTTGTTGGAGCATTCTGACATTCAGGCATCAGGTTGGTGGTGTGTGTGCCACAACGTGTCCCACAATGTTGAGACAATGACAGATTTGTGAACTACAGTACACATCAATGAATAGCACTTTTTCTGTCTTAGTTGTTGAGTTGTGGTTGAGCTACCAACCTGGTGTCATTTGAAGTATTAAAGAATCAAATCATTTCTAAATAGCATTTGACCCAGATCACATGACAAGGAGAGAAGGTAGAAGAACTGCTGGCTGCCATCATGTGGTTGCCACGGGCAGAAAGCCATTGCAGAACAAAGCTGCACGGTACTTTTTAATAGACAATAGACGGCCCGCATAGGACAGAAGCCACTGGTCACACATCACACAAGGACACCACATGTGGAGTGTGTGTGACGGGCTGAGAGACTAGCTCCGTTCCATAGGGCAGTAAAGTGAAAATAATATTACTGTCTGCCAGATGGGTGGGGATCAGCCAGATCAGCATTGGTACACCCCACCCGTCTGGCAGCACAGGTGCATAAAAACAAACACCAAGGAAAGAATTGTTTGCAGGTCCTGTTTGTATTGGAAGCTGGAGCTGCGTGGTTAAGCAGAGAACAAGTCAGGAACACAGCACTAAAGATGGAGGATGGTGATGTGAGTTGGATAATTAAATGTGAGTGTGTGTTACTGACAATGATGGAGGTTTGAACTTTCTAATACAAAATAATATCAGATAGACTTAGTGAACCAAGTCTGTTAATTCCAATACATTTGATAAGAATAATGACAGGGATGTGGTCCAAAGTCGAAGGGGTGCTCCATATAACAATCTCTAATCGTATTTAATTGTAACAGCTTATCTTCCTATTAGTTCAGTGGCCAGTCTGATCCCACGGTGTGTAATGTAATGACGTATTAAGACAGTAGAGAGCGCTGTGGCTTCACAATCTCCAGTGAGAGCAGTGACGTTACCAGGGACCCCCAGCACAGTTTAGCACATGGTTTGTATGAGCTGGAACATGGGATGATTGGATTGGATACTGCTTGTGTCACAATGACCAGACAGTGAACCTATCAACATGTCTGCAACACCCTCCACCCAGTCTTACTCACTATTTATCTCATTTCAATAATCAAAACATTCTCCTTGCAATGTTTCTTTTACCTCAAGATTAAACATTGATGGTCGCCAGCTTCTGTCCAAATCGTCTTGGCCTATAGGAAATCGGTGTAAAAGAAGCCACGGGAAAAATTAAGGAGATGCTAAAAGGTGGATGCTAGCAGCATTAGTACAAACTCTGCAGCAGTTTTTGGAAATGAGGGACGCAGCAGACCCGGGTTTTGAATCCGGCCCGGGTCGTTCTCTGCATGTCATTCCCCTATCTACCCCATTTCATCTCTGTCTCTCCACACTGTCAATAAAGCAAAAAAAAATATTAAAAATGAATGAAAAAATTCCACATCTGGGTGTTTATGTCTGAAAAAGCATAGGATATGGATGACTAGTAAAGGAGGGCGTGTGCTGTATAGCAGTACCGCTGGTGATTACAAGTGATGACTGCGTCTTAGCCAGAGGGATCTTTAAGGCAGGGCCGGGCGCAGATGGAGACAGACAGAGAGAGAGAGAGAGAGAGAGAGAGGGGGGAGAGAGAGAGAGAGAGAGAGAGGGGCTGACGTCAGTGTTTTTCTCCTTCGTCCCACATGCATCTTTAAAGAGCAGCTCTGCTTCCTGCTGCTACTGCTGCTGCATGCCAATTGCAGGAAAGAGACGGTGACTCACAGGAAGTGGTGGACACACTGCTAGACCTTTGAGGGGCGTAAAGCTACAAGCTACCCCCGGGCCCAGATCATCCGTTAATGACGGTTAGGGGGATATCAGAGAAATCCATTCTCCTTTTTTCTTTATTGTTTAATTTCAAAATGATCCTGGGATTTCTGAGAGCTTCCATTTCTTATTTGTTTTGTCATTCCAGGTGGGATCTAGGAACTGTTATGTTGTCGTTTTGTTTTGTTCTTGGAATCTAATACATGTATTCTCTAGCTGAAGTTGGTAAGATTTTTTTAGTAGTGATTGGGCAAGTAGGGATGGGAATAAAAAAAAGAATAATACACATAAAAAGAGATTCAATAATTGTTTCCTACATGCCCTGCTGTTTGTTTGCCAGTCCCAGAACCTGTGGAGCACTTGAACTCATGGGCGCTGTGTCCTCACAGCACCTCTATATACTGCCCTAGCAGTAAATGATTGCCAGCTGCTGTGCGAGAGGGCCCAGAGTGTGTGCCAGCATTGTGCCGAAATTTCCCAGGTTTAAAATGGAGCACACATGCGTCACGCTGGCACTGGACCTTGCTTTCCCCCTGGCTCTTGCTGACACACAGCAACAGGAGAGCCGCCGATTACAGGCCATTTTTAGACAGCTTCTGTGATCATTTCTCCTGCATGTGTCTAACCCCGCTGACAAGCAACTGTTTCCTTACATGATTTATTCACCCTTGTAGGAAAAAAAATTGTTTAAAAATGTGAAACTGTGATGAGTAGAAAAAACAGCAACATGGCGGCTGTTATTGAGCAGCTGTAAGTGCTGCAGAAATAGCCTGTACTGTATGCGTTTGCTTGGACACATGTGTGTGTTTGCATAGAACGCACAAGCGGTACAAATGATGCCCCCTACTGCAGATGATGGAGAGGCTTTTTTTGACGACAACAACAAGAAAAGTGAAAAAATAAAAACTTCAAACGGAACATGCAAAAAACAAAAACCAGGAAGTAGTGCAACACAACACAACTACTACTTTGCAAATGTGGGGAGCTCTGAAGAAGTGCAATGTTGGCCAGCGCCTAATGGGGCGTTTTACAACAAAACACAACACAGGCAGTGCACTGGCACCTGCTTGCTGAGGCAGCCCCTCTCTGGCTTCAAAATATATGGAGAAAATACGTTCTTAGATGCATAGATGGATGGATGGATGAATTGGGAGGGGCTGGGCGTGGGCTAGGGTTGTATCGCGGCTCGCTATCAAGGAGGCGGCACTTATTCAGAGCTCTGGGGACTGATGAAAGAAAAGCTTTAAAAAAGGAGCAAACCTGATTGGCTGGTGCTGTTGCTGCGTAGGGGACACTTGTGGCAGGAGTTGTTGCTGCAGAGACAGTAGCAGGCGTAGCACTGTACATCATTGGGACTTTGTTTTTGAGGGTTTTGGAAAAAGGAGGGGGGAGGTGTAGGGGGGCAAAAGGGGGTAGAGGGAAGGGAAGGGGGTGGTAGCAATGGAGCATTATGGTAACAATGGCAACCGTCGTGGTGTGTGTGTGTGGATGGTGTTGTTTTTGTTGATGGTGGGATGTTACAGAGAGCCAGCAAGCCATCGTTAGGGTTACACCAGCAGATGGCATGCAACCATTCACAATGCAAAGCAAAGGATAGATAGATAGATAGATAGATAGATAGATAGATAGATAGATAGATAGATAGATAGATAGATAGATAGATAGATAGATAGATAGATAGATAGATAGATAGATAGATAGAAAGAAAGAGCGTGGGAGATAAAAAAAAAAGAACAAACAAACAAAGAACAAAGAGGAGAGAAGCTGATTACAATCACAAATAAGGAAATTTATACGGAAAATCAGTTTTGCTGTTTTTTTTTTTTCACAGAGAAGTTGACGCCGTGGCACATGACACCAATTAAAATGTATGTGTTTTGTAGGGCAGCTGGGGATGGGAATTGTAGCTTTTTCCATACCACATGGGCCGACAGGTTGAACAGCAGGAAGGTGTGAATAAAACCAGTCGCCTAATTCATCAAGCATGCCAAAGAACACACAGCTCTCGTATGTTGTTGTAATTTTGTTGTTAATAGAAAATCATTATTCCTAGTCATCAATTTATTAATTTACTTAAGTGGTACCTGCTGTTTAAGGCCTGGGACCTGTTGTGATTCCCATCCCCCCTTTCAGCAGACACAAACCGCTATGAGGCCTAAAACAACTTCTCCAGGAAAAAACTGATTTCAATTTCCTGATCAACACAGCACAGCAAACAGACAGTAGCTAGCTATCCTACAGCTTTAAGAACAGAACAGTGGGCAGATCTTTGAATCCAAGCTACCATTTTGATTCTAAACTAAAAACAGTCATTAGATTGAAGAGGTTGGTAAGGGAAACGGGATCTAAAAGTCACATCTCCTTCAGGTGATAAAAAACGGACATATCTCAGTCTCATAGAAATGGACGGGTCATGAAAAATTTCCCCAAAGCAAAAAAAGATGTGACGCTTTGAAGCAGTTGACCTTTTGTCTCACCTGCGAGGGGTTGCAAATATTATATTATATCTAACAGTGTGTGTGTGTGTGTGTGTGTGTGTGTGTGTGTGTGTGTGTGTGTGTGTGAGATCAAAGGGAAAGTCAGGACCTACCAAGACTGCTACCAGGAGTCATGCACAAAACTGACCCTGTTGTGTACATGCAGAGAAAGACAGAGAGAGAGAGAGATAAAGAAGTAGGGAGAGGGAGAGAGAGGAGGAAATAAATGGGTTAATTGAGGGAGGAGAACAACAAGATTAGACAAGACACACACACACACACACAAAAAAAAAAAAAAAAAAAGTTTGACGGTTTCTGTGGGTTCAGGTGCTTCTAGCGCGGTGATGCTGTCGGTCAGTTGTGAATGACGCAGTTAACGCTAGCAAGCAGTTAGGGTATTAGTGAGAAAATGTCTGTTTAAACATAGCCGGCAGCTAAATCAAACATAAAAGCAATGTGAGGGAAAACTGTAGGACATAAATTGTGGCTTGGATTTAGCACATGGCAAACTGGTCGGATGAGTTTATTGTTAGGAAGGAAAATTATAAATAATGGGAATAATCTGTCACATACCTTCTATACACCGACTTACTAACATTATATTATATGGTATTTACTATATAAATGTTCTTTTGAGTTTTTAAAAATACTGCAAATAAAAAGCTTCCACTAGCTTATTTATGATAAGACTCAATAAAAAAATTAAAATAAAACTAGCATCATGCAGTGTCAGTACAATGATGTGCACAGGCTCCCATATAAATAAAGATAAGTAGGGTTTACTGCATCTGAACCATTCAGATAAACAGAAATATTACAGTAACCTTCAAGTATCTGTGTAACATTTTCAGTACCTGTGGTTTTCTGTCTACATTTGCAGAGAAACCCCACTCATCTGAAAAACTTGGCAGAATTGTTTAGAAGAAAAAAAGGAAAAAAAGGTTTTGTAACCACGACTTTAACCCAAGGCTGCTTCCCACACACAGATACAGAGGGAGAGAGAGGGATGAGGGGCTGTCAGGCATCTCACAACACACACACACAGGGAAACAAAAAGCAGGTACAAAGACATGACTCAGCGTGGCTACAGGGCTACCGCTAACGTTAGCTGCAGTTAACTCATTTAGCAGGCGACTCGAGGGGGCTTAAGATGCAGTTAGTTTCTATGGGAGGAGTAGACAGAGAGAGAGGGTTTTGTTTGTAAGTGGGGGAAAAAAACTGAGGAGTAAGGATGAGGAGTTGAATTAATTTGGGGGAAATTGGAACAAAATTGCCTTATTACAATAGGATATTTTCTTCTCCCCAATATAGATGTCTGTCGGGACCAATTAAATACACACTGAAAGTCTGCTTATTTGGTCAATACTTAAAATTATTTCCTTTAAAACACTTAGTTTATTTACCATACTTATTTATTTTTAAACTTCTCCCCTAAACTTAATAAAAGTGTTTTTGTGTTGTACACTGGGTCCGGTTTGGGCCCTTTGTATGCTTGGGGCGTTTGGAGTGACAGGTATCACATTGAAGTGGTATTATGTCATATATATATAAATTGCTGTGATCAAAGCCTCACACTGCCCTTTCACCTGGTAGCTACAGTATCACGTGTTTATGTTGGCAGGCACTCCATCAAAGTTAATGCATGTGGGCAAGTGAATAGTTGAAACATGAGCACACACCATCAAAGTGTGTCAAATGAATCCGTTTCAAAAGGACATTTAGGGCTAAACAGACGTAATGTATTGGATTAAGGGTTATCCGAGCTCATTTAGTGAGTGTATCCCATCATGCCCCGAATACCTAAGAGGGTTTTTTTTTTTATTTGAATATGCTTTGCCCTTGGAGATCTCACCTGTAGGAAAGAAAGCGGGCTGCTGGAGCTGTGCGTTGGCCAGCGCCTGCTGGTAGTGCAAAACACTGGGGTTGAACAGGGAGCTTGCTCCGTTGCTCTTCTCAAGTGCTAGTCTCTTTGGTAGGGGCTGGAGGCAGCCGTGGGGGAACGCCTGTCCACCGAGAAACACACAACCACACACAACCACACACACACACACACACACACACACACACACACACACACACACACACACACAACAGAAGCACAGTAGATTTGAACCTTATACTTACACAAGAGACACTAATATTTGCAAGTCTGTTACTTCTCTATGCACAGCACAACAAGGCAAACATGGAAACTTGCTTGTAACTATCAAAACTATCAAGACAATGAAACTACAACATAGCAAGGCAATCAACAGCAACACATAACAGAAAATAGTGTGATAGCTGGAGTTATATTAACATTACAGTGTTCCATTTAATAAATGTAGAGTACAAAGCTAGAATTGCTACTGGTGATCATAAATGATAAAATATCTATTATTTTAAAGTGTCTAACAGGGTTTCACACACACAAAAAAGAGCCAACTTAAAATTGTTGTGAGTGGCTACAGTACAATTAAAGAAGCTACATGCAAAGCAAAAGGTGAAAGGTCAAAGTACCAGATCTACAGTTGCCTCGAGGGGTCGCTTCATTGCTTTGGCAGTCGACTGAGTCTTTAATTAGCAGGCAGCGAGCACATGATGGCAGTGGGCCAATGGGATTCAAGCGTATTAACATACAGGTAACAGCAAGCAGAGGTGCGTCATGGGGGACAGCATTGCATTGTGGATAGGTGAGAAGGAAAAAAACAAAAACAAAAATAATCTGAATGCAAGTATACCACATACAAAACAATAGGCATGCACATAAACAAAAAATTGTTTTGTTTACTTTAAAGAAACATTGCTACTTTTTTTTGAATTAGTACAAAAGCAAAAAGCATCTACATTAACCTTTGGTTAAAAAAAGCAAGATTATATGATGTACTTCAACACTACTGGGAAAGCATTTTAGTTGTAACGTCAACTGTGTATTTCTGAACAAGTAAATCAACTTTGTCTTTTTTTAAATGTCTACGCAAGAAATAAAAAAATGCAGTTCTGTAAACACAGCTGATTCAGACTATAAATACTAGGCTGACACTTTATGTGACATCTGAACACAGGTTCTCTACAGGTTTCAAAGAGTCCACACCCACACACACAATAATTACAGTGCTTCTGGAGTGCTCTGTTTGGTTTGAGGGGCCGAAGAAATGTCTAAAACACTTGCACAATATTGGGATGTGTAAGTGAGCTAGAATGATCGAACCTTGCCCTTAAAACTGGCAGCAAGAACTGGAAACGTCTGTAGTGATGTGGATACAGGTCTAGTGCGCAAAATAAAGGGACAAAACCTCAAACTGAAACTGTATTGTGATCGTATGTGGCTTGTTAGTGTGACCAATGAACTTGTGTGTGTGTGTGTGGGGGGGGTGGGGGTGGAGATCGGGAGAGGTTTGATACAATGTGAGGCAATTTGATAGAATGTGGAGCTCTGTTTATTCTTACATTCTTCCTAGTTACGACAAAAGTTTACGAACCTAGAATAAATTTGGTGTTTAAAAATCTAATATTAGTATGATGAAGCCAACCTACAAGATAATTATACATCGTCTGGTAAAAGTTATTGCTTTTGTTAACTCGATTAACTTAACTTGATGTCACTGCTGAGAGGAGGAGGGGAAAAATGACATGGGTGTGATGAGCACAGCACCATGCACAAGCCTCTTGCTTTTCAAACATGACGTAATAATATAAATCCTATTAAAAACAACGCATTGCCGATTGCACTGCAGTGTTAACAGGCTTAGACACTGTGGTTAGTTCAAAATGAGAGATGGACTATTAAAGCGGCGTGAACAAGGCAAAGATGACTGCATTCAACTTGCAATGAGGAAGAAGATCACAGCATGGAAAGCAACACGTAATGTGGCACAGTACAACAACATAATCTCAATAAAGGGATCTTCCCTTTTGAGCTGTATCAGTTAATGTGTAACCTTATTTACAGTATGCTATAGTCTATTTGATTTAGATAAAAAAAAAAGTGAATTATGGGTGATGATATTAGCTCCATACAGCAGTGCAGCAATACAGCTTTTATGGGGCCCTGCTTCAATAAAAGAGCTTTAGTTTAGTCAGAGGGCTAAAACGAAAATTGGATTAAAGGTGCTGACTAAACAAGTCATTGTCCTAAGGGTTAACCCTGCTCACCTCTAGCACAGCTTGTAAGTGCTGATGGTAAATTGGGAATTAGGTCATAAAGTTGATAAACTGGGCCGTATCGGGAACAGTGTGAAGCAAGGGATTGCTAGGAGAATCTTCTTGTTTGACAAAATATTGTGTGAAAAGTTGTTGAGCTACGGTTCTCGGTGTGCAGGAAAACAGCTGACAGGTCCACATTGGGTTAGATGTTTCGGGGCTTTCTCTTTCACTTAAATTCCCATGTTGTTTTTTTCCTGCTTTTTCGTGGCAGCTGCTGCAGTGTGTAACAAACCAAAACTAACCTGAAGTCACGGTCGCCTTATCATCCATACTGTGGATTTATGGAGAAAGGACAAGGGAGGGGAGGTGGGGTGGTGGGGGGAGCAAGCAGCGATGGAGCCAGCCAATGAGAGAGAGGTATGTGTGCAACGTGTAAAGCATGCCCCATGCCATGGAGAGGGGAAAAAAGAGTCAGTCAGCAGCACACTGGCGCAGTACAAGGTGTGCAGGTGCAGCAGCCAAAAAGCACCAGAAGAAGAAGAAGCCACTCAGAGCCTGGGGGACGGGTTGTGCACGATCAAGACACCGATAAACCCTTTATGCGTCTATCTGTCTGTCTGCCTGTCTGTGTCTGTTTGTCCACATTTACTTTTTGTCTGTTTTTTCTCCCTAAGCCTATCGAGGGGGATTTTTTTTTCCAGAGGAGAATAAGCCCCCCCCCCTCACCCCACTCCACCCGTGAGCCTACATCCTCATCCATCCCTGATTCAATTTGCACTGATCTGCAGAGAGCCGCACTTATCATTGAGAGGAGGGGGGAGGTGGGGATGGGGGGTGAGCCAGAACATTGTCTCTGTATGAACCAAGGGCATTGGAAAATAAAATAAAGCAGACTGCGGTGAGATAATAACAGATTGTTCTTGCGGCATTATACTGATGCGTTTAGGTCTGGCTAAACCCCTAGGTTGATTGTATACAACGGGCTCACTTTGGGAAGGACTATTGTTAGTGAATTGTACACCAGAGTCCTCTAGAATGAACCAGCAGAGTATGTTTTATATTGGTAATAACGCAGCGCTCCACATTTTATGGTACCGTGGGTGGGTGGCATCATGGACAGCATGTGTTTACATGGTGTGGTAACCAAGATGATTTGTGATTATAATGTCACATGAAGTCAATTAGCCGGTGTGGATACTTATTTTGAATCATACAAAGTTGCTCAACAGTCTGTATTTGTGGACGTATAACATTCCCTGGTCGCCAATTTTGAACAACCTGAGCTTTGTATAAGGTAACAGGACCCCCTGTGCTAATATGAGTGTTATTGATAGTGTAAATAATACTGTATGTGTTGACTTGCTCTTCCAATCCACAAGCATACAAACCTCCACTAATAACTTGTTTATTTGGTGTCCCTATAAAAGCCTCCATCCCTGGATTATAACAAAAGGCTATAAGCTCTTATTGGAAAGTTCAATGTCTACTCTACTGTACAGTATGTAGGCGATATAAAAACAGCCTTATTACCTTACAAGCTGTTGCTCTTTAAGAAGCGTGAAAAACTGTAAGATTTGTACAAGTCTGTGTGTTGACTCTACCACTAGTGTAGGCCCTATCTACAGTAGTTTGGGGATGTGAATCTCACCATGGCTGCAGCCGTGGCGGCGGCTTGCGCGGCCACAGCTGTCTGGTTGGCCTGGTGCTGCGCGGCCTTGATCTTGGCCTGCAGGTGTGCGGGCGGGTGGAAGTACTTGCACTTCTCGCGGGAGCAGCGGCTCTTGATGTAGTCCATGCAGACAGTGACCGTGTTGTCGCTGGTGTCGATCATGGGGCTGTCGCTCGGGTGGGCAAAGCGGCAGTCTGTTTCGCCGCGCGCGCAGTTGCCCCGTTGGAACTCGCGACACACCTGGGGCAGCAGACGGACAGATAGACAGACAGACAGAAACACACACACACACACACACACACACACACACACACACACACACACACACACACACACACACATACACAAACAGGTACACAGACACACAGATGAGTCCATGAAAAAAAAGAGAGAAGAAAAAAATACACACAAAGAACAAACCAGACGTGAATACTTGAGCATTCATTTTCAGTGGATGGATAGATTTAAAGGTAAAACAGCATTTTTACTCATTTCATTAGGGTAGTGCATGATCAACCAAGTCGCGCAGTAACTCAAGCATGTATCAAAATCTTGATGATAATATTAGATTTTTCTGAAAGCATTTCACACCATGATGTCTGACTGTTTTGTAAAATGTGAGGCTTGAAACATATTTAAATAACTGCATGGTAGGGGCCAACAAGCCTTAAGGTCTTTTTCACTTCAAGTCTGATCATATTGTACATATCTTTTTTTAAATTAACACACACATAATCGAGGATTTTCCTAACAGTGCCTAAAATTTATTTTTTTTAAACCCTGCCAGGTTAAATTTCGATATTGTTTGGTAGAACATTTGCACATGTTTACATGTAAGATTTTTTTTTTTAATGCTTGCAAAAAACCACGGCGCACACTCTCACACATGCTGGCTTTGTGTGTGGGAGTGTTCACGAGTCTCGGAGGGATAGTGTTTCATTAGAGCCAACTCCTCTTTGTTGCTAAGTGATAGCACTCCCGCGGAAAAACACATAGAGGCACACACCTACGCATCACCTTCAGGTCTTTGGGAGATTATTGTTTATCTTTCTAGATGCAGAGTCGATATATATGTTTTTTTTAAACACCTCCTATTTAAGCACTCTTTCACAATCGCTAAGCTATTCTCATTCAGAGATGTTTGCCTGGGGGCAGAAGTTGTTGTAATCGTCCTAGTCTAACCGTGGGCTGTCAGGCAAGTACACGTTTGTGTGTTGGGCAAATTCCAATTTAAAACCACTGTAAGCCAACATTATCTCTCTTTGTTTTAATAGTGTTCCTGACACACCCTTTAATTATTTCTTATCAGATGTGCCTCAACTCATGCTCAAGGACAATACAGAGGTGAAGTACTATCAAGTAAGGAGTCTGATAAGTGGGATTTGGATTAAAGATGATTAATATTTCAAATGAATGACTTGGGAATTCAACTATGCCTTTCTGCGTTTGGTTCAAATCGGACAAATACTTCATCTGTAAGGCAAACCTGGGGGTATTAACAAGTAGTTAGTGTATCATACATTCTTTTGTATACACTACGTATGTAAAACATTTAATGTTATAGGATAAAAGATTTGGTGATGTCATACATGTAATTGTGTCTATTCTATTGTATCCAAATGATAATACCCAAAGGTCATCCTGTAGAAGCTTGAATAACATAACTATAAATAATAAAACTCATTAGCTGAACATATCTATAGCATCTCAATACAGCCCGTAATCAAGGTAAGATGTCGGCGTATTTATACTGCACGACCTCCAAGAGAACATTGGCCGTGATTAGCTGTCATGCTTGTCTAGTCTACAAGAGGGAGGACTGTTATTGAGTGAGTGTGTGTGTGTGTGTGTGTGTGTGTGTGTGTGTGTGTGTGTGTGTGTGTGTGTGCGTGCGTGCGTGTGTGTGGTGGGTCACCTCCAGCTTGTCGGTGCGCAGTAGTTTCTGGTTGGAGTTGGAGCCTGCGTTGACAGAGACGGGCGGGCTGCCTGGTACGATGCAGGGCGTGTTGGGCAGGATGTCAGTGGGCACCAGGCCCATGCTGTGGGACATGGGGGTCAGGTAGGGCGCGTAGCTCGAGAACCCCGCGCCGGAGCCCAGGCCCTGGCCCACCGGGTACGTCTGCTGCGGGTGACAAAAATAAGACTGCACTATTTGGTTTTCATGGCTGCTCTTTTTACAGACGTAGTCATGATTTTTTCTCGTCCTAGCAAAACATTTTCACATTGTTAAAGCTATGTTGCGTAACTTCTGTCAGGGGGGTGACACCAGTTTGTAAACGCTGCCATACAGAGAAATATAGAGATAGTTTTGTTGAGCTGACGAGGCTTAATTGTCAATTCGTTTGGCGATGGCTTTGAATGTAACCGACATTCATTTATATGACGTTACCCACTATAGCTTTAACTAAATGACTTATTGGCAGAGATGGCAAATGATGGATTAAGGGAGGGACAGTGGGAGACTGAAAGGCAGAGCAGAGGGAAGTTGAAGGAAAGGCACACAAGAGACAAACAAGCGGAGGGCGCAGCTGTGCAGAGTGGTGGGTGAGAAAGATGAGAGGTGAGGCGGGCAGAGGATGTGACAGGTAGCGAGGGAGCGAGGTGTACATTTCAGATAAAAAGCGCAGAGAGCGGGAAGCAAGGGTAGAAACAAGAGATGGCTTTGAGGTTTTTTTTAACCTCTGTGTATCCCTGGAAGATTTTTTATATTGTTTTTTTTTGCTGAGCAAGCGTGTTCTTGTTCAGCAGGCACCAAGCCTTTATACTGATGCAGTTAAACACATTCACACCTGGCAGCTGCCCAGTGCAGCCACAGTCTCTCAGCCGAGTGCCACAGAGAATCACAGAGGACGGACGGGCGGGGAGTCTGGTGCTTTGCTCAAGGGCAGCTCAATAACTATCCTGAGAACAAATGTGTGACCTTTCTAGCCTGAAAACAGGGCCTTCTGGGAGCAAAGGTACATATTACATATTATGCTCATGTCCACGTTCAAAATTTATATTTGGGGTTCTATTAGAAACTTCATATGACTAACAGCACCATTGCTGAATCAACTTTGTTCAGCCTCTGTTTTAGAACCTGTCTCTTTAAGCCCCGCCTTCCAAAAAGCCTAGTCTGCTCAGATTGGCCCTGAATCGGTTGCTTGGCGCGGCTTGGGGTGGCATTGTAACAGTTCATTTCTCATTCTTTCTCAGTGAATCAGGCCGCTATTGTCAGTTAAAGCTGGTGCCAAGAAAATGACACTGAAATACATTTATATGGGCATGACGGGCATGACCATTTTTGCACCAGCTTATTCTAAGTAAACTGACGATAAGAAACACAATTCCCTTGCACTGATGTAACTTCATACAGTATGTTAAAGGATTGTTTTTGCAGGAAACAAGCCAAGAAATGTTCCCCAGTGTGGCACAATAACAACCTATTCACAGCTATATTTTCACAGTGAGTCAGCAGTCAGGTTCCCACAGCACACAGCGCTTACCACAGGTTGCATGGCGGTGCCGGGGATCATGAACTGCATCTGTTGAGCCAACATGGCCGCCGCCGTCTTCTGCTGGATCAGGTTGTTGCGCCCGTTGATCTCCAGCTGGGTCTTCAGGTGAGCGGGCGGGTGCAGGTATTTGCAGTTCTCTCGCGTGCAACGGCCCTGAGAGAGAGAGAGAGAGACAGACAGAGACAAACAAGGCCATTATTAAGAGTTGTGTCTGAAAAACAGCACTTTCGCTGATCAACAGAATCAAGTGAAAAGCATCCATCATTTGATAACAAACCCTGACGCTGAGCAGGTTGCGTGTCAGCCCGAGGATGTGGTGCTAGATACGTGGGCATTGATTTTGACACAAAAACATAGAGCGCTTGGAGGCAGCATACATATTCACGATGGAGAGTGTGAAATACATAAAAAAATCACAGGAGCTACGCATTGAGTGAGCAATGTTTGTGCTGTGGGGGGAAAGCAGGTAGCTCTCAGCTCTGTGTAAAAACATTGTTATGAAACATGATAACCAGTTACCTGGCGCGCTAGCTTGTTGTTACCTCGGGCAGGTCTCACCCTGGACACACACTGACCTCAGTATTCAGTGCAGACCTCTAGACATGGTTCAGATAAAGGTCTGAGGCTCAAAGTTTGGATTTTTAGCTGTAGCTTTTTTCTTTTGATGGACATGTCATCCGTTACTCTTTGTGGAAATGCACACGCAATGGTCGGCAGGGTCAGGGGGCTTACAGAGGCTGATAAAGGCAATTACACGGTAAAGCCAGAGGGCTCATGACCAACACAATAATGTATGGATCCTCATTGACGTGCTTATCGAGGTGAGTGGGTGGAATATAGGGGTGGAGGGTCAAGAGGGGAGACACATAGTGGAAGGTAGAGGAAGAAGAAGTGAAGCTAAATTAGCATAAGAATGGTCTTCTTAACACGTCCTAATTCTTGGCCATGAAAGAGTCACTACACACAGTGGCACAACAATTCCACACGAGAGTTGAAGTTCAAGTAGAACTAGATGATATTTTTATTGTGATTTATGAAATAACTAACTTCTTATTAAATAGATAGCAATCAGCTAGTATTACAAATTGTAAGAACCAAACACAGACTGTGTAGCTAAAGATCAGTATTACTGCACGCAGTGCACTGTAACTATATTTTGGGTCCATTCTTTTTTTGTCTATTTGTATTTTATTTGAACTGCTTCTATTTTCCTTTTTCAACTGTGTTTTTAAATGTTATTCTAAATGGATCTCGTTGTCTTGTTGTCAAACACTCCTGCACTCAAATAATACATTATTATTCTTATACTACTCTTTAGTACAGCACATAATGTAACTGGGACACATCCCATGGGCCAAGATGCAAAGAAATAAAAGCACGATATGGAGCCCAGTGTGTCGCTCACGACAGGCTTTTGGGATTTGAGGTACTAGCTACTAAACCTGGTTGTCTCTATATAGCCGCACAAAGACCTTTGTTTTACTACATTAGCTGGACAGGCAAACAGAGAGGAACTTTTTAATCAAGCACAGCTCTAGGTATGAGCCTGTCTCCCAGAGTAAACAACCAATAATCTTCAGGTTCTGTCAAAGAAAAAAAAACTAATGAAAACCTGGCTATCGTCTTCTTCCTGACAGATATCAAAGACACCCAAGTGCGTCAAACACAGTTGTCGCTACTGTAACAAATAACTTTTTCTTTTCAACTGATTTTGAAGCTTTCACAAAAGGATATGAGGTCTCTAGTATATACTCTAGGTCTCTTTGTAATTTCGTTTTCTCATTAATAAACAGAGTAAAATAAAAATTGGGGTAGTTTTTTTTTCATGTAGGTGTCAGAAAAACAGGTTTGACATTCAAGAGAGGCCACATGGACAAAATCACACCGGCCCACACATATGCATACTAAAATCACACGATCACAACAAGCATCGCCCCCACACACACACACACACACACCAGCGCAGGAATATATGCACCAAGATGAACACATACACAGTTCTGTAAGCCCCTTATGCAGACCAGAAGAATAATGTAAGCGCTGAACCTCGGGACCAAAAAACCTCCTAGGTGTCAAAACTAATTGGAGCCTTGCAGTATGCACCACCACCGCCACTGGGAATAGGTGTGTGTGCAGGAGAAACTGTGTGGGCGGGTGTGACTTGCCTCTGTGTGTGTGTGTGTGTGTGTGTGTGTGTGTGTGTGTGTGTGTGTGTGTGTGTGTGTGTGAGTGAGAAAGAGAGAGAAGAGAGAGAAGAGAGGGAGCTGGTGCTGAAGCTGAGTTCTGGAGGGCATCCCAAATCTAAGTCCGCGGGGAAGCACAGCATCACACTGCGCCCTACAGAGATCACAGACGGGCTTGAAATCAAAACCCGTTGCACACAACACATTCAAACACAAACACACACACACACAGCGCTCACTTTGTCTGTTTACGTGGACAGAATCAAGCCATGACTGCCCTCTCACTCAATATTCAGATCATCTATAGCCTGTGAGGGAATCTTGTTTTTTTGTTGTGATTGCTTCTCCATTTAAAGTGATGAGGTAAATGGTGGTACCTATGATTGGGTATGAAGGGTTTCATAATAACCATGTCGCACTAAGTTAACTGCAGGCTTTGGACCTGTAAAAACCTTCCCCTTTCATCCGGCCAAACTTTATTCAAGGGCCTTTTTTTCCTCGCTGACACATTCTTGATCTACCACTGTACTGTGCCTGTTTTTTGCATAACTTACGTATGATTTGTCTTCTGTCTTTATTTTTCATTCTAGTTCGGAGGTGGAAAGAGCTAATAAATTGAGTACCTTTGCAGGGGCTGTCATGGATAATGGAATTTCCAAGACTATTTAAACACGGCGGGAGAATTCAGTGAAGCATTCAATTATACAACCATTCGCTTTGTTTGCATTAAATTGGATTACCTTAAAAGGTAATGCGTTCGAGAAAAAGAAGAAGAAGAACTAGATCGGTCTAGAAGCATATCTATGTATCTCCATTGCTTTTGAAGACAGGACTGATGACAAATTAGTTTTTGTTGGTCTGGATGCCAAACATTCAAGTATGGAAGAGAAAAATTACAATAATGAGTCAAAAGTTAATAGGAGTTTGGGACTGAAATAGTTCTGCGTTAAAGCAACAAAAGGATCTGCATTGGTAGGGGTATGTTATTACCAGACTCCCAGCGTTCATTGGAATGAATGGGCGCCATTTAATAACTTGCTATCCAACTCTCTTTAAAAGGTTAAGTATAGGAGGAGTATGCTTCACTTCACTACTTGTACTGTACACTTGCACTAAAGTAATGCCAGTGTGCCTGTGAACATAGCCTTACTTTAAACGTTTAAAGTGTCACTCACTTTCCAATAGTTTTACTTTCTTAGATTCCCAGAAGCCTCAATGTAATAGTGAAGAAGAGGATATTGATTTGCTATTAATATGATTAAAGGACATGAAAATGGCTGATATCCTTTCAGGGGGTTGTCAAAACGTAAACACAAAAAAAAGAGTCATCAGTTCATTTTGAAGAATTTCAGCTGCATTCAGACTGGAGATATGAGGTCAGCTTTATCCTGTGCTCATCCTACGGACAATACACACTGTCATCAAGAAACAATGTTGATAGGAACGCACACTGCAAAACACACACATCCATATTATGCTGCATGAAATCTGCTTTATAGTACAAGTAATTCTTAAATTAAACATGATAAGGCCAATTGAAAGATGTGCGTAGAAGTACATATTGCAATTACAGTACATTTTGGAGTGTGCGATTAATACTAGTGATCATCAATGAAGGCTGCAGTTTGCCACGCTTTAGGAATTCAAAGCACATAAGATGATGTAAGCTTTTTGACGAGAGGCAGCACTGCATCACGAGGTTGGTCCGCCGACGAGACAATGACGCTGCTAAAAAGACAGTGTGTGCGTGCCGTGGCTGATGACAATGTTGTGCCGTTATCTGCTTATCTTTTTGAAGAGGGAAGGGGTGCAGACACACGCAGACACACAAACACACCCACTCACACAAAGACACACACACACACACACACTGTGCCTCCTGTCCAAGCCACCCACACTCGGTGCCGAAAGCAGAAATCCATTCACCGCGGGCATTGCCATCCGAGCGGCCGTCTATGAAAAGGATCTTTGAAATTGGGAGCCGACGGTGTGTGTAGCCATAGCTACACCGTGAAATTATACCTTTCAGCAGGGTCGCTCCTCGCATGGCAAACCTCTCATTGTAGGCTGTGCAGTCTTCCCCTGTGTGTATGACATGCTGTGATCCATGCTTTGGGGACACACTACACTAATAGCTGCTTTGATTCTGATTGGATAATTGTCTCCAACAACAATAAAGTAAGGATCAAAGATAAATTATCTGTGTTTTTTCCCCCTTGAAATAGATCCTCTTTGCAAGCGATATTACCGCTGGCACGTTCTTCAAATCCCTACAGCCGTCGCCAACGTGATTGCACATATTGCTTGCTATGTTTCCAACAGTCACTCAGATGGGTTCCATATTAGACTTATCAAGGGAGAAGAGGATAATTGCAGCTAATTTCGTAAAATGAAGAGGATTACACTACTTTTGCACTTCTCCTAATTGTTTTAAGTTCTTGTACTCAATTGTTTCTGGTAATGCATTCTAGCCGGAAGCGTTATTCGTTTAACAAAATCAATTGTTTCTATAAAAAAGCCAAAGGTGCAAATTTACAAAGTTCCATTTGACACTTCCCGAAGGCTATAATTTTTGACTTGTATATTGGCTTGTGTGTGAATGTAACCTTATTCTCCCTCTTTTAGTCAATTGGATAAGACCATACGCTTAATTCCGGTTAGTCCATTATTGTTGGCGGTAGATCAACACAAAATTATTCATCAATTTACATAATTGTTTCAGTAATTTATCAAGTTGAAATGTGCTGTTACTAATTTGTATCATCATCGTAAATTGAAAATCTTTGCATTCTAGGCTGATGGTCAGATTAGACACAGGCGCACAATGTTTAGTTGACAAACCTTTAGCAAAGGAAGAGGGAAAACAAGACATACTGGCATAAGAACACAAAGCAGAGAAAATAAATCCCTCTATCACATTGACAGAGTGACAATGGTGCTGCTACTCCAACTCTGGCCACCAGTTAACAAACAAAAACATGAATCCTCTGCTCTCGCCATGTACATTTTGAACTAACTGTCATCCACTTCCTTGCTGTAATATCTGGTCGCCTCCAATAATGTTTTCAATATCTGGATATGTCTTTCCACTGTCAGCAGATGACATTTTGGAGAATGAGTAAGTTTATTATATCAACCAGACCCAGACTGACACGGAGTAAATCTCTTGACACAGCTGTATGCAAGGAAGCTGAGATTTATTTCCCTTAAGAGCAAGGAAAAGGTGACAGAACGTAAAATCAAAACACATTTGTCTTGCCTGTTCCTATGATAAAATACGACTGCTGCCATTACAGTGAGAGAGTCAGTACATTCAACCAGGAGCAGTTATTACTAGGACCCCTCAAGGAACTGGTCCTGAGTCTGAGTGAGGACCATAATTAGCCGCCCAGAATATAATCTATTTACAGGGGGAACACTGGCCCAAATGGTCCTTGTATAACTGGCATTAGCATCCCCCTGACATCTTTCCTCCGACCCCCCCACCTCCTGAATGGTGCGAGTGATGACTGTTGTGTGTCTGTGGGTGGCACAGACACAGAGGGCCAGTATTCCACCCCTGAGGGGGCAGAATAGCGCTTCAGCTGTGGGCCCCCTCCGTTCACCACTGTAACATTTGCATTTTTGCCCTCAATGGGCACTCTATACTCGCAAAGCCTTGCCGGAGACAGAGAGTGGCTGCCTATATATACCCAAACAGAAGAGCTGTAAATGTTCTCGTAAAGGCGACTTGAAACACGCCTTTAGATTTCAACCCCTGTTGTTTGCCTTAGATGGCTACGCTTGTAATGAGCAATACTTTCATTTCCCATGGCAAAACACAAACTGGGAAGAACAATTTTGATGAAAATGTGTATAGTGCCAAATCTTGGGAATCTTGGATGTGTGTACAAGCATTTTTTTTTCAACAAGCTCTCTTTTTTCCTCTATCTTGGTAGCTTTACGTATCCGAGCCTTCGTAATGTATTTTCTAATGCTAGCGCAGCGCTGTGTGACGTGATCAATAGCATCGTGATTGGCAGTATTGGCAGAATAGGATTCAGTAAAATGGAGACGGAACTGAATAGGTTGGGGGGGAAACCGGCTTAAAAAATGTAGGGTCAACAGCACAAGAGGGGGCGGATGAATGCACCATTAAAACTGTGTATTCCCAGAAGGCTAAAGACTAACAGTAAAATATTCAAATTGACAAGTGCTCGTGGATTGTTTATGGGGATTTGGCTGGTACAGTATAATGTTAGATGGCTGCTGCAACCAAAACAAAGTCTTCTTACCAGTGTTTATCCGATTGTCCTTCTTAGCGCGAGGAGGGCCGCCGTGAGATACTGACACAAATTTTTCTGACATGAAGCCTGTGATATGTGTAATCCCCTTAGAGCATAGCAGAAGAACCTGTTGTATCCTCCCACTGACCAGCAAAGGAGAGAGGGGGTGGGGGGTTGGACAGGCACTTGCTCTTTCTGCTTGTCTCTCCATATTTCCGAATATCTCTCTCGTTCCTTTGTGGCATTTACAGTCGATGCTGTCAGAAATATACACGGCATACTCGACCACGTCATCCCTAGTCTTTCACTCGTATCGTAACATTTTAATTTGAAGTCCAAATTTTCCTTTTTTTATAGGGCGTTGATGAATAAATAAAAAGAGGTCTCAGTTTCCTTAGAAATAGTGTTATTTCCAGTGGCACTAAGCAGCTGGTTGTGGGTCAGCCTAGAACAGTTCAAAAGGGAAGTTAGTGTGAAAGCCCCCGAGCTATAAGACACTACAGTGGTCCCAAAGCTAAAAGCAGAGCCAGTGATCCTAGTGCCAGGTAGAGTGGCAAGGTACTGGCTGCACATGGACAGGGCTTCCCTTCATCCCTTAAGATGTTGAATGCTCCCTCTTAAGGATCCTGTTTTGTTTTTGGGGGTTTTAATGGATCCGTTTGGACTAATGGATCTGTTTTTGAAGTGGCTAGGCTCTGGACACACCGGGAAACACAGAAAATCCATTATGAAATGATAGCCAAAGGCTTTTCGCTTACATTTGGGCTGGTAATGGAGAGCACAGATCAATGGTAAACAGTGGGTAAGAAGAACAAGTGGTTTACATTTTTAAAATGCAGAGGTGCGGCAGGCAGTTGTTGCGATCACTTCTATTTTACTGGTCTATTAGACTAAAGTTACATTAGTGATACTGTGAGTGAATGCAAACAAGTAAAATTCCTAGGCTATATAAGAACAGTCTGTTTTCGCACGCATCGATGCACACACACACACACACACACACACACACACACACACACACACACTAGACTATGTTGCCTCAGCAGTAATTAAGTGCCTTTGTTTGACCAGCTGTAATCCCACAGATGGAGGAGTAGTAGTGTTGCTGACATGCCGTAGATTACTCAGGGAGAGAGGAGAGCTGCTGTAGGTAAACATAAACGCAGATAGGGGGAGATACCTTAGGGATAAAGGTGAGATTAAGAATGTAAAAAAGGCTGTTGTACGTGCTGAACCTGTGCCCGCACCAAAGCGTCTTAAGGAACTGGAGTGTGTCCATTTATCTTATTTGGAGTGACAACATTTTAACATTTAGTCAGTCTTTCCTTTGGCTTGCATTCTTTGAAAGTCTCATGCGGTAAGTGTTGTGCATCAGCTGAAAATCACATGCTACTGTTTGTTGCATGGTACCCCCAAGGATCTCCAAGTTAAATGTAAGAATTTGAATACCCTTTTAATGCCAACGTCAGGCCATACTGGCAAAAGTAAGAAGTTTATAATGGAATTTCTGGCATTTTAAGGTTCTTTTAATAAAGAACATTTATGATTAAGTCACATATAGATATACTCACACATTGATGTACTGTAACATTAGCTGTGTGGGTTAATAACTAAAGCCAGAAAGTGCTTATTAGTCACATAACCCCTCTCTAAGTATTTAAAAGGGCATTCGAAAAATGTCACACCTTTGTAAAGGAAGTGCATTTTCTTTGCAGTGAAATTGCATTGATACAGAGTACATGGCTGATACGTGTGAAAAAAAAGAAACCCAAGTTTTAGAAATTGCCTCAGTCCACTGCAATCAACTTAGAGGCCACTGTAAAAAGCCAGTCATTCAACTCTTGTTGTGATTATAAAAAAATGTCTGCAATGAATCAGCCGCGATATATAGCTACTTGCAAGTTTATTAAAGTGTTTTTTTGTTCATAGGTCACGGCAGTTGAAGGATTTAAACAAAAGCAGCTTTTATGTAGTTGTGTGCGGTAGAGGAAAACAGGCACAGGCAATTTAAGTGCCAGATGCAAATTAAGGTTATCAGCTTTCGATGTGATAGCTTTCGGGCCGTGGTATCTGCCCACGCTGCAAACTGACTGATTGTCAAAGTGCGGTAGCCGTGGTGACGTTGTGTGACACCTGCAGCTTCTCGTCCTAATCCAGCAGAAGGCCGGAGCCCTGCTTGAGTTAATCTGATCATCTGTGACCTGCTGAGACATGAAACCCACCCTCTAGAGCTCCTCTAATCTGCACACACACATACACACACACACACACACACACACACACACACACACACACACACACACACACACACACACACAAACAGGGCATGTAGATGACAGGTAGACACATAAATACTCATGTGCTCACTCACTTGCGTTTCTAACCTGCGTTTTCCATCAATAAATCACATCCCTATATGCTGAGAAGATAGCTCTCGTCAGCTATGTATCGATATGACAGCAGTCCTGTAGCTGACTGGAACTCAAAACTAGCCAGGCTGCCAGTAAAAAAATCACAGAATTAGGTTACATGGTGTTGACGCCCTAGTTTGAAAAAGAACTGTGCCACGGCCCTGAGAGGAAACAGCAGAAAGCCAGTAGGCCTTATATTTTAATTTCCTAATTTCCAATTTGTGAGCAGATACCTCAATTTCAATCACTCTCTAGTGATTAAAAGCTGTCACCGCCGCCCTGCGTCATTCTAAAAATAACATCTTACCAACCACAAATGATAATGAGAAAAAATGACACAAACAATGCTAGAAAGACATGAAAAAAAAAAACATGCTAGCCCACTTCTTTTTTTCCCGCTGACACTATTGAGTGTGTGTCGGAGCGTGTTGAGGAGTTGTGTAAATCCATAAAACAGATAAAGGAGGATAATGAGATGGAAGGGAGAGAAGAGATCTATTCATCAAAGCCTCTTTCCAACACACTCAGCAGATAGGGGGCACGGGGAAACTGTACGGCTGCTCTGCTTACTCTCCAGTTTGGAGATTAAAGCTTTGGTTGCTTTACAAAAAAAATAAAAAGTCAAGGGGTATAGGTTTGAAATTCCAACTACAGAGAAACTGGACAACCTAGTTACTCCATTGTGTATTCAATCATATTCAGGATATTATGCCTCATATCCCTGCAGAAATATTATAGTGACTGCTTGCTTCTGACTTGCTATCACTCAAATTGAAGTCTATGAATGATCAGAAATGAAAATACATTACATTAGTCCTAGTGGGATGGTTTCTTGTAGTAGAAATCAAGTAGAAGTGAGTAGATATCGGTATTACAAGCACAATAAACTGGATATTGCAAATAACTGGGAAGACAAAAATGTTCCCAATGTCTACGGTATTCAAATAAGGGCTTGTGTATTTTCATATCCATGATATTCAATCCAAGGGGAATAAGGCGCAGCATGGCCTGGATGTGAATGTTGTTTGTTGGTTGTGATGATGGGGCCTCTGAGGATGCACTCTCTGTCCCGTGGGCTCAGAAGACTCCCAAAACCCACTACGAGGTGATGCAAACAGCCCCTTGTAAGGCTCAGAACGCTGAGGTAAAGATAGCGTTGAATGAGTGCTATACACTTGCTTGGTTGGTTATTGTAAAAAGTGCCATTTGGTCAAATATGAGAAATTGATTCAAACTGCCTTTAAATTGCATTGTGTTGCGTTTTATCTAAAGGTGCACTATTTACAGTTGAAGGGGAGGGGGATTTGTTGACACTTGCAGAGCCATGCAATTAGTTTACAAAACATATTCCCAACATGTAATCATAAAAAAAAATATATCACCAAGTTTTTTTTCTTTTTTAAGAAACCTGGAATCAAACGTAAGACTCCCTGCTATTTGTCCTTGTTTTCCCTCTGACGTGAGCCTAAAAATGAGTCGAAAAGAATCCGAGTGAGAGCCAGGGCATAGCAAAGTAGGATGAGATAAGAGAAGATGTTTGTTTATCAACCATGGAGTGCCTTTTTTGGTCAATAAAAAGAAACCAAGAAAAATTGCTACCAGCGCTGTGGTGCCTTTGTGCCAGTCATTAAAACCTAGCTTTGTTCCTACCGCAGATGTTTTAATGGCTTGCAACAGGAAATGTGGTGCCAATTTATGCCCCCTACCAGCACCACTTGCCTCTCTTTTATCATGGTGGTTCCCTGAGCCCACCATGGGTCCGCCCTGCTCTGTGACGGTGTGTGCGCTGCCAATTAGTGTCCTCCACCTGTCGCTGCGGGTCACTGGTGCAGGCATCCGCAGGGTGTGAAAATGGCCATCTCACTTTCGTCCGTGAACTTTTAGTGCCCCCCCGACCCCCCACCCCACCTTACCCCTAACACCCTGTCGGCTCAAACACACACACACACACACACACACACACACACACACACACACACACACACAGATATGCTGCCATGACCTAACGTTAACCTTTATGGTATGACCACCCTGTGTGTGCAAAGTGGGAATGGTGCGATAGAAATAATACCTCTCTAGCTTGGCCTGGGTATTGAAAAACTATCCCCTACTAGAATAGCACACATTACCATGCATGTTTTGAAGTATCAAAGGATATTAAAAAAGCTTTGACAGCCTAGACCCTAATTTTTTGTAGCAACGACAACACATTCACAGATATCAGAAAATAAATATAATGTGCAACGTTATTATTATTGCCAGGAATGGTGGTGGAAAGCTAAAAAATACATCAAAACAAGACATTATCAAGAACAGTTATCTTGTTTTTGAGGAATTTATACTAACTTAGCTATACAGTGTTGTGCTTGTCTGAACAAAAGAGGCATCAATAAAACATAATTCAGAACCAGTATCAAATCTTAATTATCACAGCGGGTATTATTGATGTGAAAACATTCACAAAAATACCAAGCTCTCCTTCTAATGAGACTGCTGTACGCCTTTCATTCACTGACACAGTGGGCATTTACAACTACGCCAAGACTTTGATCATCAAACCGCCTCAATTTGGAGCAGCTACACACTAACCTAATAAGTTTGATGTTTCAGAGGGACGCTAGATTGGCCTCAAATACATTTCATTCAGTTACCTCATGGCACTGACTGCAACTGCAGTATTATTTTTGGGTTATCAGCCATTTTGGGCCACATTCAAATTAAATAAATTTTTTTTATCACTCTGATTCAATGAATAACAATCATCAAGCCCGAATAGGATATGAGTCAGAACAAGAACACTACTAGGAGAGGGAGTGAGTTTGCACAGGGCGCACTCCATTGTCACTTAAACACGCTTTTACAGAAGGCGGGGTCCATGTCAGTCACGGCCAGTGCATTTACTTGACACACTTTTTGATGTGAACAAACCAACATAGAGGCGAAGGCATCTCCTTTACTGACAATTCTCAACCTGGGCTTGGGATGTCTAGGCCTGGTTCAAAACAGAATGTTTGACACAGACCGACAGTCATTTAAGACAATACATACATAAATAAATAAATAAAAATATGTAGAGAGTTAGCCATTCTGGTGTAGGGCCCCTAAAGATTGCATTTCTGTTGCCTCATTAGATGGAGCCAATTAAGAAGATCTCTGTCTCATTATAAAGGCTGGCCCCCGGGAGACAGCTGGGCCTGTCTATCTAACTGTTTGTAGCTCCCTAGGTGTGTGTATATGTGTCTGTGTTGGTGTGTGTGTGAGCTGGAGGTGGTGGCCCGGGTGGCATCCTGGCTCTGCGTCTTTGTAAATATGTCCATTTTATAATCAGAGGAGCATTAAAAAGGACGTTGGGAGCAGAGGACACGTTTCCCGAGCAACCATTAATTTCTACGTTTAATATGGGCCACGGCAAGCACCATATGCTTCAGTATACTGGGAATAAAAGGAACATAATGTGGTCGGCATCTCTGGGCTTTCCAGGATAATATAGGCTTAAGCTATTCATTCTCCTAACATGATTTACTTTTTTGAATGAAAACATGTAAAGCAGGATTTGTCTTAGCAGAAGAAGGCGAATGACTGCTACTCCCTGTAGGAATTAGATTAGGACAACCAGAGTCTGTCCTAGGTGAGTGATGATGAAAGTACGTATCAATAATTAATGAGACCAATACTAAAGGTCAAGCCTCCAGCCGTATGGGCCTTCAGCTTTACTGCAGAGGTGCTCACAACAACAGCATCGGCTACTGCAGCAGTTTTGGACGTTTCCAGCTGGCTTTGAAAGCAACCAATATGAGGAAGCCATTGATTCAACAGTTCTGATTTTAGCTGTTGTATGCTTTTTTGTTGTTGTTTTTTACAGAAGAAACTGCAGAGAATCTTGTACTTTATCAGCACAGTGGGTGGAGTGAGACCAGGTAGGGCAGATGGGCAGATTTTCAATGTCTCAGTCTCTTGATTCTTATTGCAGGCAACAAACAGCTACTACTTAATCCGACATGGTCAAACAGTTGTGCCGCACATTTTTTCTGTTTTATAGAGAAGATAAACTGGGGTTCAAGTTCAAAATTAGAACTCTGTTACATGATATAACACAGGCTGTGTATTAGCAGAGAAGTGGTGTAGGGAGCAAGTAGATCGCCCTACATAAGACCTGAGTTGCACTGTAGTACCCAATGAATACACTGAATGCCTATGTCCTACATGCCCATTTTCGGTAACTAAATCCATGTGTACACTTGAATACATTTTACAGTGAAAAAATATTACTGTAAAGAATATGTAAAACTGCATTTCACTAATTTCTTGTTATGTCTTAATATACAGTAGGGGAGAACGGGGGAATGTGAGCCATCGGGTAATGTGAGACACCCCCTGCAGGGCTGTACGCTTATTTTTTTAGGTGGTAGCACTGGTGCTAGCAATCAAAAAAATTCAGTAGCACAAAAATAAATTTGGTAGCACACAAAGTATGATCGAAAACTTGCATAACCTTAACCCTTACATTTCACTCTAATTACCTTTGAGCCTGTCATCTTGGTCTCATTTGAGATTCTCAATTAATATTATATCCTAGTGTGTGCAGTAATAATTATAGAAGAATGAATAGGGGTGCACTGATTGCAATTTAGACAAGAGTCTAACCTGCCAATTGCAATTTTTTGCTGATTCAGAATTATTTCTCCCCATAAAAATATAAAAATAATATCTATATCTGTATATTTTTTGTATATACATATAAATATTAGATTATTAATAATATATATTTTTTTTAAATGTCTTTCTGTTAATTAAAACCAAACTTTAAAACATTAAACATAGCCTATTAAATAAATAAGTATACATATTGGTACAATTTAGGATCAATTAAATAGGTTGTTGTGAATATGTTGGGAGTAGTTTTTCAGTGACTTATTGTGTAACTTACACAAAGTTTGAAATAAGTTATTTCAAACTTTGTTTAAATAGACTACTGTGGCGTGCTCTCTGCAGCTGTAGGAGTTGCCTTTCAAGCTAGAGCACTACAGTGCTGTAAAGCGCTAACTTCCTGTTCTTACCGGCTTCAAAATAAAAGTCAACTCACGTTTGGCTAGCAACAGGCTTTTAATGTGAAGGCGCACAGGAAATGTTCTGTTTGCACACGCGCTAACTTAACTGCGGTAATGTAAAGAGAGCAGAGAGCCGTGTCCTTCTGGTTATTACCGTTGGTGAAGTTTATTAGACGCTAGAATCGCCGCAGGAGCACAGATCCCGAGCACACATCTTTCACTAGCCAAAGTGGAGGGTGGACTCAATAACTTACTTGCATAAGACTCATTTACCCGCAGTGTTAATGTAGAGCCGTCTAAGCAGTGTTGTGCAGCGCCCCTCTGTGTTTCAAAGACAGCCTCTCCTCATGAGCACTAGTGCGAGTGGACTTGTATTCATCATCGCACGTGATTAATTTCAGTAGCAAATGCGATCAAAACTGTAGCACTGTACAGCCCTGCCCTGTATCTAGGCAATGGAACACATTTTTGGTCATGTGAGATATATGTTTTCAATCCTCATGGTGATGTTGTAAGCATGTTTTTTTCTACAAAAATTTATTTTTTGCATGTAAAAGTAAATTTTCTTTTGTTGTGCCAAATCGATTCAGGTAGAAAAACTTCTATCATACATGTTGATGAACTACCAACATATGAAACCATGTGATGATGATAACCGAAGATTAGCCTGATTTTCTGAGAGGTAGTTTTTTCTCAAATTGTGGCAGTTGGGTAAAGTGAGACAAATGCCCTGGGGTAAAGTGAGACAGTGTCTGTGCACTCTTTCAATGAATCCATTATATTTGAGGTAGCAAGGAGACTAGTTTGAATAAGACACAAAACAATGTGGGCTGGAGGTGGGGGTTGATGGTTGAAGGGGTATCAGCAAGGGCATGGTTTGGCACGTATGTATGTGGGGGACAGGAGAGTGACCTTTAACACCAATAGACTCTAAGTAATATGTCTTTATTCAATGAATGATCCCAATAAAACAAATGCAGAAAAATATTAATCGAAGACTCAAAAGATGGAAAATGACAGCTGGGTCTAGTCCTGTGTTCTGAGTCCCAGGCTGTTCTAGCTGGTTCTGATTGTTCTTTGCTCTGACCCCCAGACACTTGCTGGCTCTAAGGGTGCACTGTTCCGTGCTGCAGGAAGATTCAGCATGATTCCCCCCCTCCCCACTCCTCCCGCTGGCCCGTGGTCACACTGCTCGTGGTCTGGGCACGATTGCACCTTGCCTACGTCACCGTGCGCGTTTAGGATTTGGAGCGTAGTCTACTTGTAGGCTATACGAATGTTTGTGAATATTTTCATCCGGCCAAATTTGCATCATATATTCCACTTCCACATTAGAGCAACGAGAATCCTTAAGCTATTGTTTTTTTTAAATGTATCCTTTACGTAATAGGTCGCGGTGGACATTCTCATATTTGTGCAGCACGCTGTTTATTATTAATATAAACGGCCCGTCATCAGACCATACGTACCGGATGGTTTTATACACATTGATCGCTCCATCAAGTAATCCAAGTCAGAACTTTTTGTATGGGCAGAGATCGTTTTTTAAGTGTCTTTATAAAGTTTCTTGTTAAACCTTAGTGTAGGCTACTGTTTCCTTATCACCGGGCCGCGGAGTCCCGGTGTTGTTTTGGGTTCGTCTCCACCGCCATGCGTAAAGGCAGTATTATGACAGCTGACGGGAGGAAAAATAAATAAATCATCTGACGAACGTGAGTAAACACGAAAACCTTTTTGCTTTGCTCTCTGCGCTCACCTATTTAGCTCTCTCCCTCTTTTATTAGCCCACACCTAGGCCTACACACACATTTTATGTAGCTAAAAGTCTAAGTGGTGGGCAATTCTGGTGCCGACTAGTAAGGCAGCGGACGTAAATGGACTATGCATCCTTAATAAATTCACGTCAGGAACGCCGCCTGTACGCTTGCTTGTACGCGTGTCATCTCATTAGCATCTGTACTTTGGCCACGGCACACCTCTCCCAAGTGTGCCGTGGCCAAGGGGCTGTTCCGTGCTGGAATACGGATGGCATGGTCACACTAGCCAAACGTTCTAGACTTTAGTATGCAAATGAGCTCGGGCACGGGGCCGCGGCCGTAGTGTGAGTGGCCCTTAAGGGTCCTGTGTTCTGACCCCCAGACTGTGTTTAATCGAACTGGTTCTATCTGTCATTTGAATGTTAATTATTGAATATGAATTATATGGTGTATTTGATCAGAGTTACTTTCAAGTGTTTAGAAAATGTTTTTCTTAATTGACCAAACCCCATGATTCTGTTACTCGTCCGAGTTTTCAAGCTAGCTGTCAGGATTTTAACTGTTACAACATTTGTTGTTATGGTAGTTTCAGAGTGGAAAAAGTGAGTGGATCAGTTTACCCCCTTGATTTCTCTGGTCTGTCTCAGTTTAACTGAGACACAAGACAACTTTTTTTTTAAACAATCATATTTTCACTGCCCTTTGTCATGAAAAAATTCTGCTAATGCCCTTTTCTAGAAAACATCCTGAATTAATGGGAAATGTGTACATTTGACTGATAAATAATTTTAGCTCCCTTAGAGGGAAGCAAATGTAAAAAGTGTCTCACATTACCCCGTTCTCCCCTACTAGTGTCCAAAGTTGACCCTGTCCAGCTCTGCAGCAAGACCCAGAGTGAGATGTGGGGATCACAGCACACCCTACCCCGGCTCCCCCCTCCCTCCTACACAAACACACACACATTGACATACAGATGTGGGTCACTGCGTTGGCCCAATTAAAAAGCCAACATGGACCCTACTTTATCAACTTCTCTGATCAACAGCAGGGGAGAGTGCTGCAATACTGCTAGTCCTTAGATACCTCAATACTCTTGATATTATCCATGTGTTATCTCTTAACGTGAAAGGCCTAATGGGAAAGAATAAATATGGGAATGGAAAAGTGAAAATTTGAAAAGAAAAAAATTAAAAAGAAAATACATTCCTAATGGAGGTTAATGTAGGTGTAAATGCTTTCCTTGACATAAAAATACGTTTTTGTGGTTTTTCTTATCGGCATATAGTACATTTTTCCTGTGAACCCATAGGCAAACTGTCAAACTGGACCTGGGTCATGAGACTCTAACAGGGGGCTGATCTGGCTTCCTCCTACCCTCCCTCCCTCTTATCTCTTCAGATCAACTAGAATGGGGCTGTGGAGCGTATGGGGTGGAGGGGGGCTCAAATCACATGGATCAAACAAAATGTGGCATGGTTTGCACTGGGGAAGACGGGCGAGTTGTTGCGGCGCATGTGTCCGCTTTGGAGGGGGCCTGTTTAAGGAACTGTAAGCGGGGCCGGGGTATCATCAAAGCATGCCCGATAAGCTGAAGTCCGTGGCTCATTGTGTTTGTGTGAATGAACCCGGGGGAACACCAACTCCCCACTGCGCCCCGCATTGCACCCCCCACCCCCCACCACCACCTCCACATGTTTGCTCTGCCCAGGGTGTGGCCCAGTTCAAGAGGATTACACAGAGGAATGCGGCCGAGCCCATCTTTTAAAACAAGAGTAGAAAGGGGGGGTGGGGATATGAGGCCACGGGCATAAAGTTCACTGAGGCCTTCTAAAAATAAAATAAAATAGCAAATAAAAATAAGCCCGGAGGGAGGAAGTTACAGTTTGGCCAGAGGGAAAAATAGCTGTCTTTGGTATCCGTTAGCATTTCAGTTTCACTGTCTGGACAGGTATACAGCAACAGATTAACTCAAGATCGCAGGCACTTTCCTACTTAATCTTGATAATAATTTTTTTGATAATTGGTTTACATTTTTTAGCTGTAATTTAATTGTGCATCAGGAGGATGGGTGGGGTGTTATGTTGGTGTATTTTCAATTGATTTTGTGATTTTGTTATAAATGCAAAAATCCAATAAACTGATGTAGTTCCCTGCTTGGCTAGACCTGTCACTGCCTTTTTTCCAAACTCTTTTAGCTGAATACACTTTTTTCCTGCATTTTTTATCCTCTTTACTATTTGAATTTGTACATTTTCCCGTGCGTCTTTGTTTACCGGTGTCAGCTATCCCACGCCCCACAAAGCAGAATCCGGATTAAGATGTTCTTACCGAGTGAGGTAAACCAGGGCACCTCACCCGCAGAGGGGGGGAGCGGGGTGAGTCTGTGACACAACTAAACATTCACAAGCACCTTAGAAGAACAGCTATTGTTTCTCTTGCTTCGACGCTTTCTTTCTAAAAACCCAACTTGACGAAACAAGACCATGCCGGGATGCAACACACTATCACCCCCACCTCTCAAGCTCAGTTGGGCGTGGAGGTCACCTGGTAAAATCTGACTGGAAAAAAGAAAACAGGCTATCGTATCTACTGTGTAAAGAAATATCTAAAAATACTCTGTGTGTGTGAATAGAGCACATTTTTCTGCAGAATTGAAAAATATCTACATTAGCTTCTTATTTTTCGCCTTTTTTCCTACTACATACAGTATGTTATGTCATATCTGTGCAATGACAAGAATCCTGAAATGAACAGTTTTTGCAGAGGGAGGACAGACAACCCATTAACACAGTCAGAGAAGCAACCACGAAAGGCTACTGTCGGACACACAACCAATGTGACATCCTCACGTGACCGGTGTGATTGCATTCACTCCAATAACGTTAGGCATTCTTGCTCATCATTTCCCACTGCCCACCTCCTCCCTTCAGCACTGCTGTGGCCATTGGTTTCCATGGCCACAGCGCAACAAGTATCAAAGAGCTTCAAGGAAATTGCTTCAACCGCCAAACATCATTTGTGACGATGCCTGTATTGATTATCTATCACCTTCTGCAGTGAATAATGGTAAAGTTACCAAGAGTGTTCAGCCTAAAATGAATGATATTTTAATTTCTCTTAATGGAATAGATTAAGACTTTCGGAGTACAGTCTGCTTGATCTTACTTGTGGTATAAAATGATTTTTACAGCGGCTTAAATGTTTATGTATCAGTTATTATTCTTCACAGACCTGAACTGTGTTTGTGGGGCTATAATACCAATATTCTCTGCGAGCATAAACATACGGCTTTACTGTGATAGTATTTTGATGAACAAATGGTGATTTTCAAATGGTACCACACTGTTTCAACATCCACAATTTGACTTCACACAAGTTATTCAAATGCCACATAGTGTTATGGTGGCCACCAAAATTGTCTGCATTTAAGTTTGCATGCAATCCTAATTCCTAATTAAAATGATAAAGCAGAGACAAACAGCAAATGTGTAGGAAAGTTCCATAACGTCATATTACTTGTTGAGGTCATATTTTAGATGGAAATGTATTTGTAAGCTATACTGACCAAACAGCTTTAGTTACATAAACATACAGCAGCTTCTCCTATTTTGAGAGACGACAAATGTAGAATAGAGAGAGTATCTCTAAAGCCCCACAGTGTAAAGCAGGAGGACAAAAAATAATTCTCTAAATATATTACAATGTAGAAATGCTGAGGGCAGTGCAGTAGAGGCTGGACACCCCACGCTTTATGATTGAGAAAGCAGGATCAAACCTATAGCAGAAATGACTTCTTATCATCCTTCCTCCCATGCAAAGCTCGCTAACAGAGAAATGCAAAAACAGGTATTTTGGCTTGCTGTTGTCTTCCCCCGGGTCATTCATCGGCTCCAGATGAATGGAACTTGAGCGAGTGGCCAATGTTTGAGTGCTTCCAAGCCCCCTGCTACATCCGTCCCTTCCCTTTGCACGTGTCAGCGGTCTGGTGACTTCACTGCATGACTAGGAATCTGAAAGGGCCTGGTTGTTCTCCAGGTCTAATCAATAAGGATGGATGAGCGCGCAAACACAGGAGCAATAACTGAATTATGCTCTCAGACATAATCTATACCCAGCAAAAATATATGAGGCACTTCTCTTTATTGCTTGCCACGAGCATTGACAGCAAACTATTGACTAATCCCAACTGCACAGTGTTTAAAAACTTTTTAAAAAGTGAAGATTCACAAGAGCTTGACAGTCACAGACGCCTATAATTTACATTATCCAAAAATATTTTTTTTAAATAATGTCCTGCCCAAACGCCCCAGTAAATCATGGGAAAAAGGTAATTATGTTTTATGATTGGCAAAGCACATTATCTAGATAACGATTATAAATTATGTTAGTCAAAATACATAATAAACTTGTTAGTATTATTTTGGCGATGGGCTACAAAATTGGGGATTCGGCTTGTTCAACAGGAATGAGCCATTGTCTTCGCAAGGGTGTTTTCGCCAATCAACCACCAGAACAGTCAAATTCATTGAGTTGGCATGCCTGCCTACTAGACAAGTAACACCTTCTACTCTACTCCTCTCTTAAGGCGTACCCTTCCCATGTTTAAGAAAAGGAGCCCTTCTGATCAGTGGCCAAGGCACGCCTGGCAGCACACAACCCTGGCATGATAACCCTATCAAGATGAGACGACCCAGGAAGATGATACGGGTGTAATGGGGTGGAAATCAGCCCTGCCGCAGAGCGCAACGCATTTCTTAATGCATAATAAAGCATTCATTCTCTTAGCCGTCACGAGGAAAGTCTTTGTGAGCGAGGGGGCGAGTTGGAGTTAAAAGTACAGAGAATCCTGTATTCTCCTTCTGTCTGGCTTGTATGGCGAGAGACAGGGAGGAGAGATAAGAGAGTGAGAGTGAAAATAGTGGCTGCAATTAGAGACAGATCAGTCTATACATTTTACAATGTAGCTGCATTAAGCTTTTAGCTAATGGGCTTAGCCTGAGCAGCCTACGATGACAACAGGACAATATCAAGATTAACAATGGCATAAGTAACATATAGTAATCACAGTGGTAGGGGCACATCCATGAAGCCCGTTGTACATGTAAAAAAGATTCCTGTTCTCAAAGGATGCTGCTGTTTGATTATAAGGGAAAAGCACTGTTAAAAGAACGACGTCCTCAAAAGCATCTATATCGTAATTACTCTCTTCAGTAGTAGCTGGCAGTCATCACACTTGCATCAAAGCAGACTGCTAAATTGGGTGCCTACTAGCCTAACAAGCCAATGTAGAAACTACTACTATGCACTAGTATGCTCTCCTGGGTTTTGAGAGTGTGTTTCCTGCCACTAGCCCAACACAACCCGCCAGGCTAGGCGTTCGAACACAGATCTAATGAAGGGTCAATAGAATCTATCAGGTCATCCCCACCAAGCTCTATCTCTGGGGAGAGATGACGTGCATTCTGTATGTGTAACAGATGATGCTGACAACAGCTGTGAAGTTGCCATGGTGATTGTCAGGAGGCTTGCACACACTAGCGTCCAGAAGGCTTTGTGTGAAACAAGGAAGATGATCCTTTTGCCCGCTATGGTGGAGTATTCCTTGCGGGGACAATGTAGTAGACCTTTATCCCCAATTTAGCCTGGAAGTCAAGAAAGGTGACGTCATGATGCAAGCATCCATATTGCCATTTAAGACAGGAGAACTAATATAGAGGCTTTTTAGCGCAATGATGAGTAAGCGAGACGCCTCATTTAAGTGCAAAGAACAGGAGTTACAGTAAAAATGTCACATCCAGTTCTCGTAGGATGTATAGCTGCCTTTCTGAGACATCTTGATGGCAAAGTATTTTCATTAACTCTGTACATTAAGGTACAGAATAGATGAGGCATGAATTGCTGGTGGACTGCCGCAAAGCCACTATTTGTAGAGTAAACGTCATTGGGAGTAGTCTAAATGAAAGCTGACACCAGCCCGAAGGTTGAGTGCTCCGGTCATTTAGTTTCCCTAGTCAGGGATGGCCGGTTGGAGTTTTTCCAAGAAAAGGCAAAATCATGTCATGTGCAGAGGCGCCGTGTCAGGCCCTCCTTTCGCATGGTGTAACAACAAAATCGATCCGTATTGGAGTCAGCTGTTTGCTCATTACACCGTGACAGCACGCAGAAAAAAATCTGGCAGCTGGGAAGAAAATGTCACTTAATGACTGAGTGCAAGCAATAACTCAGCTTAGTCTAAGAAAACGGCTGATAGCCCCATAAACGCAGCGTGTTTCTACAGTGTCAAATAAAAAATTGACCATTGAGCAACTTGTAATGAGGATTTACACACTATCCAAAGATGGTGACAGATTTCAAGTCACGAAAGATGTGTGGAAAGCTTGCCAAAATTAAACAACTTACCTCTGCTTTTCAGGAATAGGAAAATGCACCACATTGGATGTAAGACATGCTGTTGTTGCATGGAGTGAATCAAGTCTGTCTGTCTTGTCGCTGACCTTGTGCACAACCTTGAAAAATATGACGTGTGCTTTCCACACACTGCACTGCTGTATATGTAAAATGCAGCTACTGTTCAAACTTAAAGAGAAAAAAATCCTCTGTTCTGCTCTAGTTTCTTTGGCTATTTATCATTGTCACAGCTGTTTTTTTTTCTACACTGCTTGAAAATATTGGGTTGCTCTCTGATGCAGCATGTGGGGGTTGTGCAAAGCAACATTGTTGTAATTGGGGAGACTTCACATGTCTGGTGTTAAGCTAATTGAACACTATTTTACCACTATGAAAAAACTGTGCTTTAATAAGTTTATTTAACAATGCAAATATAAAATCCACATGACTTCTGACCTGATAACTAATAACTAAAATGGCTTTAAGGCTAATGTTTTCATATTAGCCAGATATAGTCAATAACTATCCTCTTCAAATTTAGATTTTTTGTCTGATGTTTACAAAAAATGCAATATCTACACCTCTCTTATATATGTGAGAACAACAACACAAGCTCTGGCTGTTTGTTGGTTTTATGTGACAGCTGATGTGCACCCAGGAATAGAAGCCCTGGAATGACTCAAGGCGATCAGATGGTACAAGTGTATTTGATAGACATGGCACGGTAACATTAGATGAACTTACCGTATAAAAAAAACAAACACGCGTGCACGCACACACACACAAACACGCACACACAACGCACGCACACCTGTGGTGACAGTGAACATGACAACAGACCTCTCTGGCCTTTAGCTTCATAGGTCAGACTGGTTTGCTAACGGCAGCACAGCATGGAGACCTGACACACATGCTAATTTGAGCAGACAACCTACACCCACCAACCATTAGCGACCACAAAGCTATAAAATGTTACGTCAGATGCTATATTTGTCCTGCAGAACTGTATCAAATTACTCATACTTGCTTTATAACCTTCGACAGTCGCAGGCAGCAGTGGCAACGTAAATTAATACAAAATCAAGATCCTTACCTTTAACGAGTCAAAGCAGGCGATCACCCTCCCATTCTCCACCTGGCAGCTTTTGGGTGGGTGGGCAAATTTGCATTCCTCATCGCTTCGTGAACAAGTGTTTCTCTGAAACTGCCGGCAAACTTCCAGGGTCAGCCATTTTGTGTCCCGTATGGAGGCAATGTTTAGAGCCATGTCGGCAGCGCTGGCTGTGGAGCTGGAGGTGGAGTGGAGGAGGCTATCCTCTGGAGACGTGTTTCAGATTGTTCCAGATATGGAAAAATTAACACACCACAACTAATAGAGAAGGAACATGCAGCTTTCAATGATCGGCCTCAGGTCAGTGGATAAGTTTGTCCTTGTGGACAGGAAGGTGGAGGTAATGGACTGGAGAAGTCCCAGTGACCGTGGCATGGGACTGCACTGCTTTTGTGGAGTCTGTCAGTCAAAGCGCTACTTGTTCATCAATCAGTAAGTCTCAGGTGCAGACCTCTGACAAGGCAGAGGGGACATGCTCGGAGCTAAGCTCTGCTGGTTTTACCAATGTCCCCAAAATGTCCTTTGTAAGAGTGATGATATCTGTGCAAGGGGGGATGTTAGGGAGCCAAAGTGTGGTGCTATTTTGAGGTGCGATGGCACAGTTTTGGACAACACAAAGCTTGTGGCTTTCAATTGTTTAGAAGTACTCTCTCTGGGTTTAGGCACCTTTGCCAGCAGTGCAGAAGATCCACCTCTTAACATGGGCGTTCTTCCAACTGAGCAAGGTCCTGCGGAGGGAACAATGTGGAACACCTCAGAAACGCCCGGGGATCGTCAAGTAGGGATGCTGTCTCACAAGGCACTTTCTGTCAGGGATCTGAAATGGGAAAAGAGAAAGCGGAGACACAAAGAAAGAGTCAGGTTATCTCCAGAGTGAGAAAAATAGCTTGCTAAATATGATGGGAGTCTATTTATCTAACAGGCTCCAACAGGCGTTACAGTGCTGGCGTTAAAATGCATGTCAATCTGAATTTATATGCATACTACCCTGCAGGGGTGCTACAGCTAACAGCTCTAAACGATACATCGCTGATTAACCGGAGAAAAAGACAGTTGTGAGGTTATTCAGAAACCACTTGGGTTTAGAGTCCCCCGATCTCTGCTGTGCGCCATTGTACGGGATGACTCTACAAGCCCAGGGCTCTCCAACATATCGGCCTACAAAGCGGTGAATGATAAAAGCCTCTGTGCTATGAGACAGTGGACCAGAGCATTGAGTCAGAGCAGAGTAAAAAAGCCCCAGGGTCCGACCGGGCCCAGTAGAGCAATGCATGGTGGGATGTTGAGCCAATAGAAAACCGCGCAGCGCAGCACTATTCCGGGCAGCCGTCCAGCAGCCAACAGAGGGGACGAGACAGATGCATATGCCAGTGCCAGACGAGATCATGACGCTGCCCCAGTGCATGTCCTGCAATATTCACTTGTCTCCCCACCATTTAAAATTAGATACCGGCTCATTGTCAGCGGGCCTGCCACTTTACATTCATGGGGGGGAATGTGTGTGTAAAGGCACTAATCTCTTGTGTTCGTTTGTTGTCTAGGGGGGAAAGAGAGAGAGAGAGAGAAAGAGAGAGAGAGAGAGAGAGAGAGAGAGAGAGAGAGAGAGAGAGAGAGAGGGAGGCTGGGGGACAATGGTTGAGCAACAATCTGAGGAAGTGACCTTTAGCTTTAGCGTATGAAATCCATTACTAAGCTACTGCGCAGGGAGCTCATTGCTAGTTAGCACATCTGGAAATGTTTTTCTTCTGACTGGGGGCGGGGAAAGAAGGGAGCTGAGGATACCAGACTGAGAGAGGAGAAGGAGAAGAGTTATAAAAAAAAACCTATAGAGCTCTGGTTAAAAGATTGTAACTTTATTTGTTCCAAACACGTTGTAATTGTATCTATGAAGAACTCGCAAGAGCAGGAGCAAACACCAAGAAAAATTTTAAATAGTGTAAGAACAATATCTTAAAACAACTTCTAAGGGCATATAACAAGCTGCACTTGTTGTTAATGAAGGCAAGTTGAGACCGGTACTCTACTTCTGTTAAGGGAAGAAGAAATCCCTTCACAAATTCCCTTCAAAGACAGACTGCCCCTACAGTTGTCACACAGGTGTGCACAGTCCTTCAGGTAGTGTTAGATATAAGTAAAGCCCTGTATTTCTTGAACTGGGTCTCTAATGGGAGAATCCTGAATTATTTAGTTTCAAAGTTTTGTGTCATATCAAAGAGAGAAAGCCAGAAAAGGATAAGACCGTATATCCAAATTATAAAATTGGCTTACGAAAACACACACATATCTTCCAGACTGTGCTTGACTGTGCTGATAAAACAGATTAGCTTCAGAAAGATGCCCCCCCCCCTTGAAATCACGCACCAACACTTAGCCTATGAATCCAGACCATTGTCAAGCTAATCATATTGTCCCACTTCAGTGCTGATCATGTGAAATGAGATGAGAAGCTTCCTCACACGCGATCCTACCGACGCCAGGCATCCCACTCTCTGAGGCAGGATTTAATTTCACACCGTCTCCCCGGGGTGGAGAGCCAATCGCTGCACTAGAGAAAGTCAGGTAAAAATCATGTCAGATCTGACCTTTAACAATTAATCCCTTCTTATTTTTAGACGCCATAGGAGGTCCGTGATCAAGCTAACCTACTTTGTCACAACGTGTGAAGGCACGATGGCTTGTTTCTCTGAGGTGACTTGGCCTCATAGGATGGAATAAGATTGCAGACTTTTGTGGGAAAGGATTTATACAGCACAGTAAACTTTCATAAAAACATGGATGATGAGGGTTGGTTGGGAAAAACTCACAGGGATTAACCGATAACGTTCAAGCAATGTTTGTCATGACAAATGGTGAGGACTGAAGATCAAACACACCCTCATAAAGATGATGGTATTATAACAATCATGCAGGAACGTATTGTATAATGTGTGTTTTTACAATATGTTTGACATAATATTGTAGTGCTGTTAAGTGCAAAATCCTCATTGAGAGTAAGCTTTAATGACCATGTTACTTAAAGGCCTACTTCACCAGTGGGAATATGAAGGTGTATTGAACTCTGAGATCCTAAAATGTTTGCACATTTATGCTACATAGGATCTCAGAGTTCAATACACCCTCATATTCCCACTGGTGAAGTAGGCCTTTAACTGGTTTAGGTTAGACAGTGGATTATACAGACGTATCAATTAAAATTAGGTTAGTTTAGCTTCTGCTAGTTCATTGCAGCTACAGTGCATTGAGCCTGGTTGAATTTACGCTGAGCTTAGCGGTTGCGCTTAAAGCACAATGCCACAGATATAAAGGCAGGCAATGACAGATGGTCAGCAGGTAGGAAGACACCATAGAGAAACCCCATGTTTTAACCTCAGACATACCCTCCTGTACACCTTCAGGAATAAATTTAGGTCTGTTTCTGCAGTTTTGACATATCTTATGTTTCAACTAGTTATTGCAATGAAATAGATGCCATGCTTGTCATACCAGAAGCCTTTGGTTGCTCACTTTGGCAACTGACCCCCTAAGCCTGACAGTGACGTACTTTATGTTATGTTTTCAGCTATACAGGACTGTTTCTAAATAAAACCTAAATAGCTAAATCCTGCCCATCAGAGTATCCTGTTTATCTTTAGTTCCTGAGTTCCCTTTGTGTCCCTCATTCCAAACAGTGGACAGACAGACAGACAGGGTGACCTGATATAGCAGGGGCAGAGATGTGAAGACAAGCACCGCATATACTAGACTTTATGGATTACCAACGCTTACTAAGGCCGGCTGGCAGGGGGCATTATCTTGGGTCAGCCTGCGTAATTGAATGAGAGTCAGCGGGACTGGCAGGTCTCGAGTGAAAGTCATTGGCTTGACCTCTGAATACCATGTATGTAACCCATTAGTCAGGTATCTGAGGGGCTGTAGCATGTGGCTGTAGCAGTGCAAGTTTATCTGAGCTGCTTTTTTTTGTTTAGCAGCAGAGAGACGGTAAGCTAGGTGGTTATTCATTGGTCCAGAGAGTTTTTTGTGACAACGTTTACTGTGACATCGGCCAGGTGTTGCATGGAAAATAACAGTTGTAGAAATACAAATGACTGTGATAGACAAGGCTATTTGCTGGGTACCTGAGTGGCTACATTTACATTTATTACCATTTCATGCAGGCAAACCACAGTCCTACGGTCATTTGCATCGCTAAGAGGAACAAGTGCTCAATGTTTTTCAAGGCTGTAGTGTGGAGAGAGGGCCTCATTGTGGAGGGGAAATAGGAAAAATGTTCCTTTTTCCAGTGAGTAATGGAAAATAAGTGAGCCTTATAGTACAGGTTTTATCAAAATGCTCTCCATCCCTCACAAACCTAACCCAGCTTTCAGTGTGACATCACCAGCCTGTTGGCCTACACAATGTTCCCTTAGCACCTTTCGGATGGGATCAGAGCATGGCTGTAGAGCTCAACAGTGCGGTTCCGGAAGAAAAAATCCCATTCATTTTCTCCATAGCGGATTTGATTATATGCCATAATGTCAGAGAATAAAGGTTAAATGTAGAACGAAGGTCTGTGTACATTTTGAAAGAACACGCAAAACTATCGTTTGTAGGGAAAAGATAGGGAACCGCAGTGGATTGTGGGATTGGTAGTTCCTTCACTTCCAGAAAAAACAATGTACAGTTTCGTTACGCTACGTCTCCTCGAGTTTAATATCATCAGACCATTAGCGATAAGGACAGGTGAGTGAGCTCAGCAGAGGCTACACCAGGGCTAAGCTACTGTTGGGAGGGCGACACAAGAAGCATTTGACAGAGTCAGCAGATAGGTGAGCCCCATATCATAATAGCCTTAGCTAAACCACAGTGACCTGAATGGCCCTGCGAATGATATGGAACCAGGCCTTTATCTCCTGATCAGGCGTAACACAAAACAGATTCTATACCTCTTCCATCATGTGCTAAGTTTTTATAATTACGTGTAGAGATAGTGTTAGTTATGTGGGATTGATATCAACCCTTGCACTCAGTACACGTGTTATTTACTGTGTAAATAAAATGGTCTTGTCTATCCCCCGCTTATCCACAGGACTCATGGAAAGTCATCAGCTAATTACAGTATAGTTGGCAGCCAGGCGCGCATAGTGCTGTTCAGATTTAAAGATGATGATTACCAGGATATCCACGCTTACTTCATCCAACAGTCGGAGGAAGCTGGAGAGCCACTGTGCTAATAGTAACTTTAAAAAAAGTTAAACGGACACTTTATATACTTTAGAAAAAAGTATTTAAAAACGCTATGTTCGTGTAAGCCCCATTTAGAAAATTAAAGGTGGAGTCAGTAAATCTGCAGAATGCTTGTTGTCAAAAATCACTTTTTGTAAAAATCAGTGGATAGCTCCTCACGATCCGCTACATGTCACTGTGATGAAGAAAAGTGCGTACACACAGTAAGGACAGGCAGTGGATCGTGAGGAGAAATTCACGCATTTTGACAAAAAGAGATTTTGACAATGTCAAGTGTTCTCCGGAATCGCTGACTCCACCTTTTAAGTTGAACACATTAAAATGAAAGAAAATCTTAAGCCTTCAAATTACAGCACTCGATAACACAGGAGGTGAATGATTCAGCAAACTCCCCGCAGTGTCACAGAGCAATCAGAATCCCTCTTTGATGCCTATCTAAAAATAAAAAAATAAAAAATAAAAACTAGAAACCACCAACACTAAATCGTTTTTTATTTGTACCATCAAGCAATTTGCAAGAGAGTCAATTCAGAGGAATTGGGGGAATTTTTGCAGTAAAGACTTGGCTCTTGTCTCAGACTTTATCCCATTATATTTGCTCAACAGGAAGGGCTGGACTGATGTTCCATTTTAGAAAACACCCACTTCCCCTTGATCCGCAGCCAGACAGTATGACACCATTACCCTGGCCTTTTCCATGCAGGCGATGATTGTCCACCACTTGGCCTGTAGCGTCTAGCGGGGAAAGCTAAATCTAGATAGACAGCGGAAAGCTAGGGACACGTCAACCCGAGCTCCGTCTAACTGGGGAGGGTTAATTATGATGTGGACCTTATTAGAAGAACTGTGAAGTTCCAAATGATTTCGGGGCAGTCAGCTATTTGTGTCCGCGACTCCGTGTAAATAAAGAGTGTCAAAACATCACACCCTGCTCCGAACAAACAATCAACTCTGCCCATATGTTATTTGGAAAATGCGCGCACGCACGCACACACACACACACACACACACACACACCCACACAAGAGTTAGGAATGAGAACTTTGTTGGAGGCACACACACACAAAGGAAGCAGTGACAGGGCAGATGCCACACAACGACACGACAGGCTTTTCTCTAGGGAGCGAAAAATATGTAGCCCATGTGGCAAAAAAAATAAAAAAATAAACTCCTGCTGACATTTGCACTGAGAAAGGGGCAAGTCAACTGCTGTGATAATGCCTCTGTGTCCCTCAGGACCTGGAGAAGAGAAAGTGCAGTGCAGTTTTTACAGTGCTGGAAACTGCCACAAGGCTAGTTTACTGCGTGGCTCCCCCAGTGCTCCTGCGTGCATTTATCCCACGCTCCCTTCGTTTTTTTTCCACCCTCACATGCTTTCTCTCGCACAGATAAAACATTCCCCTCTCCTCCTCCCTCCTTCCCCACCCAGACTGGTATGCAGCACACTGCAGCAAAAAACTCCTTCAAAAATACATTTAAAAAAGCTTGCCAATATGACGGTTATTTTCCCACCTGGTTCCACAGGGGTCCCGTAGTAGTAGCTCTGCTGTGCTGTGTGTGCCTCTGTCTGCTTTGCTGTCCCGAACACATAGGATGCAACCCGGTGCTTTTCTGTCACACTGAGCTATAGCACGGCTCTCTCTCTCTCTCTCTCTCCCTTCAGCCTCGGCGACTGGAGTTAATGACCATGTGAACTGTTGTCATTCCTCGCGGGCTGCCGACTGCTGCAGCTGGAGGTCCATGCCTAGACAGGGGGATTTTCTCTCGATGTCTCTCTCTCTCTCTAACTCTCTCTCTCTCTCTCAGCTACAGAGCAAAGCGAGCGAACAAGCAAGCAAGGCAGGAAGCAGAAGAGTGTCTACTCCAACTATCTGACTACACTTCCAGCCAGCCCCCCCTCACTTCCCCTCCACATCCCTAAAGCCAGCCCCTTCCTGCCCACTAGCTCGTGGCACGGGCCTTGCCCCCTTTTTAACAGCTCCAGCCAATAGAAGGACAGCTACCTCACAATCACAGCTTTCTCTTGCCTTTCTCCATTGGAACACAGTCAGTGGACTAATGTGACGGCGGGAACAAAACTGTGTTTACAGCAACAACCTCTGAATGCTGATGTTAGAGAAAAAAAGGTATTTCTCCAATTTCACGCCCTGTTAAACTAGTCCTTCTCCCGGTGGACTTGAACTCGATTATATTTCATATTCAAATCAGCACCACCGGTTCCGGAATTGTTTTCTCACAGAAAACATGCTCAGGAGTATCAAGTCTAGACTAATTTCATGCAAAAACAAAGCAATAAGCAGTATGCAAGTGATCAAAGAAGTTGCTGCAGTGGCATTCTAAAGATTGTGTGCTGCATGTCCTTGTCTACGTTCCATCATCTAATGTAACACCCCCCCCAGGAAACAAGAGCATTGCACCGACAATGTCCTCTATCTCTCCTTAGCATCCGTCCTCTAAACTCATCAGACAGACACACACACACACACACACACACACACACCTCATCCCTCACCTGTCCCCCCTCCCCCTCCATGTCTAAAAGCCATCATCTATCAAAGCTCTAGTCCAATCTCATTTCAATCTGACTTAGTTGACTGGACTGGAAAATGACACAATAGTGAACATTTCTGTTGCTATTGCATCAGAATTTGCTCGGTGGTGAGTGACTGGGATTTGGGAGTCTTGCTCTGCCTCCCCCCCCCCCCATCTTTTTCCACCCAGTAGCCAATGACATGCCGGTTGGCATCATATGAGCCGTGAAACCGGAGCGTCACAGAACTGATGAGTCAGAGATCCAGCTTCATGACTTTTCGATACAGATTTCAATGGAACAGCTGTACTGTCTGTCTCTCTCTATGTCTCGGTCTCTGTCTCTCTCTCTGTCTGATATAAAAGGCTGTGAATGACGCGTTAGCCTGGGTGTTTCGTTGACATCAATGAGGGCTAAACATGCTATAAACAGTTCCACGATAGACAAAGCTATTTAACCGTCTCGGAATATGCTTTAATAGCTATATTTAATCAGATTTTCCAACAGGCTAGAGATTTGACAAGGTTTTTTGGGAGAGTTGTGTTGTTGTTAGGGAGATTAATCTATTGCATGAAAATTGTCTCGCTGAGCAAATTATACTAAATGCTGACGTCATCTTGGGCACCTGTAATGAAATAACACAGACAAACACTCTGCCATTATATGGAGCAGGTGAAAGGGAGGCGGAGGGGATATCAGCCTTTTGTCGAAAAGCAAAAGTGTCACCTTACACCTTTCCGTGAGCGCTGTCTCACTTTCCTTTATCACGTACCCAGATGCGAGAGATTTGAGCAGGAATGCTGCCAGACTGCAACAACTGTATGTTACTGCAGGATAAAAATGTCACTGTCATGAAAAACATTGTATTAAATATATTTAAAAAAAAATTCAAATGTTATGTTTCATCCAGAACAACAGCAGTTGTACAGGACCAGCCTGCTCCATCACCATTGCTGAAAGATGACACTTATCAATTTCTCATCTGGCTGCAGCCGACTTCTCAATAACCGCATTACTGAATAACTGTCAATAACCGTATGACACGCCCTGTATGGAGCTCATTTCCAACAGGCAGATAGCCTCCTGCCTCCTAAATAGATTTGTCCAGGCAGGAAAACAAACAAAAGGCCAGGCAGACAAACAAGCTGAGCCACTTCCTTCCAACATGGTATCCCCCCTCTCTCTTATTATCATCCTGTTTGACCCTAAATGGCACACACATCTGTTTCATTTTCAATTTCAAATTTCAAATACAAAAAAAAGGTAAAAATTGTTTGAAAATCTAAAAAAAATAATATTGTGTTATTACTGTAATGTACCAATGGTTAGTTTAACACTACAGAGAGGAAGAAAAAAAGCATGTGGGTCTCCGAAATAGGGCACCGAAGACAGATCAATGAAAAGGCAGCTGTCTTTTTCTATTATTAGCCTCTAATCAAATATCGAGTAGAGTTGTGTGCTTCCTTCCTTCCGCCCGCCTGAAACCCATTCTGGTAAGTCTGTCACACACAAGTCCACATGATGATTGAGAATTAACAAGAGCCCTTAATGGATGCGTGGGCAAGCAAGCGGTCAACCAGTGAGTGTGCTTTGGAAGAAGATCACGGTTGTGCATTGAGATACTGTCTTTTTCCATATGGTTAATTTGATGCTAATTTTAACCTCATTTAAAATTATTGGTTAATTTGTCATACTGCTGATTATACAAAGCTAATTTCTTAACCATTTCTATGTCAGTCTCAAGTGTGCCATAGCTTTATTAACCGTAATAAAGGATGCTCATATAACATATACTTTCTACAGTCAGGCGCTGCTGTATTGTTGTCACAAACTGTTCTTATTTCACCTTTGCCAGGCTTATTCTAATAGGTGTTGGTTACAGTTTTTAGACTTTTTAATTCTTTAGCAAGGTTTAATTAATTTTTTTTACAATCAAACGTTTGCAGTTCTCATTTTACAAGGTATAAGTAAATGTTTTCACTTTGTTTGTTTTTCTATTTGTATACATGGCAAGCCAAAGTGCACTTTAATATGTTGTATACTGATCACTCATTTATACTGTGCTTTCCATTGGTGCAATTCTGCTCAGAGATGAGATGTCAATTTGTGTTTTCAGGAGGACCAATTATTATGCGTGACCGGGCAACGGGCTTGATCACAACTAATTAACCTTTTTACCACAGGTGTAAAAGGCTCCCGCTCAGCTCGCATGCACGCAGATTAAAAATGTACTCCACTTACGTCTCATTAGAGCTGCATCAACTGTTCTTGTACACAGAAATTAAATCTGACAATCCATTAATCAAGATGCCATTAAATGTGCTCAGTTCTTACAATTGCATTTGCATTGCATAGCACGTGATAGATGCGCACTGGTCTGGAACATGGGTGCACCTTGTGACAATGACGACAACGTGACTCTCTATCAGAAATGTCATCAATAATAAATGAGTTTAATCAAACCTATTCATGCAGTGATTTTATTATGGCCATAACATTGGCAACTTAACTAATAGCAAACAGCACGTGCCACAAAGCATTACATTGAACAATGCAGGAGGAGAGACGCGGGGACCACTCCGACGTATTGCATACTGATTTCTGTTTCTGCTTTCACTAGTTTTTCATTAGCTGTCTGGGCAGTATATGTGTGCTAACTTTAGCGAACCAGACACACGCGCATACTGTTTTTTTGACACTGTAGAACCACCGTAAGAAATTTTTTCTAGCCACATCTACTGTCCAAGTAGCCGCTATGTCAACCATAGCCCCGTAACAACAAGTGAGTAAATAAATGCCAGAGGGCGCTAGCTGCTAAGCTAACTACCTGCCGCTTACCTGATAACGAACCTGTCGCATACAGCTGCACTTCAGTCGCCACCGCCGCGCTCTCTATAGCGCTATTGCGGTTGCAACGGGACCAGGGCTTCACAACAGGACGAGAAATAAAATATAAAACGGTCTTCGAAGGATACTTCCCACTGTCTGTCGAGCGGCAAACTTTTTTCCCTTTCCAATTGTACGTCAGTGATAGGCAGGAGAGGTAAGCTATCACTCGCTAGCTCGCTAACTACTTTTAAAGCTAGGGTAGGAAGCAACAAGCGATTTTGACAGTTCGATGAATGTTGAATGTGCTCGACCAGGGGGGTTACGGCAAATGTGTAAACATTAATAACGCATTAATAACAAGGCTATTAAGCATATGATAAGCTTCTACTACAAGACAAGTGGTGTGTAATTGGATTTTATGAGCACAGATCATTTGTGTTAAACACCGAAACCCACTTCTAGTCGATAAACAACACAGTTCCCACCCTACAGTAGAGGTGGTACAGTCCAGAGGAACCAAGGGTAAAGGGAGGGAGGCGAGGAAGCCTTGTTACCTAGGAAACAACAGTGAATCTCCCTGGGGGGAGTAGATGCGGCCACTGATTTGTGATCCAGTGTCTGTCCGTGTGTGTCTGTCAAAGTAGCCTGTCGTGGACATATTTGACAAAACCTGTTGTTTTTACTCTGTAAAAGCCTATGTATGTATAATTCCCTTTTACACTCATATCTTAATAATGTAGAATATCCTAATCTCCTCTATTGCTTTTCCGATTGAAAATAGCCTTATGAAAAATTGCATAGGCCTATTTCAATTAGGCTATAGCCTATTTAAATCTAGTGGTGTTGATTGGCTACAAGAGTAATTTGATTGATTTAGCTTATTTTTCCTGAATATACATTTATATTTCTGTTGTAACAAAACCGATTAGGCTATAATGATGAAGTCCTGTAGACATAGGCTATTGTATTGTTATAGCCTACTGACTTGCTTACAGTAGCCTATAGCCTATGTAGGCTAACTTCAAACCTGTCAAAAATGTAAGATGAATATCAAAACATCTAGATAATAAATTTGATGAGATTTTTTTATTTGACGTGGGCTCTAAAGTCAGCAAATCATCACCACTTGTTGCTTTTGCAGAGGAGCGCTCTCACATCCATCCAGGGGCATTTCATTTTGGCGTCCCCTAATTGCACCCAGCTGGCTGGATTTAGCCGTCTGTGACACACAACACAGAGAGCCGTTTGTCAGCGAGAAAGAAGCGCAATCGAGTCAACAAGGAGCAAGTCACAAATATCCCCGGAATGAGCAGAGAGGCACAATTTTAGCCCTGCACTGAGTGACATGCTGCCCACGCCATGTGTTTGCCTATTGAGCTGCACCAAACAATGAGCACAGCCATCACAGACTGCTGCTCTGTCAGGGCCAAGGCCTATATGGCTGTTATATGGGGAATAAATGAAGGCATCACAGTTTGTCAGGTGACTGGCCTTCGGGTATAGTGCAGGGATGAAGACATTGTTAATCGGCACTGGTTATTCTTTAACATGTATAGGGTCCTAGTTATTAATACTTGTATTTTTTATTTCCATATACAGCATTCTATTCCGTCTACATTTAATTTCACTTTATTTTCCATTCTACTTTATACATGGTGCACCTTATCTCTGCACTTTTTATCTGCACTGTGTCCTTGCACTACTTTTGTGTTTAGTTGTGTCTCCTTGCTTGTGTGTTTCTATTAGACATTTTCTTTGTCTATATTGCATTGTTGAGAGGAGCATGGGACTTGAGAATTCAATTGCCGATGACAGTGCTGCTGTAATTATTGTGCATATGACAATGCATCATCTTTTTTCAATCCGTCCTTTACGTTTTTCTTCCGAAATATATGTGGAAAAGTAAAATACAACACATCCATGTCGGCGCCTGCACTATGGAGGGAAGAAAAACAGTATTTCTAATATTTTCAAGACCTAAGTGATTATGAAAAAACTGCATACATAGCCCAGGTCAAGCTCATCCCCTCCCCAAGGCCTCAAGGCGTATTGATCCCAATGCAGAGGAGGCATTTGTGTAAACGCTGCTGCTGCTGCTGGCATATACTTCTCGAAAAGTCTCCCCATCGCCCACACACTTGAAAACAAATAAGCACATACTCCCGCTTATAAAAAAATACACAAAAATACATACAGTTAAAAAATATTTACTGTATTTAGGCTACAATAACGAATTCACAAGACTTCTTAATTTGACTTAGAAATTTAGTTTGCGGATGATAAACTAAGGTACTTGTTAGGGTGGGAACAGCTGTGTCATCTTTTTTACTCCCTCTTTCGCACAAGACAAAATAAATGTAGACGAATGTGTTTTCCTACATGAACTGCACTCTATGTTTTTTTGTTGCAGGTTACATCATTTTAATATCTGCCAACCGGTGGCTTTATATTGAAAGACGGACAGTTCCCTCTGTCTATTTTGCATTGGATACACATATCATCTCAAAAAAAAGAAAAAAAAATTCTATTTGCATACAGAACAAATGTTCTCACCTCAGCAGCCAAGTAGAAGAAAAAGCAATCTGGAGACTTGACTACCGTGCTTTGTATCATTGCTTGAGGTGGATGCAAGACACTCATGTACACATTGGTGCACAAAATGTATTTAGAAATATTCACACAACTGATAAATAAAACACGTACCAAAGCAGATGTGTGTGTATGTGCATGCGTGTGCGTGTGTGTGTGTGTGTGTGTGTGTGTGTGTGTGTGTGTGTGTGTGTGTGTGTGTGTGTGTGTGTTGTGCTCATTAATGGCTTTTTGACAGTACATTTCTTTTTTGCAGTTGCAACAAGCCCGTGGAGTGGACCTAGGGATCAAGTGAGGGGGCGTCAGTCAGGCAGCAGAAAAACAACAACCGCAATATCCACAGAAGAAACGCCACTGTTGGTTCCTCTCAAACACACAATGAAGAAATCACAGTCGGACACAGTTTGCCCCTGCAGACACAAGACGGTAAACACACACACACACACACACACACACACACTGGGGCCAACGCTCTGACTGCCCTGCACGTAGGCCCTATGCACCCACACACACACACACACAGCCACACACCTACGCACAGTGTCACGTCAAGGACAGTATTGATCTTGCAAATCTCCGCACACACTCTAAATGAGAACACACCTGATTATGAAAGCTTTTAACCCAAATGCCTAATGCAGCGCAGGTTTTAATGGAAAGAGCTTATGGCTGACACAAAGCTCAGCAGAGAGAGAGATTTTGTGTAATTTGTGTGTGTGTGTGTGGGTGTGTGTTTGTGTGAGCACATTCATTGTGTTTTTGAGTCAATTTGATTGATTGTAAGGGGACCACCTGGGCATTTTACTCCCACATCACTGACTGTGATGGGCATTTGACTAATCGTAAGGCCTAACTCATGATGAATAGAAGAAGGTCCTGCTGTCAATAAACAAACTGATCCCTGTGTGCGTGTGTGTGTGTGTTTGTGTGTGTGTGTGTGTGTGTGTGTGTGTGTGTGTGTGTGTGTGTGTGTGTGTGTGTGTTTGTGTGTGTGTGTGTGTGTGTTGGCATGTGTGTGTGTGCCACATGGGGAGAGCTGATTTTCAAAACTCTGAGGGTCAATTTTTATGGCATTCAGGCTCATTTTGTCCGCTGAGCAAACAGCTAGTTATGCATCACCATAAATCATCTACTGCGGCTATTTTTTCATATTGCATCGTCCCCCAGATCCATTTCAGCATACAGGGATGGAGGATACTGTAATTTATCATATGTAGGTCACTTCAAAAGATACAGAAACATTGGACTTGCTTAGTTACTGTACTGCAGTCATTTAATAATTTATTGTTTTTTTACATTTTCAGTCCTAAAAAATCAGCTATACTGCAATGTTTAAACACGCCGTTATACAATAATAATCCTGCAATACATTTACTTTAAAATAATGTCAGTAGATTTGGTTGAAAGTAAAGGGGGGAAAAGATAGTCAGTGGCACTTCGCAGTTAGGTGAATACATCAGACATTATGGGAATTACGGCCCATTTACTTTGTTTTGCATGAAGACTGGGAAAAGGAGAAAAACAGGCTCTCTTTAAGGGTAATTAAATAGGCCTATACCATAGATAGTAAACGCCTATACCAGCACCTCTAAAGTTCACTTGGTGAAATAGTAGTTTAAAATGTGTGTGTTTAATCCATACAAAAAGCTGAAATTTAAAAAGTACAAGTTGTCGTTTTATGGAGGGTCGTGTGTTGGACTATATGTCTTGGCACGGGCACAGTGACAAGTTAGTATTGTGACTTTCGTAAAAATTTAAAATTAAAAAGCAATAAGGCCATGTTTCCAAAAATGTCAAACCTGTTCCTCTGAGATTTTCTTTCCAGCTATACCGCTCTATGTTTCAGACATAAAATCAACTTAAATGCTCAATTATAAAGTAGTATGGAAAGACTCAAGTATTGTTTTCTTGAAATGTTACTGAGAGCTGCATTCATTGATTTATTTTCGGGGCCCTTTTTGAGGGTTGTGCAAAAAGAACTGAAAAGTTGACTCTTTTTCATTGCATACTAACTTTCCATCACTAGTTTTTTTGGATCGAACGAACAAACTCGTATATCTAAAGCTTCAATTCTGGCACGTAGATCCAGAAAATATACAGATGATAGACGTTCCATCCATAAAAGTGTCATAGCATATAATATTAAGTATATTACGAATCCTTTGTTTTTAAGCTGTGTCTGCTTTTTCAAATAGATACCTCCCTACCACACTCTTGGGAATGATAAGAAATATTTCAGATCTTATTAAATTGCATCATCGTAATCTAATAGAATGAGGATTTTGCGTACATTTTTCTTTTTTTGCCACGATTGTCTCACCAATTGCGAGATCTCGTCCCAGGGCACAGAGTCAATCTAATAAAAATGGACGGTGGCATTTTCAGAGAATGAAGAAAGAAAAAACAGGCATTGCAGTAATTATGAGATGAAAATCTTCAGAAAATGCCAGCAGAAATGGCGTATTACCATGACAACAACGTGGCTATTGTTGTCTCGTCAAGCAGGAGTTTGGAGACCCTGGAATTGCGATAAGAGCCACAACTCAATCTGGTGTCATCACACACACACACACACACACACACACACACACACACACACACACACACACACACACACACACACACACACACACACACACACACACACACACACACACACCTTTGTCTTACAATCCAAAGTGCTTCCAAAATACAGTAAAGGCATGTTATATTATTCATTAGCTCCAGGTTCACACAAGGCCATGCAGCAGCCTGGGCCCAGACTCCTTTTAATGGCCGGACCGCCCTTCATCATTGCCCAAACCCGCCCTGTGATCCTACACTTGGCAGCCACTTAGCCACAGAGGATCGAGACTCCTTTGAAATATTCAATAATGCATTAAGGATGTAGAGAGAGATGCCAGCTAATTACGTTCACACACAAACACACACTCTCACTCTCTGTTTCTCTCTTAAACACACACACACATAAACACGTGCGAGCGAAGTTGGAGGTAGTAATCAAGCGTTTTTGCACAGTCAAGCTGTAAACGACGTTGGGATTGAGCGATGTGTGCATGTGTGTGCGTGTGTGTGCGTGCGTGTGTGTGTGTGTGTGTGTGTGTGTGTGTGTGTGTGTGTGTGTGTGTGTGTGTGTGTGTGTGTGTGTGTGTGTTAGAGACAATAATAACCCTATCTCAAGGCGACCCATCAGGCTTGAAATATTAAAGCGGCTGCCGCAAAGATGACCGTATGCCGCAGCAGGTTACAAGGACACTTCCAATGCCTGCTAGCACAGCAAGGCAACCCCTCTCTGTCCCGCCTCTGTCTGGCTCTGAAAATGCTATTGTATGCTATATAGCCTTAACAATTTTGATTTAGCATTTTCAGCCCATTCACTTCAATAATGGTGCATTCAGGTGCCTCTGCAACAAATTGGTATTTTTTTTTCTTCTTGTCAGTGGGCTCGTGGGTTAGGTTGAGACACCTTACATGTGACAAAGTGTAACAAACATATGCAAACAGACAACCTTTACATCAATTCCCCCAGTCAACATTTTGATGTACCACTGTCATTGTTGTGTATGTCTATTGAAGGCACAAGTTAGGTCCCCTAAAATGCAGTTATTGATCTATTGTTGGTAACTTCATTAATTAATCCCTAATAAAGTTATTTCGTATTATACGCCATTCAACACATAACTGGCAAAAACACCCAACACCTTAAGAGTAGGCCTTCAGATGTAACCAAGTTCTCAAAAACTGAGATCATTAGTCCTTATCTTAATACACCTGAAAACAAAGAAAAATTTATCATTTATTCAACACAGATAACGGTGACATAGAACACTCAAAAATGACAATCCACAGACAATGTGGGCTGATATGACACACACACACACACACACACACACACACACACACACACACACACACACACACACACACACACACACACACACCTTGCCACGTCTACCCCTATGTCTTCTGACATTAGTTCTGCTGCTAAAATAATCGCTCACCCCATGCTCTCTCTCTCTCTCTCTCTCCCTCTCTCTCTCTCTCTCTCTCTCTCTCTCTCTCTCTCTCTCTCTCTCTCTCTCTCTCTCTTTCTGTAATTATCGATTTCTAAGTAGCCCTGCGAGCGTCATCATCACTCAGAGCCTCCTTCAAGCGCTGCAATTATTACATTACTGTAACCATGGAGATTTATTTGCTGTGTGATTCGTCGGACGGTGGAAGTGTATTTATGGATAAGAGTGGGCAGAGGATCAGCCAGTGTGTGTGTGTGTGTGTGTGTGTGTGTGTGTGTGTGTGTGTGTTTGTCTTTCATCTGGGTGTGTTTGTCTGTGTGATGTGAGTGTTGTGCCAGTGGCTAAATCAATTAAATAGCCTACCTTTGCCAAGCACATTTGCACACACACACACACACACACACACACACACACACACACACACACACACACATACACACACATACACATACATTTACCTTGACATTTGAGCAACGGACAGACACAGTTCTCAATATGTATGTAAAAGTACACTTTTATGGCCTGGTTTGCCCAGAGTAGCCTACACCTTTTTCTTTAAAATATAATAATATGATAGCTATTTCCAGATTTTTTTTAAGTTGAAGCGAAGGAAAGCATCTATATGTATTGATTTCATATATTCCACTAAATTGTGCGTTTTTCTTCTGTTGAATGGACTCCTATCAGTGGAAACAAAGCTGACATCCATTAAAAGTTCTCTAAACCCCAATAGTGGATTGAGTGCTCCCTCTAGTGGCCGTGGCAGATTAAGTCATATGCAACTTTTTGAATGATTCAAAATCACCTAAATCACTTCTAAATCACCAATACAATATTTTCTAGTGTTTTTTTTGGGACGTTAAGTGCGTTTTCTTATCTGAATTGATGGTCTCATGATATGACAAGCTATCCTGACTTTAGATCCTACAATTCCCATAATGCAACTCATAATGCAACATCATCAGTTGGATGAAGTTCTATATATCTGGATGTTACACCGCGTGACTTTTTAAAAACAGCTTTGAAAATAAACCCGTCATATAAAGTAACACCAAAATACAGCTTACAACTATCATAATACCGAATATTAACCAACATGAGCCCTCCTAACAACCAAGCCATTTCATAATGTGTCATAACCCTAGACTGACACTGGAGGGCAGCATAGCAAAGGGAACGGATTCTATCTGGCACCATCAAAGAAACACCTTCATCACTGCACAATACTGCATACAATAGTTTTATCTATAAGTTGAATTTCATAATATTCATCTTAAAGCACATAGAGAGTCCAGTTATGATAACATATACAATTTTGACAATAACAAAAGCTGGATGAATCTCAAATTAAAATGTAAGCATGTAGAATGGAGACTTTGGCTTAAAGGTGTAGTCAGCATGTTCTGGAGAACGCTTGTTTTCAAAATCACTTTTTGATTAAACTGGCATGTTGCCAGCTTTATGGTGGCACCCCCGTTTTTTAACATAACCTTCTTAACATACCAGTTTACAGAGCCGGGGCTGTGTGTTAACACCAGATTTTATTTTAGTGCCCATCAGTAAGCCTACGGACAGGTAGCAGATTGAGAGGAGACATTCATAGGTTTTGACTCAAAGTGATTTTGACAACAAGCGCTCTCCAGAATTGCTGACTCCACCTTTAAAGGAGCAAACCTCCCCAAACATCCTTCAAAAGACTTAATCCTGTGTTGGTTTAAGCATACCTGAAAGGCCCTGTGAATGTCCCTTTAGTTAGTTGTGTGGACTTCCATTGGCTGCAGGTGGCAATGTTGCTCCGTGTGATAGCCGAACGACACACTGATCTGCCTCCCCTGTTTATGAGCTTAGGTTTTTTTTTCTTCTTTTGTTCTTTTGGTGAAGGGAAAAACCTGTAGAATGAAGAGTCTTTATGGCGGCGCACATCTTCAAAGACTACCAACGGCATTGATAACTCTTGACCAAACTGTCCGGGCCTTGTGCAGACAGGTAGGGCTTTTGGTTCCAACTGAGAACCAACATTTCAGGTTCAGAACCAATCTATCTTAGGTGTGAACACGCTGGCCGATTCTACCGGAACGGAGCCTTGCCTAGCCTGCTTTGTATCTTAGTCATTGCATCCAGGATACTTAAAGCTATAGTGTGTAACTTTTCCATAAAAATTAATGTTGGTTACATTCAAGCAATCGCCAAACGAGTTGACACAAAACAGTTGATTAAGCCTATCAGCTCCACACAACTCTATGTATTTCTCAGAATGGTAGCGTTTGTGAACTGGTGTCGCCCCCCGACACTGGCGCAGGAGCTCAGGAAAAATCCCAAGAAGTGCCCACAAAAGGATTCAGATGTTGAATCTACAGCCAAGAAAAAACCTGGATGTACAGCAAAAGGGATAAAATCCATGCAGGGGGAAAACAGAAGTTACGCACTATAGCTTTAATCAGGGACCGTTTTAGATAAGAAACAACTAAATCCAACGCTCTTCTATACATAAAAAAACCTAATAAATCATTCTCAAAATCTATTATTCCCTGCAATTGGGCAACAGATAAAACTAGGAATACTTTGTCCATAGTAGCGACAGGTGTCAAAACAGACAAAAACATGTGGGTGGGTACAATGGTGTGATATACTGCATAGGAAGGCAATGGTATAGAGAGACGAGCAATGGTGGCATATATACTGTATCTCACAAACAGGTTTAGGGGGCTGACAATGTGGAAAAATCCTGTTTTCTTTCCTATCCAACCTGGGGAAATTTTCTGTGGATTTATTGACTGTTGAAAGATATAGGCCCAGCGACCGCAAAGATAAGCAGGAAACAAAGTGTCTGTGTGTGTGTGTGTGTGTGTGTGTGTGTGTGTGTGTGTGTGTGTGTGTTTGTGTGCGTGTTAGATGGATCATGTATGGATGGATATGTCTCACGCATGTGGAGGGGTAAACGACACTCTAGGGGGATTGAGAAACCAGTAGGATGGATGGATGGATGGATGGATGGATGGAGAGGGAAAAAAACAGGATTTTGCAAAAAAAAAAGGCAAAACTAAAATAGCGGCGCTGACAGCTTCCTCCATCCAGACCCCAGTGGGAGCGTTTATCCAGTTTTGCGTCGTGAGATAAGTGAGAAGGGGGGGGGGGTTATTTATTCAGGTTGATAGCTCTGGCACACTTTGAATGATAAAAGAGTGTGTGTTTGTGTGCTGCTGTGCGTACTAGTGCGTTTTTCCCACTTTTCAGCATGCCAATCAGGATTTAAAGGTCTTGGTCTATATAGGATAAATATGTGTGTATTAGAATCCCCCTCTAAATGAGGTGTGCAACATTTCAACACATTGGCCCCATATCCCTTTGTCTAGTATTTTCATGCACCTGAAAGCTGTGCGGACAAACATTTATTCAGCACTACTTTTTCCCATGAAAAAGAAACACCAGAAGGAAGAAAAAAATAGTCAAACATCAAACGCGAAGGTCAGAATATTTTTCATCTATTGTCTATACTGAAAAAGACCCACATCATAAAGCAGGGGGGGAATAAACGGAAAGGGTGTGGGGGGGGGGGGGCTCTTTTGTTGTGGTTATCCTCCAAGGAAGGTGTTGGGTTCACTATATGTTATAGATCCCCATGTTATTTCAGTCAGAAAGAAAAAAAGACATCTGTTCTGCAGTAAGTCACATCCGCGTTAACTTCCCTGGTGATTTTATTTATTTCGTATTGGTGGTTGTTTTTATTTTTTGAGGCCGGGGGAAGTTCCGTATATATACACACAATGCATGTTGGCACAGCTGATCAGAACACATGAGCTTCCCAGAAATACTTTTCAAATATTTTAATTTTTTGGGGGGACCAGTTGTTGCATTTGGCTAGCATGTGGTGCAATCGACTCACGCGGTTTAAGAAAGAATGCTCTTTTGGAACAACAGAAACCTGGGGGGAACTGTTAGGTGAATTAATCCTTCCTTTGGCTCTGTCTATTTTAAAAATCTTATAGCTCTGAAAAGGTCAACTAGAGGTAAAAAAATTAAAAATAAAACACCCTGAGATCCAACAGTCAAACCCAAAAATCAAAGAGCTCTGCAAAAAACGCCTGCAGGGTTGTTATGAATCACACACACACACTACGGCCAAAGGTTTACTGTATAATCCTGCTTATTGAAACAAATTAATGGATTACAAGCTTTCTCATGAACGGTAGCTCAGATTTGTAGATTCCCCAAGCCGACATGAAGGAGCACAATCCTTTACGTATGGCTTCATGACAAGAAATCCATTGAATTATTGTCCAGACCTACCAAGATTGGTGACTTTTTGCCACATAAGGCAAAATAGCAATGATTCCTATAGCAAGCATTCATTCCAGGTTCTACACACATACACACATTCACACACACTACTAGACAATCTGGGGGAGGCCGGGGTTTCAAACAAAGGTCTGTCCGTCAGCAGCCCCATAGGTGGCCACATGAGACAGCCTTTAGAACTTGTATAAAAAACAAAATCTCACAATAGCACAAAGTGGAAAAACAGTGGAGATCAGAGGGGAGTGTGGCAGCTCCCATATTGTGTGTGTGTGTGGGTGTGGGGGCCACGGCTTTCCCCTCTCCTCCTCTGGGACGGATCCCCAGTGTCTGTTACAACAGGATGGGACTGAAGGTCAAAGCACAGGCCCTATTGTCTTCCTGCCTGTGTGACAGACGCCTGTCTATCTCGCTGTGTGCTATATCCCGGTCTAAAACACACACACACACACACACACACACACACACACACACACACACACACACACACACACACACACACACACACACACACACACACACACATACACACACACACACACACACACACACAATGTATGGGACGCAGTAGATGAAGACAGGGACTGACAGGTATACAGATATACAGATAAAGAGGAGGAAGTGAAGCCATAGCTGCTGCAGCAAAAGTAAAAGTTTATATATTTTTCCGCAAAAAATCTTTAGAGCATGGGACATGATGTTTTTTCAATACTAATATGATCAACCATCAACGTTAATATGCCGATGTTTTGCAGTTATAATGTTTATAAAGTTCATTATCTTGATCTAGGTAGGTCTAGCAGTATTTAGTGCAGGACTGCTTTATGAGATTGCATTACATCATCCAAGTTTATAGCAACCTCCTCTCTGTATTATCTATAAGATCACTGCAAGTTCACCTGGCAAAAAAAAAAGGTCAGAGATCTGTCCGGAGATGTAAAATACCGCTCTCAGAGGTTTATAAACCATCATGCACTGTTTTGACAAAAGCCTCAAAACTAATGGATGCATTACCTCAGAATTGGCCCTGAATCGAAAATGTGCAACTATAGATTTATTTAGCAGTATGGGAAAGTTGACTTACAGGACTTACAGCTTGTCAATTTCGATAAGTTAAAGGCTCAAATATGTTTAAATATGTGCTTGAAAACTATACAATAGTATAGAGAGACATACATTAATGACAGACTAAATCAAATCAAAGCAGTTTTATTTGTATAGCCCAATATCACAAATAGACATTTGCCTCAGTGGGCTTTACATTCCATACAGTATGGCACCCTACCCTTACACCCTTAGACTAACAGTTCCACAGGCGGTCAGGGAAATGATTTGACCGAGATCCAGCAGTTGGTTGGTAGTATAGACAAGCAGACAGATCTACAGCCCCATATATAGAGTCACTTCTAAAGTCAATTATCTTAGCCTTCAGCAGTACCACTTCATAGGCACTTCCTCCCCGCGCGAACGCCACACTTAAACATGGCCCTCCTTGATAAGATAAACGGCAAGAAAATAAAGACGCCGGCAAAGGGAAAAAAAAGACTGGCTTTCTCCAGTCTGCACAATCCAGACGTTTACTTTAGCATAAGATAAGGCCGGTGCAGACAGAACCGCCCCACACCCTCGAAAAGAAAAACCTTCAGATACACACACACACACACACACACACTCGTTCCCTTTGTGTGCCCCCCGATAAAAAGGATAGACCAGTGGATGCATGTAATCAGCATATTATTGATAGTCTTAATGAGAAAGGCTCTGAGTCACTGAAGCCATTAGCCGGGATAAAAGAGGCTTAATTGTTTTGTGCGTGCGTGTGTGTGTGTTTGTGTGCGTGTGTGTGTGTGTGTGTTACGCGCATACACACGTGCCTGGGCTAAGACCATGCTAATTAAATCCATTTCCTTTCGTTAGCAACTTTTTTCTCTCTCTCTTAATTAAGAGGGTTAATTATAGGCCCTGGACAGAGGTTGTGTGCGTGCTTTTCGCGTGCACTTCCAAAACCAGACCCAATCTGCAATCAAAAGGCATGTTGCACGCACAATGCACAATCATGGCTTGTATTAAACAGCCCTTTGATATGCATTCACATTCAAAGGGAGTGCATATTTGAAGTCAAGATATCATCCCTAGTAAACGATAGAGTTGTCTGCTTGAAATTTCAAAGGCTCCCAGTAATAACACAGCACCACCTCTGTGATAATAGTCACTTATGTCTATGTCTGTCTTTGTTGGGGGGCGGGGAAAGAAAACAGCACATAAATCCAGTATCAAGTTGAGAGTAACTGCAGTTTCCTTGTCTAGAAAGAGTGAATCCCTGTATTGTGGTATCCTGTCAAAAGCATCAACCAACAAGTCTGCCATTAAGACCGACTTCTGTCATCGGTTGCCTCCTCTCTGTAGAATAGCAAATGGCGTGGAACAATATTTTTCCCAGCATGCCCCATCTAGAGCAATAATATCGCTATGGCTGCCAGACATGAGAGGACTCTCCCATGCCTCCCCTCCCACTACCAACGGACACACACCATTACTTTTGATGGCGTGCCGTGTGAGTGTGTGTGTGTGTGTGTGTGTGTGTGTGTGTGTGTGTGTGTGTGTGTGTGTGTGTGTGTGTGTGTGTGTGTGTGTGTGTGTGTGTACGCGCGCTTATTGTGCCCTTCGGGGTCACACATCCTGTTTCAGATGCATTTTTGCTCATCAACTCGGGCCCATGCCACCATAACCGTTAGACAGCTGTGGAGCGGGGGCCACTATCTTCCAGTATGCTGGTGATGGTGATGATGATGATGATGATCGTGGAGTGGCCATAACAAGACATTACCACCTTTTTACACTCGCTTGGCTCCACTTAAAGCCGCAGGCAACTTTTTTTTTCGTATGTAAAATAAAACACTAGTCATAGCAGCAACTAAGTATCCCAAAGTCAGGATGAAATGGATTAAAATTTCTGGCCCGAAAAATGAAATATTGTAGATGGGGCCACATTTCCTTCACAATTTCATTTTGGTATGTATTCACAGTGCCTATAGTTGGCAATCATTTATTGCTCTCATCTCTTTGTTGCTCTCTATTCTCTCTCCATCCGAAAATTCCAATAAGAATTTCGCCCACATAATCCTCAATTTTCTTTTTCTATGGAAAAGGCTCGTGGGTGTGTGTCTATATCACTGTATCCTCTGCATTGCGTGTTCGCTGTCGTGCTTCTTTGCTACTGCAATTTTTAGGTATGGCTTTATTTTCTTAGCCTCTGATGTGTTGGGGAAGGCACAGAAATGGAGAGGGGGGTGATGTCAATAGCTGTAAACTAGCGTAGCCGTCAGCCCCCTGCAACACAGGAACAAACACCCCATTAAAAGCAAGGCCTTCACATATTACTGTAATAAAAACCCTCCCCCCCACCACCCTGCTCTCGCCTTTATGGGGCTTTTTAATTATGTCTATTCGTCTTCCCGGGCTTGTGAGCAACAGTTCATGATGAGCGGGGCCATTTCACCAGAATACTCCGCCGCTGGCAGAAAGCTAGAGGTGGAGGTGGTGATGGGGCATTAAAGAGGAAAAGCTGAAATTGGCCGGAAGCTAAAATATGACTATTGTTCCTAACCTCGCTTCCCTTTTCATTATTTTTTTTTTTTAATGTTTTCAATTTTGGATTAGTATGAAGATGGAAAAAAAGGGTTAGCGAATTACATGGCAGCATGCACTGTGTAGTACTGGTGTGTATTATATCATCTCCAGGCGACAGGCTGGATATTGGACCAGCTGCAGGATCTTCCTCCTTAAATTAACCATTCAAATGATCAATGCATGAATTTAGCATGACGGCTAGTAGGCACTTTGAGGCCCATTTGGTACCTTTTGCACTTTTCCTCTCCTGTGTATAGCACATGCATATTCAAACTAATGTGCGTATTAAAAAGGTCACTCACCGGCCACAGCTCTTTCCCCACCAACTGGAAACCTGCACTTTATGAAAACCTTAAACCATATTCATGATTAAGATATTCATTGCTTTACATCATGCCTTGGGAAAACCCTGTGTGGCATTAAAAGCATGCTGATTTACAGAGCAATATACACCGTATTGTGTACTGTACCAGCTCCCAGCATACATTTTATGGCCAGGTCATTATCTAGAAAGGCTGGGCATTACTGCTTAACCCCTTTTTAACCCACGCTACAACACTAGAACTGGAATAAAAGTGCAGAATGCAGATGGCATCTGCTACAACATACTGTACAGGTGCATCTCCAAAGACATATCTCCAATGGAGAAAGCAAAAATCTTTGAAGGGGAGAAAGTCTGCATTTCACAATACAGTGCATCAACACAGAGGTCCACAATAAATAGGAAAAGTGCTAGTTGTAAAGGTTTTTTTATTGTCTCCTAAATCAGGTGCAAACGTTGTGTCCGGTGGATTTGCGTTGTCTGCTGCAAGTGACGGCGGCCATAAACACGAGAAGAACCACAGCTAGAGCCGTGCCCATGCCACACAGCAGGGCTATCGACCAATAGGAGCCTGAGGACAAACACAAATTATTGGTTCCATTAGCTGTAGCATTTGGTTCAATTAACTGTAGCATACTTTCCATTAGCTGTAGCATAGCATTGGTCAGTAAGTTGTTCTCGGTAAAAAGTTTGTATGTAGCCTACTGTACCTGCTTCTGTCACTTGGTGCTCTTGTATGAGAAGAAGCTCCGACATCTCAGTCATCTCCTCTTTCAAGACCCTGTCCTCCACCAGGATGGGGCCCAGAGAAGCAGTCGCTTCCCAATCCCGCTCTAAGAAGTCCAATATTGAATAGTTGTGGGGGGAAAAAAAGAAAGAGAACAAGACAATCCACTTAGCCAGCCGATTCAACCATTTACGTTACGACTGATTTGGCTTGACAATTAAGGGGGATTAGCTCTAAAATCAATTCTCCTCCCAAAAAAAGATGCACACAAACAGCCATGATGTGTGCCAAATGGAAGCAAGTTAGCTTGTCTGAAAGCTTGTCTGAAACCTGAATATATTTCATATCCACGTCGATGATAGCAAAACAACCCAATTTAGCTTCTAACTTGATCGTAGTAGTACTTCAGACAATTCAGTTATAGCTGTGGCCTCCGGGGCATAAAAAAAACAAAAAAAACGTCAAATGGCTTTTTTACGATGTCTGTTTGATAACTGTTCCATAAAAAGACTGATATTTATTTTCAATAACGTGTAAGATGGTATCAAAAGAAGTTCTCTCTGGGTAAGTATGACATTTTCCAAGATACACCCCCCCCCCCCTCACTCCCAAGTGTAATGTAGTTTTGCTTTTGTAAAAAAAAATTTAAAAACACTGTACCAGCATCTGCCATGGGGCTCCTTTTCCCTCTCTGCCCGCTACAGCTGGTGTCGCAGCAGCCACACACCTCATTGTCTCCGCCTGATGCCACCCATCTGTCCAGAGGCAATATAACGCATTGTGTTACAGACACTGAGGAAAATATTTTATTGATCTTTTGCTTGTTGTTACAGCATTAGAGCCCAATTCCTAAATACGCCCCATTTAAAACTGTACATGAATGTGTGGTCTCTTTATTGACCCCTCTAAATGATTAGCCCAATAGTTATCCAAAGTTATATTGTTTTTTTTGTCACTTGTAATACATTTCCAATTTCCGATACTTCTGCCTGTGTGATTGTGGCGCGAATGTAAGAGGGCAGAGAGTAGAGACTCAAATAGTATGTAAAGAAGAAGGTTAGTCGAGTCACGGTCAAATTACATTGAAATTGATTATTGTGGACAAAATGCCATTGAAAATATAAAAAAAATCTTTTAAATAGAAGATCTTACATATTACATCTTTAAACAGAAAATAGGTCAAATAAATGATCGCATATGTCTCGAGTTATCTTTGTGGGGGGGACTTACCTTTGCGCTTCGGCTAAGAATGAACACGCTTTGTGCTGCGAGTCGATTGGAACGGAGACGGTCGTCGCTTTAAGATGACACGTGATGTAGAGCTATGGAAAAGGTTATTGAGTCCACAGTGACAGTAGCCTACATTCAGTATTAAACATGGATTGCTGCTATTCAATGTATTGCACAGATTGCATCTCCACTCATTAAATATCTCCAAGATGTTTTCATCCGAGGATCCAACATGTGGGCTATACTGAATCTGCTGTATACACAGCCTAGGCTCTGTTAACTGATGCATAAACAAAGGGGTATGTGAACAACATGCCCGTTTACAGAGCCTAGGCCGTATTAACACCAGTATCATTTACAGCGTGCACACAGTATGAACAGGTAGCAGGTCGTAAGGAAATAGCCTATTCACTTATTTTGACAAAGACTACCCTCCAGAATCGCTGACTTCACCTTTAACTATCTGAAACACCTAAAATTTGACAGGTCTATATATATATACAACCAGCCATTCTTAAGTGTCTTAAGCACGTCTAGCACGGACTAGCTTACCGAGTGCCTGTGATATTGGCGGAACCTGAAGGCTTTCAGCTGGAAGTGAAGTTTATCCTGCTGGCTCCTCTGCATGAAGTAAGACTTGGCTCCTGTCAGCTTTCCATCAGTTAAACACCTTATAAAAAAGGAAGAATAAAAAAATATATATACATTTTTTTAAAGCACAGCATTCATAATAATAAGTTTATTTTATATAGCGATATTCAACTCAAAGACACTTTACAATAAAATGAGTACACAAGGAAATTAAATACAGGTGTAGCAATAAACACACACGATAAACAAAAGTAAAGAAAAGTACATTAAAAGTAAAACATTGGGGGGCGCCTTTAGCTCAGTTGGTAAGGCGTCCCCCTCCCGGGCCGGGCCCAGCAGCAGACCCGCGGTCGTTCTCTGCATGTCACTCCCCTCTCTGCCCCATTTCACCTCTGTCTCCCTGCACTATCAAATAAAGCATAAAAATGCCCAAAAAATATCTTAAAAAAAAAAAAAAAGTAAAACATTAAAATCAGCATATAAATCAGGTGTAATGAATATATGTCAAATGAATATGTAATGCTAATATGTGATGTACATATGTAAAAATGTCATCTCATTGGCTGAAGGCATTCCATTTTTTCATAAACAACGAAAACGGCCAGGCATTCCATCTTCCTCACAGGAAAATAATAAATGCTCATTATGATGATATAGTACAGACCTAAAATCTGTATTAGTATGACTCCTGGCTCACTCTTTTAAGACACATTACCCCTTTGAGTGTTGAGTGTTTTTTAATATACTGATAACCAAATCCAGTATCCATGGTTACTACTCACCCGTGGTTGTTGATGATGTGGTATTGGGGTTGAGAGGCGGGGTCAGGGGTCGTCGTGGCAACACAGCGGTCCACATAGACTCTCATTGGGACATGGTGGCCAATGAGCACAGCCGCTTCAATGTGCATTACGTCGCTCAGAAAGAACACACTGGAAGGCCTTACCGACTGCCAGTCCTCTAAATGCAATACAGACAAAAAATACATAAGTGGAAAAGTATAAAGTCAATCTGATGAGATGGTAGCTTAAATGACGCCTGTGGGGGAAAGGGGAGGGGAGGGGGGCAGTGAATAGGATAAAAGGTACTTCAAAAATAAAAGGGTAAAGTACTTTTAAAAAAAAGAGAGGCAATAAATGAATTACAGATGTGGCATCATCATTTACATGGATAAGAAACAGATGTGCCTGGGGGAAAACATTTTTTTTTGTAATTTTTATCCTTGCATCACACAGACCTACAGCCCCATGCAATTCTTACAATAGGATTTAAAAAAGGTCACCTTTGCCCTTTCCATGGTTTTTTCAACATTAATATGGGTCTACACAGACTCCCAAAGTATGAAAAAAAGAATCCCGTCTGTCTCTTTTTCACCACCTCCACCTTTCTGAAGACCTGTGTTAATTTCTTAATTTCTCTCATGATTCCATAGGCTCTAAAACAGAGCATTTTAGACAGAGGCTGATTGAGATTTAGCGTGGCAATGTAATTCCAGCTCATCACCATGCATGGAAAGTTTTGACTTTTGTTTATGGAGCCATCTTTAAAAACAGCCCCATAAGAGTGTGCCAAAAGGGCCTTGGAATAAGGGTGATTGCAATTACACCTGTCGCGGGGGGGGGGAAATTAGGCAAAATCCTCCTGGCCCAAATCAAGGTTTCGATGACCGGGGATCAGGTTTGGAGGCAAGGCAAGGCAAGGCAAGTTTATTTATATAGCACAATTCAGACACAAGGCCACTCAAAGTGCTTTACAGGGGCAAGATTATAATACATAAAACACATTATAAAACATTTAAACGCGAATAAAAGAAGCAAATAAAATAAAAATTGCAGGTTAAAATGGAGACATTATAAAACATTTAAAAGCTAATAAAAGAAGCAAATAAAATAAAAATTGCAGGTTAAAATGGAAACAAAAAAGTCTTCAGACTCGATTTAAAAGAACTGAGAGTTGTAGCAGACCTCAAGTTTTCTGGGAGTTTGTTCCAGATTTTTGGTGCATAATAACTAAAAGCTGCTTCTCCTTGTTTAGTCCTAACTCTAGGGACTGTAAGTAGACCTGTCCCAGACGACCTAAGGGCTCTGGACGGTTCATAACGTATCAGCATATCAGTAATGTATTTTGGCCCTAAACCATTTAGTGCTTTATAAACCAACATCAGTATTTTGAAATCAATTCTTTGAGTGACAGGAAGCCAGTGTAAAGACCTCAGAGCTGGGGTAATGTGATCCACTTTTTTTGGTCCTAGTGAGGACTCGAGCAGCAGCGTTCTGAATTAGCTGAAGCTGTCTGATAGATTTTTTTGGAAGGCCAGCAAGGACACTGTTACAGTAGTCAAGTCTACTAAAGATAAATGCATGGATAAGTTTTTCTAAATCTTGCTGAGACATAAGCCCTTTAATTCTTGATATGTTCTTTAGGTGGTAGTAGGCTGATTTATTAATTGATTTAATGTGTTTCTTGAAATTCAAGTCAGAGTCTACGATTACACCAAGATTTCTGGCTTGGGGTGTGGTTTCTAACATAACGGATGTAAGCTGTGCGCTGACTTTTAATTGTTCATCTTTGGCACCAAAGACAATTACTTCAGTTTTGTCGTTGTTTAATTGAAGGAAATTTTGGCACATCCAATCATTGATTTGTTCAATGCACTTACTCAGTGCCTGTATCGGACTGTAGTCTCCTGGTGATATGGTTATGTAAATTTGTGTGTCGTCTGCATAATTATGGTAGCATAATTTGTTCTTATTCATAATCTGAGCTAGTGGGAGCATGTAGATGTTAAACAGAAGAGGCCCAAGAATGGAACCTTGGGGGACTCCGCATTCAATATTTGTCCGCTCAGATGTGAAATTGCCTATTGACACATAGTAGTCTCTATCCTTTAAGTAGGATTCAAACCAGCTTAGTACAGTTCCAGAAAGTCCAACCCAATTTGCTAGTCGATCTAATAATATGCTGTGGTCAACTGTGTCAAAAGCGGCACTGAGATCCAGTAAAACTAAGACAGAACTTTTGCCACTGGAGTTTGTCACTTGGTTGTGTGTGTGTGTGTGTGTGTGTGTGTGTGTGTCCTACCCATCATGAGGCGCAGGGAGAAGTGCAGTGTTTGCTCCGCCAGCACCTTGGAGGCAAACAAGCTCCAGGTGGGTCTCAAGCCATCGTTGCTCACGTAATGCTTCCTGTGAGGGCAATCGTAATTTCACATAACACATAAGTGGACAATAACAGTTCCCTGCAGGGTTCACCAAGTTAAATTGCAAACCTTTTTCATATTGGGTGAAATTGCAAGAAAAAAGTTTTAGAGACCATCTTCTTAAAATGTACTTTTATACCTTGTAAGGCGCCTTTTGTGGAGGTAACTAGATTCCATGCTTTTAATAACTTAAAACTGTGTTTAGTTTTTTTACTGAGAAAAAAAATTCCAGGGCTAATACACAGCCTAGGCTCTGTAAATGGTCATAGTTTTCTGAGCCTTTTCTGTGTATTAACACCAACAAAATTGTCTGTAGTTGGACTTCGAAAAATGCCAAATAACAATGCATTATACCTTTGATAGTTACATTGTATTAGCACCTCGGCATGGTTGGTCTTCAGAACCATGGTGCTGCCAATGGGGGTTGGGGAATAGTGCAGAGAGAATGAGTAAATGAGGGCCTCTTTGGTCATCTAGAAAGAAAATGAAAACAAGTTATCTAGTAACAAATCTCAGGCTTCAAATAGAAAGGAACAAATGGATACAGGCATCCAACCATCAGTGTGCCGCCGCAGCCGTGCAACTCCGTCTTAAAGTGCAGTATGTTGTCTGTAGTGTCCAGTGCACTGCAGCCTCCTAGAGTCAAATCGCTCGATCGGATCAACTGACCGTTCCCTATAAAGAACCAAAAGAGAATAAAAATCAAGGGGCCATTTTACCTGGGGGCCAATGTATATATCCTGGACCAGTCAGTTATATTCGTCGCATCTCCAGTGGTTTTCATACGATAGCTGTCGATGTGGCGTCACTTCCATGGCGCACTGGATTGTGGGTCATAATCACCCAAATAAAAAATAAATAGCATGCCGTTTTCAACACTAAACACTCGGCCAGATGTAGTGGAAAGACATCCGGGTATTTTTAAGCATACTAAAATCTGACCACAAGAATTGGGACATCCTTAAAGGTGAAGTAAGCGGTTTATTTATATTAATATAAGTGTTAAATCGCTCTTTATTCATACAGTAATCACTTACACGATGTGCGCGTTTCATAAAGCCAATTTCTTAGTCAGCTGCTCTGCATGTAATAAGCAATTAAACTTTATGTAGTATCCCGAACTTTAATCCAATCACAAGAGAGAACGCTACAAACCGACACCCGTCCGCACCCGTCTCACTCATGGTCTCACTGCCGGTGCACGTCAGAGCGACACATGGGTGAATGTTTATGCGCCTACAATGGCAGAGCAGGTAAAAATCCTTCCCAATATCTGTTTTGATGGTTTTTAATCATGTTTTATCACACTTATGGATCTGAGATGATGCCAGATAACTTGCTGCTCGAAGACCGCAGTGCATTAATGTGGTGACGTAGGGACGAGCGAGGGGACTGCTAACTGCAGTAACTGACAGGAAGTTAGCTAAAAGAACCATTCCGCTTACAGCTCCTTTAATCTTTTTTATACCATACTAAATAGCAGCAAGTATGGGTATTGGAACGCAGCCCTTGTCTTTTTTTCATACAATCAGAGGATGCAAGGCATGGTTAATGGAACTAGGCTGGTGCTACAATGGACAAAAAAAAATTCAATCCAATCAATTCAAAACAACTAACCCGCAGCCATTACCTAAGAAGTTTCGTTTGACCTCTACAGTGACCTCGTCCTCGCCACAACGCACGGCCACGCTGTCGGCTGGCACGGGCACCCGCTGCTCCTCAAACTTCACCAGCGTCTACAACAACAATCATTCAAAGTGGATTCCATTAAACATGGTGCCAAAGATTTAAAGGAATAGTTCAAAAAATTATATATTTTTAGGGTTAGGCGACAGAAACTGTGCGTGTATTATTGAAGGAGAGGCTGCTCAAACTAGTCCCAACTAGCACACAGGGACCTTTAAGTTATGTTCTGACTATCATGGAGGCAGGCCAACACTTCCCATTGACTACCAGCATTAATGATGAGCTAATTTACCAATGAGCGACCCTTGCCGACATGTCTTTTTGAAAAATACACACAGAGTTAAAAGGAATGGTTTGTGCTGCCTTGTCTTGAACCCAAGAGTGAGGCACTGAGCCAAAAAAAAAAGTTGAACTATTCCTTTAAAAAGAATAAGTGTAGCTTGTGTATGAAAAGGTTTTAAAGTGTACATTTGATTGCTGCTTGACAGGTGGGTTCAGATCTGGGCCTTGAATCGGCAGCACAACCAACAACTCCTGAGCCTGGTCAAGGTCCCGAGGCTCTAGCTGCTCTGAGGTCAGCCATGCGGCCTCCGATTCCTGCTGGCTCTGAAGGGTCTGCGTAGGCTCCAGCTGGTACACCTTGAGCCGGTGGCTGACGGCTGTAGCTACCTTAGCGCTGTAGCTTTGCGCCGGCTCTGTCCGGTTTGTCGACTGGTAATCCGTGGTGGTTTGTGGGGATCTGGGTTGCTGTAAACTCCTTGACACTCCATGGCTCACAGTCTCATTGTTGGTGCTAAGGAGGTTGAGCTGGTTTTGTGAGGCAGCAGTACAGGGATTTACAGCAGTGAGGAGAAGCACGAAGCCTAACACAAATGCCTCCAGGAACCCCATGACAACACACAAAAAACCAAGAGTTTTTGGAGAGCACAGCTTGGCATCCAAAACTATAGTTGTGAGGAGCTTGGCTCAGAGGGCCCCACCTTCTTCCTAATGACTTGATTGGATTCCAGCTTGAAGCTCTCTTCCCCACCATTCCTCCTCACTCATAGGTGTAGATTCCGGGGGGGATTGCAAGGGATATGTGTCCCTTTTAATATGTTATAAGAAGTAAATGTGTCCCACTCAAAAATGTAGACAACCCGCTTCTCCCCTAAAGAGAGAAAAATAACAAATCATATATATATACTTCTTACCTGTAACTATATATTTCCCAAGGACACCCCCCCCCCAAAGTGGACCATACCATCCTAAACTTGCTGAGCTCTGGCTTGTGCTGTAGTTAAAATTTCACCAAAATGCAGGAAATTAACCTTGCATTACAAATCACACACTGTTTCTTTGTACTTTACTACACACTTAAGTATGCTGGTTTGCATACTACAAAATGCAATTGGATGTATTCCGGGTATTTTTGGCATACTGCATTTGACATGCATGTTTTGGGACATCCTAAATCTTTTCCTGGCGCACTAAATACTATGGAGGTATTGTTATTGGAACGCAGGTTAAGTGTTTGATTCTCAAAATGTTCTGGGGGGGACCCCAATACCCCCCACTTATGGTGTCCCCATGTTTAAACAAAACCTGTGTCCTTGTTCTCACTCACAGCTTCAGATGGTAGCTGGCCACAATGTCATTATTACACACATCCAATGAAGTCAGCCTAAACACAATATTCTTTTCAAAGGCTCATTTCATAGAAATCATTCAATTTAAATAATCGTGTTTACATTACTTGTGTGAAAAACCAAAGGAAAGTGGCCAAATGATTTCTACATTCTCTTCCAATACTAGCGTCTGCCCAATCTCAACCTGCCGTGATGCTAATGAACAAAGACATTTATAAACAGAGACCAGGTCGACCTTAGCAGCGAGGGGCTTTCACTGCCCCCATGAGGCAAATCAATCAAAACTCTCAGGGAAGTTGGAGCCCAATGTTTTGTGTGTGTGTGTGTGTGTGTGTGTGTGTGTGTGTGTGTGTGGGTGGGTGGGTGATGCTCAGGCCTTGAATGTCAAGGCGCGTCGGTCAACAGTCTGCAGAGTTCGGGCTCATAAAACAGAGATTTATGATCATCCTCTGTGGGACTTCAGAAATTTCACGTGTGTGTGTGTGTGTGTGTGTGTGTGTGTGTGTGTGTGTGTGTGTGTGTGTGTGTGTGTGTGTGTGTGTGTGACATGTGACAGGGAGCTGAGGGGCGGGTCTTGAGCATGTGCCAGCAGGTATGTCAATCACACTCTGACATTACCTGCTATAAATCTCACACCGAGACATTCCCTATGAAAGCATAGCTATGTTTCGGGGTCTGTTTAAAAGATTGTACCACACACAATGTCAGTTTAATTTCTCTATAGATAGATAGATAGATAGATAGATAGATAGATAGATAGATAGATAGATAGATAGATAGATAGATAGATAGATAGATAGATAGATAGATAGATAGATAGATAGATAGATAGATAGATAGATAGATAGATCTGTGTAAAACCTCATCTTTCCTACTTAACCTAATCCATCTATGTTTAAATTTTATATCTTGACATTTTCCTCGTATGCTCTTTTGAGATCCATTCATTTGGTTTAAATGTATTTTTGCTCCATCAGAAAAAGAAAAAAATAACCTTTCTGACCATCCACAGCCATACTTTTCCGGTTAAGAACCTATGGATAGAAGGCATAATGAGATTTCATTCAAAGAAACTCTCATTTTTCTTTTAAGGATAAATGAGTTTAAATCACGTCCCCCTTGATACAGAGCCACTAATCCAGGCTGACCTACAGGAATACATTATAGTTCTTCATGTCCCAGCAGACTCCCCAACACACAGGCTGCTATTGTCAGGAACTGGCTTTTATCTTCTGCTGATCAGCGGCTAAACAAAGAGAGGAGGTGTGTGTGTGTGTGTGTGCTAGTTCAGGGGGCTGGAGTGAAATCAGTCCATCCCTGCCAGTCAGACCCCCTCGGCTGCCTATCTCTATAACTTGGTTAGTTGCCTCTAATTTGGCCCCAAGAGGGCCCTAATGTGGCCCCCATTGGGGCTTCTGAAAGGGGCCTGGCAGCTTTCTAACTCTGCACACTCTACATACACACACACACACACACACACACACACACACACACACACACACACACACACACACATGGCTGCCACTCCCATCGGCTTCTGTTTACAATAGCTGGTGCATTTTGAGTTTAGGACGAAGATGATTCAGGTGAATAGGCCCATCCTCTGTTTAGACAATAAACACACACACTGACTCATACAGACACAGACACAGACACAGACACAGACACACACACACACACACACACACACACACACACACACACACACACACACACACACACACACACACACACACACACACACACACAACCATTTAGCAGATGGGAAATCGTCAACCAGGATGGCACAGATGCTCAGTGACAGTAACACACACACAAACACACACACACACACCCACACACATACACATACACACACACACACACACACACACACACCCACACACACACACACAAACACACACGCACACACCCACACACACACAAACACACACGCACACACCCACACACACACACACACAAAGACACAAACCCCTTCCCTTGTCACGTTTTGCTGACAGCACAAAGTCACGGAAACAGCTCAAATGTTGGCGTGCGCCGCACCGCGCCATACGGATAACGGTTATGGAGGCTCATTAAAAGCATGTAGTGGGAGACGGATTAGTTCTAGCCTGCTGTTGTGGTGGTGGGCGTTCAACATCAGTGGATTTCTGTGTGTTTTTGTCAGCGGATGGATTTGCATGGGACAGGGAGAAGGAAAGTGTTCGGCATTCAAACATGTGTTGTTGTTTTTGACACGTTTATTTTGGAGCCACTGCCTCAAACTATCTTGGTTTGGTTTTCAAAAAGGGAGCAACCATGTGGAGTAGAGTGTCAGCTGTTGTTCCTGGGTGAGCGTACTTATGACAACAAAAACTATATGAAAATAGCATTCTTTGCACTGATGGTCTCGTTTGCTGTAACATGTAATTCATGATCATCAGAGGAAAAATGAGACTGTTTCAGAAATATTTTAAAGTTCCTTGTAGCACCTTTAAATGTATTTTGTCAACAGGTTTTGACACAAAATTGCAGCGACACAATGATTATGAAGTGAGCCAGCTAAGAGCCAAGGAACAAGTGTGAAAGAGTGAAAGGAGAAAGTGAGTCTAGTAGGAAAGGGGGTAGGGGAGAGAAAAAGAGTGAAAACAAAGGAGGGAAAGAAGAGTAAAAATATATGGTTGGTTGTGGGGGTCAGTGAACCTGGGGGTGAGGGATGACAGACAGCAGCGCGGCCCCGTCCCGGTGGGAGTGACATGAAATAACAGCAAAGCATGCTGGGCCCTGATTCAAGGACACACACATCCTGCTTTCTCATCATGCACGTATGTTCACACACACTCACACACACACACACACACACACACACACACACACACACACACACACACACACACACACACACACACACACACACACTTAGGCCCCTAGCTGGTACTATACAAGGCAGAGACACACACACACACACAGGCACGAAAGCAGGGAGCTAATGGATTGTTATTAGAAACATGCATCACACAAGTCATCTACCGACCACACACAAAGCCACACACTCACTCACTCACTCACTCACACACACACTTCCACAGCGAGAGATAATGATCTCCCAGCACTGCAATAACAGCTGATGTATCATTCAAACCAGTGACATTCCGAGGCCATGATGGTGACACACACACACACACACACAAACCACACTCCTAATAGGCTCTATATTTTTCTCTTTTTCTCGTCCTTTTATCGCGGCATCCGTGATATTTTCCCATGAAAGGGATGGTCGCCTCGCTCAAGAAGCCTTTGTCAAAAAAGGTGGAAAGGTTGGAGGATTTGATTGACAGGTGCCATGGCCCCGTTGTTGAATCAGGGGGTTGACCTCTCTAGCCTATACCAGCCCCCGGCCTATACAATCCCCAGCAAAAAGTTTCTCTCGAGGGAGGGACCAACTTTTCATTTAGCATGTTATCTGATCTGATTGGTTAGCTTTAGAGGCACTAATCTGATGGTATTTAGCTTGTTTGTTTAGCCTTATAATTTTTTTTCAAATGATTGTTTGTGCTACTTTCAAAACCAGTAATATCTTAAAGCAGCAGTGTGTAATATCTGAATATTTAGTGTGCGGTGTGTGACTGGGGAAAAGAGTCAGGTAAACTTAAGATGGCATAATCCACCACCACTGCCTCAAGTCTCAAGTGATGAGGAAAAGATGTATTTAGTTATTTATTCTATAGTACTTCTTCTTGGTCTTCAGACTGGTGCATGTCCCCAGGACGCCCACTATGCATATGGCCTTTAAGTTCGTCCATTAGAATCATGGCAGTGCAAAATGGCAGCCTCCATGTGGGTCTGACCCCCATGGACCTATTATAAAGGGCTCATTCTAAGGAAATAAAATAAAAAAATACTTTTATTTTTATTATACACACATGAAAACACACTTATAAATATTCTATTCCATTTCTACCAAGTCTGTTCTGTAAAATGCCAATCAATTCTACACACTGCACCTTTAAAGCCCCACATATGAACTGTTCCCTCTGTATAATAATACTATAATACAGGTTCCTCAATGTTAAATGCACAAATACCATATGGTGGAGGGTGGTGGAAGTAGCCTTTTACAGTGCCACACTTGAGTGTGGGTGGCCGTCTGTTGGAAAAATCAGTGTAAACAGTGTTAGTGCTGCGCTTGCTGACTGAATATTTGTTTCATTCCAGTGTTTATACATCCTCATAGTTGTACAGTAGCTCTAAATTGAGGCTGCCATTCTAGAAAGAGAAAGGGACATAAATGGTATGTTGGTGCAAAATGTACTTGGCATTGCCTTCTCTCCTTCTTCCTAATAAGGTTGAATCATGTGCCCGCACACACACACACACACACACACACACACACACACACACACACACACACACACACACACACACACACACACACACACACACACACACACACACACATCTTTCGTCACTTGACTCTTTCCCCCCAGTCATACGCCGCACGCAATTGGAGCCTTTTGTTTAATAAACAATTTGTCAGTGATGTATCGAACGCCAGCGCTAATTTGATTGTCTGTGAAATGTGTATTGAGGTGGCTGCCTGATCTCTCTCTCTCTTTTTTTTCTCTCTCTCTCTCTCTCTCTCTCTCTCTCTCTCTCTTTCTGTCTCACCAACAGTGATATTCTAGACTTAGCTTCCCCTGCAGGTGTGTGTTTGCAGTCGTGTGTTTGCAGTTTGGCGTGTATGTGTGTGTGTGTGTGTGTGTGTGTGTGTGTGTGTGTGTGTGTGTGTGTGTGTGTGTCTTATGTGTGGGCAAGAAAGGGGGATGAGGACGGAGGAGCAATCCTTAAGGGTTTTGCAATTACATCTAAACGGCATAATCGGACATGATGGATGGCGATTGCCTTTTCACAATGTCTAGACCTCAGCTAGCAGCGAGCGCAACAAGGTTACCAGGGAGTGGGGGAAATGATGAAGGATTTAATAGTTTTGCTCTGTTTTTCTTTCGCTCTCTGACCCAACTGCCCTTTTTATCCTTTTTCAAAGTCCCCTCTCTTTTGTGGATTACTTTACATTATAGACAAGAATTATCCTTATGTTACAAACGTATACAATTTTAACTAGGCCGTATGTGGCTATAGAAAGCTTGTCCAAGGGCCAAAAATGCTACAATGGATTTAAAATGACCCCTTTTACTTCAAACTATAAGCATTGGAGTTGTTTTTCCCGTCAGTAGGTGGCACTGTGGGACCAAAAGTCCCCTGCAAAGGAGGGTATATGCTTCAGACACCACAAGTAACAACCTCATATGCACTACTGTAGTGGCTGGTGTAGGTCAAAATCAGCTTTGTATTTCTTTTTCTTTTTTTTAAAGTTGGGGCTGTCCCCCTTATCAGGAATGATACGTTGTTTTTTCCCCGAAACCTTCCAAGCTATCCAGATGACGGCCTCGAATTAGAAGAAGAAAAAAAAAAGATCAATTCAGGGTCTGAGGTAAGATGCTAAACGGACAGAGTCATTTGGAGATTTCCGCTCGGGCGGATTTCTATGGAGAATTTGTGCAAATTAACCATGGACGATTGCATCCTAGGCCCTCAAATAAGACAGTGATTTTGTAATTGGCAAGCGTTCATCGGTGAGAGAATACTGTAGGTGCTAAATGCAAGCATCTGTGCTCTTAAAAGAGCAGAAATTAATAGATAGGCCTACAGGTAGGTTTTCTTTCTCCAAGCTTGGCCTTCTAATTACCAAGACGGCAAAGCAGCTGGTTAATGTGAAGCAAAAGACAAAGGGCCTGTCAGACATGTACAACTGACGCCTTCACCGATCCACTGTGAAAATAAAAGATAAAAAAAAATGTCCAATGTCCTTTCACACACACACACACACACACACACACACACACACACACACACACACACACACACACACACACAAGAGAGAGCCTCATTACCCACAATCCCAGAGGTGGACTTTTCAACACTATCATCACCTGAAACACCACCACCATTTTATTTCTCTCTCTCTCTCTCACTCCACCTAACTTCCGTCTTGTCTGCTTGGCTGATCTGGCTGTCGCTCGGGAGCATCACACACACGCACAGACACAGATGTTCGGGGAGAAAAATAAAAAGAAACAAACAACTCAAAACAAAAATAGACATGATGATTCCTCGGTGGATATATACACATTTCATGTCCTGGGTGAGAGGCTCCTTGCTATGGTTGTTGTTGTTATACTGTGTCACTCCTTCTGCTGCTGCTGTTGACGCGTAAAACAGAAAGGGACGGAAGCATATCACATCAGAATTGAATGCTCTGATCACTAGGGCCCCCCTACTCGTGCAGCTGAGCCCACCACGGAGAGCTTGAAGTGGGCCTCTGAAACTCAAAGTGCCTGCTTCCTAAACCATAGGCCTGGTCGTTTTTATCATAGGCACTTCTGATCAGATCTGTGTTCTTTGCCAGACACGACTTGACATCCACTTTGATATGATAGGGGATTTCTGTTATCTTTTGACTGAGTAATAACATGTGAATTTGTAGCAGCACTATACAGCTATATGGTACAAATGAATCAATAATGTGTTTTGCTGTGTAGTTCAACATGAGCTTCAGCAGAAAGACTTGTGTTAGCACGTGTGTGTGTGTGTGTGTGTGTGTGTGTGTGTGTGTGTGTGGGTGTGGGTGTCTTTTTGTGTGTGCATAAGAATAAGAAAAGAAGTGGGAGAGAGAGAGAGAGAGAGAGAGAGAGAGAGAGAGAGAGAGAGAGAGAGAGAGAGACCTGTGTGAGGCAGTGTGCAGTGCAGATGGGAAATGATGGGACTGATGGTTTGGTAAATTTGTGGAACTTTGGCAGCTGAGCTCAACAAAGGGCACCGCCTGTTTTCTGACCACCTTTATTGTAATATTCCTTTGCATGGTTCATCTTAAAGCTAGTGCGTAACTTCTGTAGCCCCGTGAGGAATTCTGAGGAATTACAACATCTCTGTTGATTACCTACATGAGGTAAGCCTTTGGTGATCGTGTGTGGATATTATACCTTCTGCTGTACGTCCAGGTTTTTTTTCTTTGCAGTTCAATCAATCAACAACTGAAACATTTTGGAGGGCGCTTCCTGAGCTCCTGCACCAGTATTGCCATACTGAGAAATACAGAGAGGGAGTTTTGTGGAGCTGATAGGCTTAATCAACTTTGTGTCAACTCATTTGCCGATGTCTTTGAATATGAACCGACATACATTTATATGAAAAAGTTACGCGCTGTAGCTTTAAAACCTAATTTCCATTGTACAAAAAACAAACAGCGGCTGCAGCCAGCCATTCAAATGCAAACACAACGACCACGCCAATATATGATCATTGGATACACGGCAGAAAACAAACGAGTGAGATCGCCCGCCGGCAACAGAAATCAGTCTCGCCCTGTAATTTCACTCCGACAGTGAAAGACAGAGCGCAGAAGAAAAAGTAGTTCCACCACGTACCCCCTCCCTTCCCCTCCCCTCCCTTCCCTTCTTCAGCCCGACTCTACCCGGTGACATTCAGAGGGATATTTACCTTTGTAAAGATCTTGACATTTTCACTAGGTGCTCTAATAACATCCTGGTATATGAATAGGAGTCCAAAGAAATAGAGAAAGAAGTAGAAATAGAGGAGCCCCCCTGCAGAGCTTTTGTTAACAGGTATTGATTGATACTGATGGTGAGGGGGGGGGGTGATGAGGAGTGGGGTGGGGTGGGGGGGGGGGGGGCTCTTTACTGATCATCCGTTAACCTGGTCTAAAGATTTTGGAGAGCCTGTGATTTCCTAGGCTAGGAGTCCTAAGCCTAAAAGCATAATTCACATGTTGGACAGTTAAATATGGTTAGATATTGGGATGCGGCGGCGGCTAGCAGCAAGGCGCTATAGTGCTAACCAACTGAAATCTTTTAAACAAAACTTGCACGGTTGGCTCAATGTCTTTAAAAGGACTGGTAGGGACTAATGAGTGCAATACAAGTAATATAGTTTTGGATGCTTATATTGTATAAGAACTACATATTGTCATGTCGCAAGTATTCTATGGCTAGGTTTGTACCTGCGGACGGTTTTGAAAGTTGATAAGGTTTGCAGATTTAAAGGTGAACATTTGGCCCTTGGGTCTGTCAACTATACACAAAACTACTAGTACAATATTACAAAGCTATAGCTTCGATGACAATTTAGATTATATTTGGAGGTATTTGGTGTCTTGCTCAAGGACTTTTTAGCGGGGCACTACCTGTTGAAGTTTTTTGAGTGTGTGTGGCTTTAACTAATAGGCCTACACACTGTCTGCAGCCTCCATCTTTATTGCCACGTTCACGAATAAACCTCGGAGGAATTGGAAACGAGCGCATATATTTACTGCACTTTAATACAAAACCTTTACCGGGAGCCCGAGATGAGTTGAATACATTAATATATTTTATTTTAATGACGTTGTTGTAATTTGTTGCACACAGTCGCTCCGGCTAATTTTTTTTCCCTTCCCTCGCCACTCCCCCCCCAAAAAGCAGTTTAAGGTAATTAGGAGAGATTGTTTTTAAATGGCTTTACTGGAGGCGGCGTCTGAATCAATACTTATACTACAGTTTGAAAACCAGCCCCGCTGCATCATTTGCTGAAATTGCCACCATTGATTGGTCGCCATCAGTCATTTTAATTCAATATTAAATGACTGTAAGGAGGGATGGGGAAACTGACTGGGACATTTCTTTTGTTTGGAAGTATATTGCTTTTTTCCCCTCCCGTCTGCAGTGGAACAAAGTGAATTTCAGCCCCCAAGCAAAAAAAAACGCTGAACACAATCCGAATAATGAGTGAGCTTCAATTTGGCACGATTTACTGTAGGGGAAGGTGGGGTGATTTGTGCATTTTGGAAGTTGCAAAACCCCTTGTTTCTAGAAAACCGTGGAAGAAATTGGAAATGTGACCACATATTTAAGAAGAGCCGTCCATTTGACTCATCCTGTAAAGAAGGGAGACACAAGGAATAAGATATAAGCACGTTTAAGCTCAAAAAACTGTGTTTTGCCTTTCAAAGTAAAATTTCCATGATCAAGGTTTTTTGATTATTGTGTCTGAACAATTATAGACACGTTTGAAAACATTTGACACATGTTTTAGTGCTTTGGTATGCTACACTTTGAGTCTATATAGTTAGCACAATGTCAACCCTAAATTGCTGCATCATGCCTATTATCCAAAATTCTGGGGATGGGGTGATTTGTGCGCAAGGGCCTGGGTGAGTTATAAGTAAGTAAGTAAGTAAAATGTATTTATAAAAGCACATTTATGACAGTTTGCACTGTCCAAAGTGCTGTACATAGTGCATTCAGTAGGTAAACAATGAAGGTACAATAACAATAACCAAAATAAAAGACGTAAAGCCCATACATCCACATAAACACAGATAGTAGTGCAGAGGTAAGATAGTTAATGGGGAGGAAACACCAGGGTGTACATATGGGTTTTGAGCCTTGATTTAAAGGCAGAAATGTAGGGGGAATCACATTTGTCAGGTGGCAGTTGGTTCCACAAGCACGGAGCAACTAGTGCAAAGTACATTTCTGAGAGTTGTGCCAGTGGCATGGCTGTATACGCTGGTCACCAAAAGAAAGTGATTGTCTACAGTAGCTCAGAAGAGAGTGACATCTCAATTCCACTTAACGACACCACTGATGAGAGTTCAGATGGCCAGAAAGATGATGATGGTGACTTTGTCATTGTGACACAATGACGCACAAATCACCCCACTACGTGGGGTGATTTGTGCGACAAGACAACTTTTTTTCCGAAAGCTATATTTCTTAAACAGTTTATTCCAGATCCAAAGTTTTTATTGCCAGGGATGCACAACATCCTGAAATATATGTACATATTTGAGTTGGAGACATAACTGTCAAGGCCTCACTTTAAAATCACTTTGAGTAAAAAGTTGCACAAATCACCCCACCTTCCCCTATAATGCAATGACAATGGGAGTTTTTTTTTTTTTTTTTTTTTTCTCTCTGAAGCCTAGTCAGGTTGATTTTGCTGCGCTGCCGTCAAACTTGTCAGGAGCAGCCTTCATAAAAGCCCCTGTAAAACCAAAGTCAAACTATGTAGGCCTAATTTAGGGGAGTTAGTTGCCTGATATCTGAAAAGAGTACAGGCATATTTATCAATCCATATGAAAGATATTGCCATTAAAGTTTAATTCAAATGTACTGAAATTCGGTTTGCGGATGTGGTTCTAATGGACATAGTGTATTTTGAACCAATCACGGCAGTTCTCTGGCACTGACGTTCTATATCAAAACAATGACTGTTACCATGGATACCGTTTTAATATAACCAAGCCCACACAGTCCTGTCACACAATCTCAAAACTAACATTTATTTATTTATTTATTTTTACTATTTTAGACCAGATTTCCAAAGGCTTTAACAGACAATTTCGGCATATAGCTTATTATCTGTCAAAAAGTTCTACTACATAGGCTTGAAAAACTCCGGGAGTGGGATGCGGCCGGTTCTAAGGTCAAATGCTTGAGTCAAACGCTGTACTAATGAGCTTGAATCATGCCATTGACCGCCCACGCGCCATTGACTCCGAAGCACATATTGATTTAGTTTTATGCAACGGACAAACGGTTCCTCCTCTGACCATTTCACGACCTTCCATACTAATTTTTTTATTTTTTTAAATCCTTCTCTTTTCTTTTTAATGTTTTCACCAAGCTTTTTATGTTCCTTGCTTTACAGCAGGGGTCTCCAAACTTTTTTCACTGAGGGCCACATACAGAAAAATCTACGAAGGGCCGGGCCACTTTGCAAAAATAACACATTTATCAGGACGTGTAGCTGCTCTGATGTTTAGTTTCATAGTGTCTTCGTAAATTGTAATCCTTCTTCACGGCAACACTTTACTTGCACATTAAACAGATACATCCCCCCTCTTGTTAAATGCCATTGATACACCCAGTGTTTTCTGCTTTTGCGTCCAATATCCAGCTGGATGAAAATAGTAGCCAGACGAGGTCCCGCCCCTCCAAGGGGGGACCGGGGGTATGCCCCCCCGGGAGATTTTTTTAAGTCTTTAAAGTGAAATGCATGAATCTGGTGCACTTTGAGAGGAAAATTAAGAGGCTAAAGCTGAAGAATTATGAAAAAAAAATGGAGACACTGTGTCAGATGAATTAGAAGCTATTGGAGAAGGACACATGGATTTTCCATAATAATATTAATTTAAAATAAAATATTATGCACGGTCCTCTGGGATGGGCTTGGTGCTCTTTTTCTTTTATGGGACATATTTCTCTGTAATATAATGAGTGCATTTAAATTATTTAAAAATTAAAAGGGCCATATTACATTATATTTTTAAAATGTGCCACGGGCCAATCAATCAGTTTTGACACCCCTGCACTAGTGGGTTAACTAAGAAATGCAAAAAATATATAAAATAAAAATTTTCTTCAAAGGGCCATATTACATTATATTTTTAAAATCGGCCGCGGGCCAATAAAAAGCGGTCGTAGTTTGGACACCCCTGCTTTACAGTAACTCAAAAACTCTAGTGAGATGCATAATATACTCCATGCATTCCAATACCTATACTTTCTGTTGTATGGTATGGTAGAAAAAACTACATCCGGTCGAGATTTTTAGTGTTGAAATCTGCACGCTATTCGGGCGATTCTGGCCCACAATCCAATGCGCACCGGAAGTGTTATGGTGCGTTATAATACAGAGGCTCCGTCACAACGACAAAGCCTCCGTATTATAACAATATAAAATGTATTTTCAAAATAAGTACAAAATAAATACTACTTAAACTTTCAGCTTAACTTTGTCAACTCACATTTATGTTACCTGTCGCTCTCGTGTGTGTGTGTGTGTGTGTGTGTGTGTTTAGGATGAGCTTGGATGTGTGTGACAGCCTGATTTACAGGCCGTTGGTGTGTTTAATGGAGCCTATGAAGCAATGATCGCTCATCCAATCCCTTTTCTCGCCTTCCAGCCTTTCTGCCACGGGCCTGATACTGCCCGCCATCTCTTTACAAACACACACACACACACACACACACGCACGCACGCACACACACACACACACACACACACACACACACACACACACACACACACACACACACACACACACACACACACACACACACACACACACACACACACACACACACACACACACACATTTGGCATCTATGTGATGCAAGAAGGTGACCACAAATATAACCCGAAGTCTACCCATACACCTACGCAAGTACTCACACACACACACACAGACACACACACACACACACACACACACACACACACACACACACACACACATACAAACACAAATCCTGCTTTATGGGGGATAATCCAATGACAGCCAATTTGCCGGAGGGATATACTTTATATATATATATACCATGATTCTTTATTTATCCATCAATGTTGCTTTTACAAGGCAATTTGTTAGGTGGCCAGCTTGGAGGAGCGAAGTATTAAGCTGGACTTCGATTACCATGCCCACCAACACAACTACTCTCCTCTCCTCATCCCTTTAAGATTAAGCTGCCCACATCACACCCCCCCCCCCCCCCCCCCACACACACACACACCACCACCACCACCCCCATCCAAATAAATAGGGGGTCCAGTCAGTGTAATCATGAAAGTGTCACATTTTCAGCTGAGAGAGGAGGGAATGGTGGCTTCAGGGTCACTCTCAAAAAGTCACTTTTTTGTTCTCTTTTATTTTTTTTCTCTGCCTCCCCCCCACACACACACACACTCTCTCTCTCTCTCTCCGTCTCTTTATTTGCTGCCCCTCTCCCCTCCCTTCACTCACTGCCATTCCCTATTCATTGATTTGTTTCAATCCATATCTCTTTTCTTTGCTCCTCTCTTACCCCTTGTCCTTCTCTTGGTTAGTTCCCCCTCTTTCTTTCCATTCCTTTCACAGCCTTGTTACCCCTCCCCCCCTCTCTCTATCTCTCTCTCTCTGTACCCCAATCTGACAGTGGTTCAATAAGCAGTGTGCCTCCCAGAGTGGTGTTGCTCAGTCAGTGGCCAATTACCCAGTCACACTGCCTGTCCTCTTGGGACGAACAGGATTAGAAGGGATCTCTCTGTCGTCTTTGGTCAGACCAGTCACACACACACACGCACACACACACACACACACACACACACACACACACACAAGCACGCACGCACGCACACACACACACACACACACACACTCTCTCTCCGACTTGGACACCTGTCACTAAGACGTGGACAGACAACCTGTGGGGTTTTTTTTTGTCTGTGTTGTAAAAAAAAAGAAAAAAAGGCTCAGGCTCCACCATCTTTTTTTCTCCAACAGGCAATTTGACAGGCCAGTGAAGAGAGGCACAGAGGGGGGGCGCGGAGAGGAAGGGAATGTATGCTGTATCAAATGCATAAAAGCACAAGCACAAGCTCCAGCGGTGCAGGTGGCGAGTGTGGTTGCGTGGTAACCAGTGGAGCAACACTGAAGGGATCAGACCCCACCTGGAGTTTTTTTTTTTTACGGCAGCTAGCTAGCTCAGGGCATTTTTCTGGATTTGCAAATTGATGGCCCCAGCTAGTTAAATCAGCATCAGGGGAACTTGATGTCACTTCTGCTTCTCCCCCCTCACCATGCTTTCTTCCGCATTAGAAGCATTTCACTTCTGCAACAGTCATGTCAGAAAGGGAACGATTTGCGAACATGGAACCTATTTTTTGATAAGCTGCTATAACATTGAGATGCATAACTAGACCATCACTACAAGACAGATCACTGAATGAAAATTCTGCACTAGATTTTTGAGTTCTAAGGGCCAACTTAAAATCTTAAGTTTTAAGGGAAACTGCCAACATTTGAGCCAACTAAATTACATTTTGTTGAGATAACAAACATCATTCATATGGACTTTTCCTCACTTTCTTTTTAAACACTATTTTATTTTTTTTGTGAACGTAAACTACAGTAGATTAGTGCTGTATATCTGCATTCAATCTTACAGGTTCCCTTAAACAATAGTCCTGCGCTTTTTGTGTTGTTATACGACACCTAAACTGTTAAGCAGAAGCCCCCATTCTTCTTGCAGATACGATCAGTGTCCAGGGCTTACACATTCTTCATGCAGATAAACCTTCCCAAAAATAACACTTGTGGGGTTTATCTTAACCTTTTTTTGTTTTGTTTTTCAGCATAGAAGCATTGGCAGTTTGGATGGTTTTTTAGCCTCTGCAACCCGCGCAGAACCTTTTGGTGCGCGGCCAAAGCCTTTCGTTCGAACCCAGTGAACTTCATTTTGAAATCTAGTCAAGCTCCTGAGGTTTTTCTTCCAAAGATACCGAAACATGTCAGGCCGAATTACAAGCGATATGTGTGTGTGTGTGTGTGTGTGTGTGTGTGTGTGTGTGTGTGTGTGTGTGTGTGTGTGCAATGATTCACAAGACATGTAGAATTATTTTCCATTTTAGAAGCCATGTAGGTCTCCTGGGTGTTACTATTTCACTGATCTTTCTGGGATATGCAGCACACACATGCTACAGGCTGCAGACTGATGTTTTTCTAACTTTGAAGGGGGAACCAGAGACCATTTTGAGAGTTAAAAGCCTGTCAAACTCATCTGGACTGTTTGGCGCTTGTGGAGACATGGGTTGAATAGTTCTCGTCCATCTCACGTCTATAGGTAAGATTCTAGATTTGTAAATTTGACCCCAGAGTGCTGCTTTGGTTCCAACCATGTGACTGTCAGCACTTCCTACATTGATTGAAGGGAGTTCAATGTTGACAAATGGAGATATCCCAACTGAAGTTTTTTTTCCGAATTCATAAGCAGGGTGTAAAAATCTTCACTAACCTTAAAAGGTTAGTCTAAATTAAGATGGTTGATAAGGTAAACACTGCATCTGCTAGCATTGTCATTCTGTGCACACTAGCATGCATTTCTTAGAATGTAGTATTAAGTGCATCCTTCTGCTTAACATAACTCAACAGAGTTAGTAGCCTATGGAGATCACCAGTCAATCAGGTAAAGTTGACACATGGTGAATGTAGCTTGGATATCAAGTCAGTGTTGTTAACTGTATTTTATTCACAAAACTAAATGTGACATTGGAAGATTGGTACCGGCTGTGTGGAGATACCATGATGGAGAGAGAGACCATGCTGGTAGATGCAGGTCCAGCCTATCAAAGCTCATGTGTTTTGACATTTGGTTAACCTGAAGTCTTTTTGATTCAAAGACAACACACAAGGGGTCAGTTCATAAACTTGTTTCTGCTTCCTTTAGCTGTCAGTTGAATCCAAAACCCCTAATGTCTGAGTCAGTCAGTCGCCTAGTACAAACCTTCCAGGATGTATTCCCTCTCTCTCTCTCTCTCTCTCTCTCTCTCTCTCTCTCTCTCTCTCTCTCTCTCTCTCTCTCTCTTCCCTCTCTCTCTCACTCTTTCTCTTTGACTTTGGGCTGACACGGTGGGGGAAATGATCTGAGGAAAAAGAGCTGGATTCCTCCCTTCTGTTTTGAAAAAAAAAACAATCCGTTCCCTTTTTGAATGTCCAAGGCCGGCTTATCCCAGCCACTTCAAAAGGGCTCCGGAGGGGCTTGCGGTGACCACTGACGATCTCCCTAACACGGGTATGGAAACAGAGAGGGGATGTCCTGTAATCTCAGCTTTGCAGGGAGAGAGAGAGAGAGAGAGAGGGAGAGAGAGAGAGAGAGAGGGGAAGAGAGAGAGAGAGAGCTTTCAAGACCTGGCTTTTTCAGACTTTCTCTGGGAGGGGAAAAGCAGGTAAGTGGCACCCCTCCGCCTTTGGTCGTCTCGAAGGATCCTATAAAAAGTACTTACAAATCCCTAGAGGGGTTTTAGGGGGGGATTTCATTGTGAGTCTGTGTGGACTCAGGGTTGGGTACTCAAGAGCTTTTTTTCCTTGGATTTCATGAAACCATGGTGTATTTTTTATACGTAAAAGCATTATCATACCCAATCTGTAAAATAACAAAAGCTGTGTGTGTGTGTCTCTCTCTTTTTCTCTCTCTCTACCGAATTTCCTTTCCAATTGGCCCATTTTCTGAAATGGACGTGAATTTAAAGTAAATTGCGCTACTACCCATCTCTAGTCCACACACAATGGACTGGGCTGAGGAGGGGATATTAAGCAGACAAGGAGATGGAGGGGTGGGGGGGGGGGATCAATATAAGCTATTTTATGCTATCAAGGAACTTAGAGAGTGGTACTTTTACGTCTTGAGTCCTCCCTTTTTGAAAATCGCTCTGTCTTTACCCGAGTGGAGAAAAAAAAAAGGCACACACCAGACATATCTGACAAGCTCTCTCTTTTCTATAATCAGTTTATTGCTCACAAAAGAAAAGAAAGCAGCGCTCCGTCCCTTACAGCCACAAAATGACTATAATTCCCCCATATACCTCTCTCCTCCAGAAAAAAAACTATTTTTGATATTGACTGAATCAAAGAAGGGCGTCCCTGAGTAATTAAGTAAATTATGGTTTGGAAGAAATTGTAGACTTGCTTGAGAGAGAGAGAAACTTCATTCGCCGTATGGATTCCTCAAGGCTAATTACAAAGCGGAGAGTGCCCTGGACAGGAATAGCTTTTCCTTTCATCCTTTAGACCTTGGTGTAGTGTAGATGTAAGCAGCTGTAAGCCCCAGACTTAACCCTTTTTTTTCAATCGAACAAATAGCGAAAAGAAGGGAGCAAAAAGTGTATTTTTCCCCCACACTCCGCTATAGCTTTTACGCGATCCATATTTTATGTAGCCTACTGTTGCTTGGGAAAGCGTAATTTGGGGTTTAGCGAGATGAGAAAAAAGAAAGATACAAGGTACAGCGTATAATGGTGAATTAGTAGGGATACACGGGCTAGGGATTATAGAGGAAATTGATCGAATGAAGCCTTGAACTCAGGTAAAGAAAGAAGGACCGTACGGTACGATCTTAGGAATACTGAAGCCCTCACCTTATAGCAGCCTTCATGTCGACCCCCGTTTCTTAAAGTTATTTGTAGCCTATTTCTCACATTTTCTTTATTTGGTTTTCAAATAAGATTTTTCAAACCGATCCAAATAAGGTTCACAGTGTATCAGAGTCTATAATACCTTCCTCCAGAACCTGGGAGAATGCAGTATGTAAAAAATGAAAAAATGTCAATCATCTAGTAGGCTATTGAAATGGTGGTTAGCTAGCTACGTAGCCGCCGCCACTGCTGGGTGGGTGTCTGTCAAAAAAAAAGCACACAGTCCTTATACCTGTGCCCTCGTTCCCTTTGTATCACTAGGCAATCACAATCTATTCACAAAACGCATGCTGGGTATGCCTTTCTCTCTCTTTCCCTCTCTCACTCTCTCTCTCTCTCTCTCTCTCTCTCTCTCTCTCTCTCTCTCTTTCTCTCCCAGAAAGTGATCGGGCCTGGACTTTGAAAGAAACGCAGCTTGACGCCTTTTCCACAAGTTCAGACCACTTTCCACTCCTCCTCATATGGCATTGATCGGGGGCCAGACGCACACACACACACACACACACACACAAACACACACACACACACACACACACACACACACACACACAGACGGGCTGGTCAAGTGAATAACACCCTCACACTACTCTCGCAATCATTGCAACCGCGACCCACTCTCTTTCTCTGTAATGACAGGAGACCAGACTCCCTGATCGCACTGAAATCTCCACATGTCGCGGTGATGGATTCAAATTAAGGGCATTTAGGTTAAAAAGAACTTCATTACTGCCTATACTGTGCCTAGCTGAAGGGATACAATAGGCACCACTAGCCACTTGCTTGATTCTCCCAAGTACGTACAGCAGTGCAAGGCCTAATTCAGACCCAATTCTGAATGCAAATGCAAAAGTCGGATCAATTTCGGTATCGTCTGATGAATTTATTATGCTGTAATTGTGCTGGCCTAGACCCCGTTGATCCATTGTAATTTTGGGGCGTTTTCTTTAGAGTGCTGATTGAGGATAATAATTGGGTTTTTTGATTGACAGAAGGGGGCCATTTTGAACTCTATTTTCTTCTTGGCCTTTTTGCAGAAACCCCCCCCCCCCTCTCTCCTCCTCCCTTTCCCGCACTCTCTTTCGCTGTCCATCCCACCCTTTCTATTCATCCACTTTTGAGACAAATTCATCTGTCGAGCCGGTCTACAAGCCTTTTTAAACAGGTTACCGAGGGGGTTAAACGACGAGGCCGGAGTGCTATGCATTTTGCAATTAGTGCATTTGCATAACTTAATTGAGTGTGTTGTTTGGTGGAAGGATTGTCAATTAGTTTTCTGCCCATCTTCTGTTCTGGCACATGCAATGGGGAGAGTGGCCACGACAGCCCCCCCCCCCCCCCCCCCTCTTTGCACACATGCACCCCACAACATGCAGAGGCAACACACCCGCCCTGTGAGTTTCATTTGGTTTTGTTTTCTCACTCTTATTTTACTGACCTGACCTCCTTAAGAATCCCCTTAAAAAAAAACAAGACCCCTTCGGTTGTTTTGCTTGCCCGTGGTGTCACTTTACCCCTTTTGTTGACCTTTCAGTTTTTGTTCATTCTTGCACCCCCTTTGGACAAAAGCGATAGTGTTTATACTACCCCAGCTGTTGTTCCTGGGTGAGTGTGACAAAGGCATTCAACGATATAAAAATAGCATTCTTTGCACTGGTTGTGTCGTTTGCTGTTACATGTCATTTATTATCATCAGTGGAAAAATTTGACTTTTTCGGAAATATTTTTAAGTTCCTCGTAGCACCTTTAAATATATTTTAATTTGCTGTAGGACCTACCCCTTCCAATCAGCCGCCGACATCATGACATTCCATTTCACCTGTTCAAAGCATTGAAAAATTCCATTTGAAATAACCAAAAAAATAACTTGTCGTAAAAAAAATGTGTCACTGAATTTAAGGTGTCAGTAGCCCAAGTACAGTTTATGAGCTGCAGACATGTTAGAGCCATTAGAATAGCCTATCTAGATATGTCACACCCCGCTCTTTCATTTCCCTTGTAAGCACTTAAGTCTCCCTCTCTCCCTCCCCTCTCCACACCTTTTCCCAACTGTTGCCACACTGCCTTGTTTGCTTTTTGTTTTCTAAATGTAACCCTCCCACTCCATAATTGTGCGAATCAAAATTTTCGGCAAAGTCTCCCGCATCGTGATTAGGCGGGAAAATTAGGTTAGAATGCAGCAGTTGCCATGGTTTCGAGGCGGCAGATTTTTGGCCCCCTAAAAAAAAATTTGCCAATCTCCTCCAACACTGCAGACATGGCACAGTGTAATGAACTTAAAGGAAAGCAACTTTTTGTTGTCTCTACGTAGATTTTAATTAACTGCAGATTGTCTTCCAGATAAAGGAAGAAACTGGAAGAGAAGAAGTGTGTGTGTGTGTGTGTGTGTGTGTGTGTGTGTGTGTGTGTGTGTGTGTGTGTGTGTGTGTGTGTGGGTGTGGAAGAACGGTTGAAAAACAGCATGTATGTGCCAGAGCGCTAATTTGATCCATTAAGGGATGTCTGTGTGTGTGTGTGTGTGTGTGTGTGTGTGGTTGGTGTGTGTGTGTGTGTGTGTGTGTGTGTGTGTGTGTCTGTGTCTGTGTCTGTGTCTGTGTGTGTGTGTGTGACAGAGAGTGTGTGATGCGTGCTACCTGCCTGGTGAACATATAAAGTCTCATTCTCCATTCTCACCCATCAAGGAGCACGGTTAGGTGAGTCGTCTTGCCGAAAACTCCATGACTTCAGCCTAGAATAATCTAATCTAATTGGTCTAATTAGGCATGTACAACAGTATATAGTCAACGATGGAGCAACACCTCTTATGTGGCACCCCCCTCTCAGGCAAAGGTGAGAAAATATGCATTAAAAAAGTGTGCGAAAATATGTGCAAATGCGTCGATTGCGATCCACAAATCCACATCCTACTTAGGTCTGGGCCTTGATTTCTTTTCCGTTACCTAACCATTTCTGTGATTTTTCGAGCTGCTGATGATATAATAGCTCATTTCGAACTGTTTTTTCCGCTCAAAACAATTAAATGATTAACAGGGAAACCTTGCTTTTTATCCGCTTGCATAACACGACGCATTCACACACAGTGAGTCAACCTATGGGCACTTCACAAACGACATGCTTTTCCTGGAGTGTTGCACCAAAGCAAATTTGGGATGCAATCCTTCAATTAAAACGCACAGCAATTTAGTCGCCGAGGGGTTTTGTATCCTCACACACACACACACACACACACACACACACACACACACACACACACACACACACACACACACACACACACACAGTCTTAACCCCTTAAACAGTTCCTTTTGAGGTCTGTCCCATTCCCAAAGCGAGAACCGGCCTAAATGTCCTTACTTTTCAATGTCCACGCTCTGAAGGTCTTAAACTCAAATGTATCCTCACGAAATAAAGTATCATACAAACACACACACACACAAACACACACACACACACACACACACACACACACACACACACACACACTGGCGGTTACATCACAATTGTTTTGTGATGGGCATCTTATTTTGAAGAGACTTCCATGGGATTGCAACAGCAGAATAGCGCGGCCTGGTTCAACAGCATTCCAAAGTAAACACGGGCTACAATGCACATTATGTAAGGTTCCTGTATTTCTGTGGAAATTTGCAAACCCTTCACTCGCAATGGGACAGAGTCTGACTGTCATTACTCCACACAATAAAACGATAAGATAGTTTTCTCTCAATTGTCTGCCTTTGTCTGCCCTACAATGGATAAAGGGTGCCAACCCCTCGTGGGAAGGTTTTATTAGAAAATCCAGTTGCATATTTCAGGTCAGAGTATGTAAACAAAGGGGCCCACCGTATAGCAACATGACCTTTTACAGAGCATAGGCTGTGTTATAACACTGGATCTTTTTTTTCCAGTGTGAGGAGATATTCACTTATATTTGACAAAAAGTGATTTGACAACAAATTGCGTTCTCGAGAAACACTGACTCCACCATTAAACTATGAACGCCTAACCTTAAAAATGGACAAAATGTGTAGCGAAAGTGGCTTAAAAATCATGTCCAAACACTTTCACACAGTCCCCAGGGATAGACAGCAGACCAATTATATCAAATGGTGCAAAGAGTTTTTCTTAAGAGACCTCATGGCTGTGACTCTAGATTGGGTCAAACACTCCTGTTGAACTGAGCCTGACCCTGGCTTTGCTTTAGCCCATGATTTTGGCCGCCAGTACTGCCCAGCTTGGGGGGTTAACGCCTGGGTTACTTGTCCAATATGAAAAGGGTTTTTGGAGATCACTTACACAGCAGGCTCTGGACCAAATACCGCTGACAACCGGGATATAAGGGATTATACAGCACAGACTCAAACTGCGCCACGTCACGTCTGTATACATTTGCCTTCCGCAAACCATAAATGTTTGTTTTAAACAATTTCAACATTTAGACCTACACACACACACACACACACACACACACTGCAGATATCTGACCGTGAAATACAATATACCGTGTATTCACCGTGTGGGTTTATAATGCTGAAGAACTTGAAAAAGTCCAACTTCTTATCACTGTTACAATTCTGCCCAATTCCCCTGCCTCTAATATACACAACAAGAAATCCAAAATAGAATTGTAGAAGTGTAATATGCTCCAGTAAAAAGCACAATATGCATACGTGGATCATGCCACCCTGGTGATAGCTGTTTTTTTCCAGCTCTGAATAACTGGGATTATTCCAGACAACAATTCAAGCAACTTCGGGCGACACTTGTAATTCACAACAAGGCGAGCGCCTGCAAGCTATATTTCGATCGGAGCTTTTTCAACGCGCCGAGGCACAAAAGAAATGCAATTTTGCAAGCATGAATATTACACCTGCAGGTCCTGAAATGAAAGCCATATTTTGTGATTGCGAACGAACGCTATCAGCTCTCTCAGCTCTGTACTCCTCGCTGACTACAGACAGACACACACACACACACACACACACACACACACACACACACACACACACACACACACACACACACACACACACACACACACACACACACACAAGTAATCCTTTGCTACTGATTCGTGAGGCCTGTAATTGTAAGCATCGCAGCAGGAAAGGGAAGGAACTCTCAGCTATTGACCATGCCTGGGTCTCACACTGAGCTAAAACACAGGGGTTGGTGGCGCCGCCGCTGAGAACATGTCAATTTTGCTCTTTAGAAAAAGGCTTTTGCCACTGCTTGGAGACTGAAAGCAAATCAACAGCGCTATCGACCCAGACAAACCCAAGCCTGTAAATTGCACTCGGAGAGAAGTCGAACAAAACAACAAAAACCATCGCTGGGGCTTTTTTTATTGACGCCCCTTCAACACTTTCAGGGCTATAGCACGCCTTACTTACTTCCAGACAAGGGGCAAGATTGAAAAGGCTGGATAGAAATATACAGTATTCACTTTGTAAGTCAGCGTTTTAGCTCAGAGATCTTTGAAGGACTGTAAAAACCTGAGCTTTTTCCAATTCTGATCAGCAACGGCAACAGTACTCTCTCTCTCTCTCTCTCTGCTTTTTGCATTTGCTTATTGCTCAACACATAGGAAGTGACATCACAGAGTCAACACACTGACACTGTGCAAACATTGAAGGCAGCGGGAGCATTGTTGCCAAACTAGTCTCTGCTTCTCCGGTCGGACAACAAGCTCCTTTCTCTGAATTCTCAGTACGGGAACAGATAACATCGCATAGCATGTCTGACAAGTGAAACCTTATCTTTACAAGAGTGTTACAAGGTGAAGACACAGTGTGGCCTTGGTCACGTGGTCCCAGAATGCACTGCATTGTTTTTCTCTGGCATGCGAGGGAAAAAGTGTGCAGATAGGATTGGAACCCGCCTTAGACAAACAGAGACAGTCATTTAAAAGAATGCACTCCATGGTATGTTAATGTGCAGTGAGTATGTTTATACATGCATGGGTGCTATTTTGCTCAGGTTGTCTTTGCAATAACTGTTGTATTATGCATCTATAGTAAAATATTCCCAGAAAGAAAATCCATTTTGGGAGCTTTATTGGTGGGGGGAAACTTCCAAAATGTGCATGGAAAACCACTGATTACAATAAAAAGTGCTGTGTGTTCTAGTGTGTCCTATGAAGCACTGTTTTGGCGCTTTGTTCACAATCAGCAAAACATTTGTCCAGTCCCTACACCCTGCTCTTCTAAAAGATTGCATTTAGCTGGGAGCAGGGTGCAGTTTTCTGGTTCCACTTTGCATGATTTCTAGGGGTCGTGAGGCCCCTCCAAACTTTTTTCTAGATGTCATCACGCAGCTGCAAAAACCCGATAACAACAGGTGAGCGTGGAAAGAAAAAAAGGGTAAATTGTGTACATTTTCTTTTCCAACTTAGCAAGGAGCCTTAGCTGTCACTTAAGGCTCTCCTAAAAGGGCACAGTCAGCGATTCTGCAGAATGCTAGTCGTCAAAATCACTTTTTGTCAATACCAGTGAATAGGCTGTGTAGCAACACTGGGTTCTTTTTCAAGCACACACACAGTACGGACAGGTAAGTGGATCATGAGGAGATTTTTACCTATTTTGAAAAAAACACAGTATTTCTCTTTCATTTTAACAGCTCACATGGGTTGTTCTCATGTATGGAAACTCACACGTTCCACCGCTGGCAACAACTGATGAGTCAACAATTGCCCAATGAGGCAACAGAACTAGTGTAACATACTGATTATGTGTGTATCATACACTGAGTGGCCCTAAAAACACAGTGTTAAACCAGGTATGAAATGATGATACTCTATTAAAAGTCAGAGCACAGGGATCACGGACCAAGGACGCATGCAGTCACTGTAGGATGTGCTAATTAGGGATCATCTCTTTCTTTCTCTCTCTCTCTTCTCTCTTTCTATCTCTCTATCCACACACACACACACACACAGTCACCTTGCCTTTTGAGGGGATGAGAGGAGTGAGATGAAACCCGGAAAGGCAACGAGGTCATTCGGCCCTCCATTGTTTCCAGTTATACGTACATTTCGGATGCATTACAGAAATAATTGCGTGTCCCAATTACGAATCCATCTGCTGTGGTAGTGGGAAAAAAATAAATTCCCGAGAGCCATACCCAACAATGCAAGGGAACAAGGCACGGGAGCGTATCAAAGCAGCCATTTATATCCAGAAAGGCAATTTCACAATCACAACCCACCTAATGACATACAATGACAGACAATAACAGTCGGTGAATTAGTATGTGTGATATGTGTGTGTGCAAGGGGGGGAGGGGGGGGGGGGTAGAGTAGGGAAGGAGTTTAGACCACTATATTTTCCTCTGCACATACACGTGGACACATTAGCAACACGTCCCTTTGTCTGCCCTAACAATATGACTACAGGATTATGTACACATGTGGTTTCATGTAGGAAATTATTTAAATTAACAAAATATAATAAAGTCTTTTTTTTGTGTGGACAAATGTTCAGCTCCAGTCAAAATAATGGCTTCTTACACAAATATCAAACAAGAAAAAAATCATATGCAATTCTAGTGCTCATATCTTCGAATAAATCTGTATAAAAACCAAAAGCATGCCAATTATCAGCAAAAAACTAATTTAAAGTAGCCTACTCAAAGTGAGAATAGGCCTTTTCATTAAGGAGGGGAATGGAATAGCCATAGTCAATGCTATGTCATATTAAGAGTCATGTATTAATATTTGACATTTGAGAAGTACAATCTGATGAATAGATTGTGTATGTGAATACATGTAGTGGAGTAGGCTGGAAGTACAGAAGCCCTACTATCCCTAAAATGAAATAAAGAGCTCAGATAGCCTACTAATAAATAGCAGGCTATTTCATTACACTTTGTAGGCCTATCTACTTTTTCATTCATCAATCTAACTTTTGTAGCCTTTACTATTTTTCGTTGTGCTCTTAGTTTCAAAAGTAAAAAGGATGTAGCCTATTAGCCTATATTTATAAAAATATATATTTTTATTTAGCCTACTGAATGAGGAATAAAGGCAAAATAACCATGAAAGGAAAAGGAAACATGTATTTTCTTTATTTGAAAATGGTCGAACATTTGTTTTTCATCAAACTATACCAAACTATACCAAACTTTGTAAACTGTTTGTAAAGTATTGTGAGAGTGGTGGAGTGGAGTGGAGTGAGTGTAAGCTGGGGAATGTAGTTTCCTGGAGTGCCAGAGGCGCTGTGATTTCTTCCGGGTTCCTCTCCTCTCGTCAGTTTATTTTGTGTTATGGGTGTATGCGGCTCAACATGAAACAAAGTCGCACTCTGCGGCTGTAGGGAATGTTTTTCCACGTTTTGTATGGCTGTTTGACTCAATATAACATGTTTTGTGGGATTTTAAACAACAATTTCACTCGGTAAGGGCGGAAAAAGTGACTTCTTCGTGTTTCCATCTTGACCCGAGAGACACCTGTTGCTCCAGTTTCGACGCACAGGTACCGCCTTCTACGCCTCGGCAGGGAGCAGCTCCCACCGAAAATTGGGATTATTTACATTTTTTGGATTATTTTTTTCAAAAACTTTTCGCCGCTATGAAAGTGACTGTAACATTCGGGGATACCGCGGTGGTAGTTCCCTGTAAAGCTGCCTGGACCGTCCGGGATTTAATAGAACAAGCCACGCGCAGATACCACCGGGTTTCAGAACAGGTAAACCACTCATTTTACACACTGTAAACCGCCACTAACTTCAGCCCCAAGTCACGTTCACGTCACTGTGCCCACACAGACAACGTAATTCCACTCATTCCTTACATTTTTATGAAGAGCTCGCGCCCGTGTACCTTTGGCTGAGGTGTGTGGTCACGTGACAGCGGCGGTTATGACATTCATAATATTAGAGCTATTTGCTAAATGTTAGCTTACATACAGATACGGAATATACATATTCTTCACATTGTACATTATTCTGTGACTTAAATTGAGTCGAGTTTGGCTCACTGGACTTTTACACGTCCAGCAAGTGCAAGTGTCATTCATAATAGGTTTAACTTTATATTTGTATTACATGTTTTGTGTTGTTCCTAGCTACAATAGCAAATGTTGCAGGATACACTTCTCATCTTAATGTAGCCACTCTTTGTGGTGGGGTTCACAACACATAATGAAAAACATGTCACTTCTTAGAGAGAGAGAGAGAGAGAGAGAGAGAGAGAGAGAGAGAGAGAGAGAGAGAGAGAGAGAGAGTAAACAAATAGCCTACGTCAAAACAAGCAGTAAATGTAACATTTTATTTACTAATATAAGACCAAGGGCAATTTGTTGATGTCAAATAGGCCTAAACCCACAGCAGATGGCCAACTTGCCTCAATTGACAAGAAATGCAAAGCCACTGCAGGATATTTTTGAATAATGAGTCAGGGACCTTAATACAGTAAAATGATGTATTAACACACATCTGGATGCACTGGATTCACACCTGCTCGGATGGGAAGCGAAAGTCATCCTGGGAAACGTAGGCGCTGAAACATCCCACACCTAACCAAAATGATCTAAAGGTGTCATAGGAATTTAGGAAGTACTGCTGTTGATTGCTGTTCCCCCTGTGACATCACTTGTGTTGTTTTTTGAAAGACACACACACACACACACACACACACACACACACACACACACACACACACACACACACAAACACACACACACACAAAACCACTGGCAATCACTTGAGCATAAATCATCCTGCCGAACTGACCTTTTATTAATCAGCAGCTTTTGTGTGTGCATGCTGCCATGGCGGTTGATAGGGGTGGTGGTGTGTGTTTTTTGGTTCTGTTGTGAGGATGTGTGAGTGGCTCTGTGACTGGCCCTGTCATACCTGTACAATAGCTCCCATTGCTCAAGCCCCTGGTATCTCAGCAGGGCAGGTGGAAGTTTACTGTTTGATGGCTGCAGTTGAGATGTGGATGTGCGCGGCGTGGGACAGCAGGCTTTGTCCTGTGAGTGATTGGGGATTAGGATTGGTGACAGGTCCCCCTAGTTTTATCGGTTGGCATGGACCACACACACCACACTACACACTACACACTACACACTACACACACACACTACACACACACACACACACACACACACACACACACACACACACACACACACACACACACACACACACACACACACACACACACACACACACCCTCCCCTCCCTTGGCAAAGCGGGAGGCTGGCACCTTGTGGAGATGCGAGAGGAATGGATGGACCGATTTGGCAGCTGGATGGCAAGGCCGTTGGTTTTGTTTCAACATTGGGGTGTAAACATTATAAGCCGGGGGGTTCGGCAAGGTAGAGATGTTACGGTCCAGTTTATGGGTGTCTGAAGTCATTGGGAGAAAATATTTATATGCACAAGATAAGTCCCCCCCTTAAATCTGAGCCTATATCCTTGATGGAATGCTTCCACACGGCGAACAAAAGGGGCATACACAAACACCCACACACACACACACACACGCTCAGTGTCCCTTGAGCTGTCTAATGCTTCACTGACAGGCCACAGCCATTGCCCACCCTGCCCATCAGCTATCTCCTGGTTGATTCTCAACAATAGACACACACTGCAATACACAAGCAAGTGAGGTACAGGCTTAAACGTCTGTGTGATGGTAAAAATGCAGCGAGCCCTTGATAATTGCTTTTTCACATAGCGTGTTAATTACAAGACAAACTGGCAAGAAGCTGTCTCAGGCCTCAAGCTCAAGTCTGTTGCTTTTCCACCTAATAGAACCAGACCATGATGAGGACTGTCCAGGCTCTGTTTAGCTGCCAGAGAGACAGGGCCGACTAGATGTGACCGTATGAGCTGGGCTTGCTCCTGCCAAAGCCAGAATCCACTTAGCACTCCACATTAACCGCACATTTCTCTCTCTCCTCCACTCCGGCACTCTCCCAGCTTGACAGCATGCAGGGACACAGTGTCACAAACCTGGGTTTAATCACACACAGTTTCTTGTGTGTGTGTGTGTGTGTGTGTGTGTGTGTGTGTGTGTGTGTGTGTGTGTGTGTGTGTGTGTGTGTGTGTGTGTGTGTGTGTGTGTGTGTGTGTGTGTGTGTGTGTGTGTGTGTGTGTGTGTGTGTGTGTGTGTGTGTGTGTGTGTGTGTGTGTGTTGGTTCATAGCCATGTTCCTGCACAGTCTCCACTATTGCATTGCAGTAATGGCATGAAGACCAAGTTCTTAATTAGCAGTTTGTATTTGAATGTGATCTCAGCTGTGACCCGCTCAGCTGCTTTCACTTTCAGAAAACAGTTGTGTTAACCGACAAAGCCTCCAATTTACCACACACAGAAACATGAACTTCTTCTCATATATTTTGTGATTGAAAAAGCAAGGCTTGATTTGTAGAAAATGTTGGCCTGATTTGTATTCAAAATGTATTTTCTAAGGCGGCAACCAACAATTATTTGTATTAGATGTTTTTTTTTTTCAAATTCCCCCCAAAAACTGTGCACTTCATAGTTACTGAAAATGATGTCTGAAACTGTTTGTTTTGTGTGACTGTCGACTGACATAGTAATACGTCGTTTATATCAATCTAGTGTTTTTTCACTTGATACGCTTGACTCAAATGGGTCGGTCAATTATCAAAGTTGTTGGATGCAAAAGTCAACGGTTTGCAGTCGTAAATAAGAGTGTTAACACAGCAGAATTTTTCTTGGATGACTGTATTATTGGCATTTAGGACATTTAGCCTGGGGGACCAGCATGTAGACTGTGAGGGTTGTGCGTTCTCAGGGTTAAAAAAACAAAACGGCTATATCCCTCTCTTTGCTGGTTCAGCTCATATTACAGCCCCTATACCACCAACACTGTTTTGTTCTGACAACTTGACAGCGCACTCAATCACCTTTAAGGCCACAAAGTGTGTAGGTTGGTAAGGTTGGCGTCACACCACCACAGCTATGCAACAGGCATTTTTTCATTAACAATTTATGCAACTGTCCAAAGTACCTATACCGTGTCTCTTCTGTATGGTGTGTGTTTGTCATTGGATTTTACAGCCACGTTTGCATTCATCAAATTGTTGTAAATGCTTGGAATACCTTCATAGCTACGTATCAGCATACCGAAGCTAGGTGTTTCACTGTTTAACCGAATGGCTAGGCAGTGTTTAACAAGAGAGAGATGCCTGCTCGCATGTGACGTTTGGCATCCAATACATTGTGACGTTAGAAAGCAGTTGTCATTATCGGTTCTCGGTTACAAAGATGTAAAAGTTAAAAAAAAAGAAAAGTTTGACAGCTTTTTTTAGGCTAAAAATCAATAAATAAATGATCCTTTTATCTACTAGCACATACTTAATGGTGTGTTTGTTATTCATAATTTGTGATATGCCATTAAGAGTTTAGAATGAATTTAAAGACGCGTTTTGTTTGTTCTCCGTCACAGCCAGATCCACCCCGTCCTGCCGCAGCTGCGTAACAATAATTGCACATTCTTCTGGGGATCAAAGTGTGAAATAGCACTACCACACACACACAAACACACATGAACACACACTAGATTTAGCTCCACTAATCGCCCCCAACCGTTCTCCAGCATTGCCATGTTTGCTCACCAAAGGGGGGGGGGTGGGGGGTGGGGGGGAGGTTGGATATGGCTGGGACTTAATGTTTTAATTTGCAGGGAACTTACTGTTCTAACTGTCAGGGTAATTCCTCCTCCGCTAGTTGACTGTCTGACTGACTCCATGGGAAACAGTTCACAAACACAAAAGGGGAATTACAATGTGAGGCTTCAGAAGATTTTTTTTTCTTTTGTTATGTCTATAGATTTCCTCTCCTTCAGAAGTGTCTTATCCCTTTTCATCAGTGCCTGTACAAATATCCACAAGCTCAGGTATGCTAGGTGTGCTTCTAGGCAAAGCTTGTGGATTGGAAGGTGATGCTAATTAACACTTTGGCATTGTTGCACCGTGCTTAATCCACTCTTGTGAATTAATCCTTCTCCCCCCTCTTGAAAATCACACTAATGCCTTTTGTTTGGTCTAGGCGTTTGTTTTAATGCTGGTGATGTCATCGAAAAACAGGCCAGTCGGCGAATTCACACACACACACACACACACACACACACACACACACACACACACACACACACACACACACACACACACACACACACACACACACACACACACACACCTGTCTCGCTCACGATAAACAGTGTGTCAGTGAAAGGCAGAAGAATGCCGGTAGTGGTTCTGGTCGGACCAGTTTTTCAGGCGAGGTGTAACTCTAACCTGAACTGTAACACTCCACAGTCTTTTCTTTGTAAGGCCTCCGTCATAAAATACATTGCAACAACTTAGAATTATATTTACAGTGGTCTCTGAATCATTGAATTTGCATTGCCTGCTTTGCCTCAGCATTTTGTATTTAAACTGCCTCAAACGTTTGCTTGGCTAGTTGTAGTTAGCGATTGACTCTACACGCTCCATGCTTACCCAGCTCTGTTGCTATAGTGTTACGGGAGGGGAATGGGGGGGAGACACTTCTGAAGAAAAGAAGGGTTGCTGGCTTTTATTCCTGTGATTGAAATCCCAGGCTCTGTTGGGGCAATTGTTTTTTTTTTCAAAAGAATTGACTTGGCCCATTGTGAAAGGAAGACCCCCTCTTTTCTCTGCTCCCCCTTGACCCCCCACCCCCAATGTAATTCACATTCGAATGCATTGGAGCAAAAGCTAGCCCATTCACAATGGTACGGCAGAAGTCACTTGTTGGGTCTCAGCCACACTCATTCTAGCCCCCAAGGCCTATAGCCTATAGCTGTTAATGAAGCTGCTAATGTAGCCTTGCGTTGACATATTGGTTATTGGTATCTGGGCAGCTCCTAATAGGCCATTTTTACTGCACACATTGTTAGGGACGATAAGGCTTGTCAAATATTTCTGTCAATATTCGAGAAACAAATTGTTAATAGACGTTGTGTAAAGAAATGAACCCATCCAGGAGGTTGGAATTATTTGTTTGTAATCATAATTCACGCAATTTATCAACAGCCCCCATCTTAAATGGTCCACAGATGCTGTTTTCTCTTGGGGTATATATCCAGCAGCATAGCACGGCCACAAGGCCTCTGTCTGTGTGCACTGTTTGACGATAAAAAAGGGGAAGATGCTATTGTTTGTGTAGTTGTAGTTGATTTTGGCTGTGCAAATAGCGCACAGATTTCAGATAGCAGCACACACACACACACACACACACACACACACACACACACACACACACACACACACACACACACACACACACACACACACACACACACACACACACACACACACACACACACACAGTCAAAAGTTCTTGTTTTCTTTGTCAAATGCGTCAGACCCGCCGTATATAGTTCCTGCTCTGTTTGTTGGGTGTGTTCACGTTGACCTTTGTCCCCATGGCGACAAGGGGGAAACTGCCGTGGAATGTAAATAGAAAAAGTTCCTATCCCCCCCACTGTTTCAAATAATTCTCTACAAAGTGTTCTCTCCGGAAAACCCAGTGTGTACAAGGTGATATAGGTTGTTTGTTCTATACTGTACCTGCCGCAAAAAATAACTGTAAAACGGTCATAATAAGTTATTTTTAGTACATTTCTTAATGTCAAAATAATGACTGAAACCATACAATCCTTTATACATGGAAGTGTCATACCAGTAAGTATTGGGATGAATGAGCAGTCAAGCCAGATATATTAAAGGGGACAGATAACCACGTGTATGAACAGCATAACACATTTTTAATCATATTTTATTTCATATATTATTATTTGCCCATGAATGCCATCCCTTACCATTCTTTATAGGCAACTGGCTATCAAAATTGTCTAAAAATCAAGAAGTGAGTTTACAGTTTCACACAGTAACAATCTTACAGGTTAAACTGTGTCTTTCCTGTGAGTAAATGTATGTAAAAAAAAATCTGTTGCCTTTTGTTTGCAGCATTCGGAGCATGCAGTGAAGACCCGCCACTTGGAATACATTGAAGGAGGGATCCTGGACAATGATGACCTGCTGGCTGATCTAATTGAAGACAGAGACAAGGTAAAGATGAATGGATGGAAGTGTGTGTGTGTGTGTGCGTGTGTGTGTGTGTGTGTGTGTGTGTGTGTGTGTGTGTGTGTGTGTGTGTGTGTGTGTGTGTGTGTGTGTGTGTGTGTATCTCGTGTCTTGCATTAAAACTCCTTTGGTTTCTTTTATTCCAACCTTTAAATCCACAGCCAAAGTTCACTTTTCTATTATTTTTTAGGTTTGTCCCTCTCATACATAAACACATTGACATTTGATAGACAGCTATTTTGGTTGGGACAGCCCTCCTTGATGGCTCTTACCTAGTATGATGTACAGTGAATTTTACAGCACACAGGATCTGTCATCCTTAGCCGGGCTTACTGTCTCTTGGTAGCTGAATTTATTTTTCCTCCCTCTCCCTTTTTCGCAAAGCCCTGTGCAAGAAATGACAGGAGGTCCAATAAACAAGGTGTTTGTAAATCCAAAGCGTGGTTATCTCTGTCACTGGTGGTTAGCAAGTCTAAACAAACAAAAACAACAAATGTGACAGAATGACGTTTTTTTTTCTGACCGCAGAAAAATCAACTCTGATTTTAATTGGATTTATTGCATCTTAATTGGCTCCGCACGTGCTCGGTGTGGAAGTCTCTCTCTCTCTCTCCATTTCTCTCCTTCCCTTCTGTTCTTTCGGAAAGAGAAGTGACGGCTACTATGGGATTTAGCCGTCGTGTTAATTTTTGTACCCGGACAGATGAAATGTACGCCATTTCACGTTGTGTTGGGGAAGTTCCCCACAAAAACAGAAGTGATGTAACACAATAGAAGTGGGTGGAGGGGGTAGTTGACGTTTACTGCATTTCATACACACACATACACTCATACAGACGGTGGCCCAGTTTCTCTATAAAGAGCAAATCATATTCCCTCTCTTGCTAATTTCCCATAATGCATTCCTAAGATGTGCTAATAAACTGCCTCCGAAATCCATATTCATAAGCCGCTCTGGGCCCGGGCCAATGATGAATTATCAACACTTAGTCAGCAAGAAGGCCAAATGAAATGGAAATGGAAATATTCATCCAGCCCCCTGTACAACGCAGTAACAATTGGTGAACTACATGAACAAATGGCTGTGTGTGTGTGTGTGTGTGTGTGTGTGTGTGTGTGTGTGTGTGTGTGTGTGTGTGTGTGTGTGTGTGTGTGTGTGTGTGTGTGTGTGTGTGTGTGTGTGTGTGTGTGTGTGTGTGTGTGTGTGTGTGTGTGTGTGTGTGTGTGTGTGTGTGTGTGTAGGACTGCTAAATTTGTCAAAATATTCTTTGTGGGAAAAAACAGAGGACGCAGCTGAATAATTGATGTGTAAACTCAGCCGGAATCTTCAAACCGAGTGGGAAAAAAAATGCAATCACAGAGAACAGAGGCTTCATTTTGTGGAGATGATGGAATTCTAATCATAAGATCGGCGTCTTATTTGTGCATAAGAGAGGGTAGAATCATAGAGTATAATGACTCATTTCCCCCAACTCAAGCCTCCCTGTCTCCCCGGAGTGACTATGGAGAATCACAGATCAGAAAATCCCACTGTAGCATTTGATCACATTTTTTTTTGTGTGTTTTTTTTTTTTGTTGATCTGCTGAGCAAACATTCACTATACAAGAACTGTCCTATTCACCTTTAGTTCTGTTCCCCTTAAAGGTGGAGTCAGCCGTTCGTTTCTCAAATCACTTTTTGCTAAAATCAGTGAATATCTCCTCAAGATCCGCTACCTGTCTGTACTTTGTGTGCCGAAAAAAATATATGGTGTTTATAATTTGTAAACAGTTATGTCAATAAAGGGTAAAGAAAGGGGGGGCACCAAAGCTAGCAACCATGCTAGCAACATGCCAGTTTACAGAGCCTAGGCTATGTATTACCACTGGATTATTTTAATTTTTTTACAGTATGTAGGCCTACTGGTAGTGGATCTTGAGGAGGTATTCACTGATTTTGACAAAAGGTGATTTTGGCAACAAGTCGCTCATCTCACTTTTATCCTTTTGCCGCTTCTGAAAATATTGCAAACGGAATAGGGCTTAACACACACACAACATCTTCATAACGGCCCATTCACTATTCCCAAGGCTTATCTGCTCGCTTCCCAACCAGTGTCGGCTCTCACAGATTGATGAGCTAGGCCTGGCACTCTTGATTAGTCCTTTGTCTACAATTTTATTACAACGCCGATTCTATCTTTAGTGCTTCTCTTTCTTTTCTTTTTTCTCCTTCCATTATTGCTGCCCGACGCTGTTTCACCATCAATCAAAGTGGAGTGGCCCCATTGTGAGGGCCCTGCCATCCGCACAGCATGGCTTCTGTGTTAGCCACGGATGCTAATGAGAGATAATGGCTAGCTATTTGTACGCCTAGTGGTTAGCTTCGCCCGCGAGTCCAGACCTCTTTATCTGGTCCAGCCCCCCAACCGTTATTCACAACACACACACACACACACACACACACACACACACACACACACACACACACACACACACACACACACACAGAGCCACAGGCAGGCTTGTAGCGTAGCATGTTAGCGCTACTGTGTGTGTGTGTGTGTTTGTAAGGAGCGCCAATGGTGGTTGATGAGGGCGGAGATGAGGGGACGGCTGTGATTTGATTACAGCTCGCCCCCTCGCCAACCCGCAAACACACTTGGTTCATTAGCATCCCATCTCCAGACACCGGCCACCAGCCCTCGGCATGAATATTTATATCAATCTGATGAATGTGGAGCACATTCAAACACTCAAACAACGCAAAAGACCTTATAAAAGGTTATATGGCCCAGTCAATTATACTCTTATGAAGCTCTCCTCTTCTTTGACCCTGTACTGTGTGTGTGTGTGTGTGTGTGTGTGTGTGTGTGTGTGTGTGTGTGCGTGTGTGTGTGCGTGTGTGTGTGTGTGTGTGTGTGTGTGTGTGTGTGTGTGTGTGTGTGTGTGTGTGTGTGTGTGTGTGTGTGTGTGTGTGTGTGTGTGTGTGTGTGTGTGTGTGTGTGTGTGTGTGTGTGTGTGTGTGTGTGTGTGTGTGTGTGTGTGTGTGTGTGTGTGTGTGTGTGTGTGTGTGTGTGTGTGTGTGTGTGTGTGTGTGTGTGCGTGCGTGCTTATGGAGGCCTGGCAGTTGGAATCATTGACCTGTCAGTTACCCCACTATACTGAAAATTGGGCAGGCATTACAGCTTTTTTCGACCTCTTCCTAAGTTCCCTATTATTATTATTTTATTTTTTTTACTCTTAAGGCAAATTACTTTAGTTTATAGACAAGTTAACCTGCTGCTTTGTCCACTTTATCCTCCATCAATACATCTATGTGTTATCTGACTGTCACTTACACACTTCACAGGCTGGTATGTCGGCACTCGGTCGAGCAATGATGATAAAAAAGCCCATTTTCAACCCTTTATTTCTCCTTCTCCCCTACACTATTCAAAAGCACCTATTAACATACATTATGTAGCTTGGCCTCACCTCAATGCATTTTTCCATTTACCCCCACCAGAACTGTCATCCTCTCCCACTCACACAGTCCTTTGTGCTGGCCTGAATTAGCCGCAGCCATTACCCCCATACGTCTCCATGCTACACACAGGGAGCTGTCACACAAATCTGTCCGAATGTCAGCATGCCATTACCATTCAAAGCTATACACCATGTTTCAATTGAGCCCTCTCGTGTATACATTATACAGCACCATACACTGTGTGCACAATTATTAGGCAAGTGAGGATTTTGGCCATATCATAATTTTTATGCATATTTCCCAACTTCAAGCTGTATAAACCTAAGTGCTTATTGGATTTAAGCATACCAGGTGATGTGTATTTGTGTAATGAGTTAAGGTGTGGCCTAAGGAGATCTACACTCTATATCAAGGTGTACATAATTATTAGGCAGTTTATCTTTCTCAGGCAAAATGGGCCAAAAAAGAGATTTAACGGACTCTGAAAAGTCAAAAATTGTAATAAGTATTTCAGAGGGATGCAGCACTCTTGAAATTGCTAAGATATTGGGGCGTGACCACAGAACCATCAAACGTTTTGTTGCAAATAGCCAACAAGGTCGCAAGAAACGTATTGAGAAAAAAAGACGCAAATTAACTGCCAAAGATTTGAGAAGAATCAAACTTGAAGCTACCAGGAACCCATTATCCTCCAGTTCTGACATATTCCAGAACTGCAACCTACCCGGAGTGCTCAGAAGTACAAGGTGTTCAGTACTTAGAGACATGGCCAAGGTAAGGAAGGCTGAAACCCGACCACCACTGAACAAAACACACAAGTTGAAACGTCAAGACTGGGCCAAGAAATATCTGAAGACAGATTTTTCAAAGGTTTTATGGACTGATGAGATGAGAGTGACTCTTGATGGACCAGATGGATGGGCCCATGGCTGGATCAGTAACGGACACAGAGCTCCACTTCGACTCAGACGCCAGCAAGGTGGAGGTGGGGTTCTGATGGGCTGGTATTATTAAAGATGAGCTAGTTGGACCTTTTCGGGTTGAAGATGGCCTCAAAATCAACTCCCAAACCTACTGACAGTTTCTGGAAGATACTGTCTTCAAGCAGTGGTACAGGAAAAAGTCTGCATCTTTCAAGAAGACCATGATTTTTATGCAGGACAATGCTCCATCACATGCATCGAAGTACTCAATTGCATGGCTAGCCAGTAAAGGCCTTAAGGATGTAAAAATAATGACATGACTTTGAGTTGTTTTATTATTCTCACTTTAACAGATGAAAATAAACAAGTGAGATGGGAAATTTTTTTATTTTTTATTTAGTTGCATAATAATTCTGCATACTAATAGTTGCCTAATAATAGCAAAACATATATATATTCTCGTAAGAAAGACAAAACCTCACTTTTACTTTCGTAAACATTCAGGTTTAGGTTCATTAACATTTTGGATTGACCGAGAGCACTGTAGTTGTTCAATAATAAAATTAATCCTCAAAAATACAACTTGCCTAATAATTGTGCACGCAGTGTATACATAACTACTGCCGTTTCCACATTCATCTGGAGAGATGTTGTGGTCTGTTGATTGGAAGGCCTCTTATAGTTTTCTGTCCTTCACCCCCCACATGCAGTTGGAAATTTGAATACTCAACGTGTGTGTGTGTGTGTGTCCTCTTGTCACGCCGATCTCGCCCCATCCAGAATCGTGGGAATTAAACCCAGGGAGCATAACGTCCCCTCATAAGTGGACTGTCACTCCTCATTCCAAGTGTCCAAGACACACATACACACACACATACACACACATATACTGTATAGCTTATTTTCCAAAGGAGAAAAAGACATACAGAAACTCAACCTTCCATCCCAGTCAGCCAAACGAGAAATGTAATTTCATGGGAAATTTAATGAAAAGAAATCCCTCCAATCTTTCTTAAATTAGCCCCATGTTAATCACTGCTGCGCCCACCTCTGCGCCGTATATGTATATCCCCAGCAAATGTCAATGCTCGATTACAAGGCCATCATCCATCTACTACTGCCTGCTTGTCACATGGAATATGATATTTTTGAAAGTAGCTCCTTGGTCCACGCAAACCTCTCAAATCCTTTAAAGAGAAAATAACTCTTTGAAAAATGACCTGATTTAATTGGACACGGTGTGGCTAACACGCGTTTAAAAGTGCTGCACTTCTTATATTTATTACAAAGGCTCGAAAAAATGGAAGATGTATAGCTTCATACTTCTGATAACACTACATTATCTGAAAGTTCTGAGAAATAATCAGTAACCTGGAAAGATTAGAATAATTTTTTAAATTAGATAACATCTTTTGTGTAGGCATGTCTGAATCCAGCACTGAAAGAGAAGTAATTACTGAATGTAAAATCCGTTGCGTATTGCAGAACAAATGCAGACTCTACATTTCATAAAAAAGGGCTTTGATTTAATGGAGATCGCCAACAGTATAGAACTGTTAACCGAATATAGTTATTAAAGGAACAATTCCACGAGCGAGCAGTTTTCTTTGTATCTCTCTTGCTTCACTCACATGAGAATGAGGATGTTTGTGAGATATACTTCACACTCTCACAGCGTGTGTGACAACAGACACGTTCCTGACAATGTGCCAAGACACACATTAAGAGCTACTGTGTGTGCCAGCAAATAGCAAGGAAGAAGGAATCTTATCCAAGGTAAAATGATGAAAGAACTATTTTGCACTATTTTGTCAAATTCGATTACCAGACACTTTCTGATTTTAATCTGAAATTTTGAATTTTTTTCAACATAAAGGGCTTTTATTTACTTAAATTTTCACCACAAAGCCCTTGTCCAACATAGAGATTTGCAAGCATGATGAAACTAAGAAATATATGAACACTAGGGCTGGGTATCGTCAAGGACTTCGCGATACGATACGTATCACGATACACTGGTCACGATACGATATATCACGATATATCACGATATATTGCGTATCTTGATATATCACGATATATTGCGATATTCCATAAACGAGTTGCCTTGTCAAACATAACAGCACAATATAGTGATAATTGTACAGACAAATGAAGTCAAAACTATTTCATTCACAACTTCCTTTACCATTTTTCTTCCTTTTTTTTGGTTTTGGCAAATTATCAAACACTGCTGCAGCTGCCATAACATCAAAATAACAAATCCAATTCACTCTTGTACTAACTGTACAGGACACAATGAAAATGAAAACACATCAGTGTGCTTTTGTGACACAGTGAATCTTGAGTATTTTTATAAACAAAACTGATCTAACTTCAATAGTCAGTATCCTAGAGGCTCAGGCCTGACAGCAGACATGGGTTTGAATCTGACCCGTGGTTGTTTCATTCCCTCTCCGCCCCACTTCATATCTGTATTTCTGCACTGTCAATAAAGCCTTGAAAAGCAAAAAAAAAAAAATCATAAAAAAATGTATAAAAAAAAAATCGATATTTTGATATAAAAATCGATACTGATATCGGGAAACTAAGTATCGCGATATTTCGATTTTTTGACACAGCCCTAGTGAACACTCACATCCACTTTTGTCTGCACACATAATAGACATTTTGCATCTTTTAATCTGCATTTTTATTTTGGCTTATTTGAAAATGTTTTTTAATGTATAATATCCAGGGCACATTTATCGAAAAACATCGTGAATTCTCAGGACTCCAAAAATGAAGTGAAATAATGCACTGTGATTTCTCCTGTGATTTTATACCAGGGGACTTTTCACTGAGGCCGTTTATTAGCCGTCAGATGTCGGTGGGCCCCTGCTGTGACAGCTTGACAATAAGACATTACTTTAAAACGTGCTAACCCGCCGGAGAAACAAGTTTTAGTGAATAGGGGAAGTGATTGCGAGGCGCCGACGTGCTGATTAGCCTTTGACGCTACGTGACATCTCGCTCCCTCACCTCCATTTCCTCTTGTGTGTGTGTGTGTGTGTGTGTGTGTGTGTGTGTGTGTGTGTGTGTGTGTGTGTGTGTGTGTGTGTGTGTGTGTGTGTGTGTGTGTGTGTGTGTGTGTGTGTGTGTGTGTGTGTGTGTGTGTGTGTGTGTGTGTGTGTGTGTGTGTGTGTGTGTGTGTGTGTGTGTGTGTGTGTGTGTGTGTAACCTCCATTTCCCCTCATTAACCGTGGCAACGGTTGCGTTTTGAATGGCATCTGAATAGTCCCATAACTTTTGCGCACTGTCTGAATGGCCGGTGATGAGGTATAAATGCACTGATTAGAAAATGGCAAGGCATGGCAATTATTTCAGTCATCTATCTATATGCAATATATATTTAATATTATATTATATAATGCACAAGTGTCATCCATCTGTATACCACATTATGATGAATATTTAAAGCTATACACTGACTGCATAACTTTTTCATATAACTGAATGCCGGTTACATTCAAGCCATTCAGCTCCACAAAGTACTCAGTATTTCATTGTTTACAAACTGGAGTCGCCCTCCCGACACAGGTGCAGGAGCTCAGAAAAACAGAAGTTACGCACTATAGCTTTAACATTTAACCTGCTTTTAAAGGTGGTAAAAGACAGATGTATTTTTATTTATTTTTAACAATTGAGAGATTTTCAGATCCATCCCCCAAATCATTCATACCAGTTTAATCCTAATCTCTCTCACTCTTTTCTTCACATTCCAATCATGAGCCCATACATCTTCACCAGTGAAGAGTGAGAGAGTTCAAAGCCATGTCCGTCTGTCTGACACATTTGAATATTAATTAGAATAAAACCTTGCACGGCTTTCTGAACATACTGGGCGTATAAAATTAATCAACGGGGCTTCACCTGTAGCCAGTAATTGATTTTTTTTAAACTCTTGGACGATTTTTTAACCCAAATAAAAAGAACATTCATTTCTTAAGGTTGCCCCCGCAGGCTTGAATATTCTGCTTTTGATTGTCTGGAACTAAATTGCATAAAAGGGAAATGGGCTTTTTCAATTCTTCTTCTTAGGTTCAGTTTGCTGTCAAATATTTTTTTTCATTAAAGGTGCATTATGCAGTTTCAGGGGAGGAGGATTTGTTTACATTTGCAAAGCCTGGAGTAAGTTTACAAACCTATTTTTTTTTACATGTAATTCTTAGTATTGAATAATTCTATTATCGTAAATCAAAACTAAAATATTTTGAGGAACCTGGAACCAAACCTAAGACTAGAATATGTCTGTAAACCAAACTGTGGGCCCTGCTGCTGTAAACAACAACAGTGAAACAGTAACTTTTCAGGAAGCGTTATAACTTCAAACAGTGTACCAGGGATATTTTTTTTCTGTGAGGAGAGTTTGTTTATTCAGTTATGAGAATATATCTCTCACACATCCAAAGTTACATAGTGCACCTTTAAGTATTTCAAAATGACAGAACCAAACTTTGTGTTGCTTCATAGCTGTGCTGTCAGTTTAGATGTCGGTGATAATGGATGCTTTATAAGCTACATGTGT
>NC_137228.1:9180821-9208321 GCF_949987685.1 Ammodytes marinus
TCATATAATATGGATGGATTACTGTTGTCAGGTGGTGTTTCGTACTTGTGAGCAGCACACACATGTATTTGCTCCTTCTTTTCCCCCTCCAGCCTTTGATGTCCAGTCAATAACAATCTAATAAGGCGCGCTGCTTGGAACATACTGGATGTAAGAAAAATACCTTGTGAGGTTTTTTTTTTTCTTTTTTTAACACCTCCGGGCTGTGAGTGATGGTGGCTCTCCATGGCAACGGCTAGTACCATATGTCAGTAATGTATAGCACATATATATATATATACACATCAGCAAAGTCAACTGAAAAAACAACAATCCGGGAGGAATAGCTCTTTAAGGTCATGGAAGCAGCACTCGGACAAACAAAGTATGAATTATTGAATGAAGTATAATAATAATTATAGAGATTTTCCCCACAAATCCTTCTAGCAACCGATAATGTAATGATTTCCAAAATAATGCAATTAACTCCCGTAAATGTAAGTGCTACCTGTCCTTACACTATGCGGCACGCACTGAAAAAAATTCAGTGTTAATACACAGCCTAGGCTCTGTAAACTGTATTCAAAGGGGGCCCACCGTAGCTAGCAGCATGCCCGTTTACAGACCCTATGCTCGCTGTATGTGAACACCAGATTTTCGTGTAATTATTATTATTATTATTTTTTTTTACAGCGCACACACAGCACTTAGTAAGTACGTTTTCTGACTCCAGTGCTAAATTGAATACGTTTAGCTACAGAATCAGTTTGCTTCTACAGTCTTCACTTAAAAGCTCCGTCCGCACAAAGAAGAAGGCGACAGACAGGTAGAAACAAAGGGGTGACGTGTTGTGTGAAAGTCTAATGTCAAGGGAGAGGGCGGATGGAGAGAAGAGGAGGAGAGAGAGAGAGGGAGAGAGAGAGGGAGGGAGGGAGAGCCACAGGTGAGAGGGCGCCGGCCTCGCAGCTCTTGATTTAATCCCTCCTTCTATTTCTCTGTCAGATCCTGAGAGGAAGTAAGGAAGGAGGGAGGGAGGAGGAGGAGGAGAAGGGAGGAGAGGGTTGGAGGGTAGCAGCTGGCCTCGCGGCGACCACAGGGAAAATAAAGCTGATTATTATGCTCCGGCGCTGACTTTTTCTCTTTGGGGAAAGAGAGCTGGAACATGTGTGTGATTCTGTTTCGGTGTTAGTTGGTGTGAATATGGGAGTGTGTGTGTGTGTGTGTGTGTGTGTGTTTGTGTTTGAGGAGTGAGTGTTAATGCACATTTATGAGGAAGAGGTTATGGCTTTCCCATGCACCAGGGGAGCACACATCCATTCTGAGCAGAAGCACGAACATACTTATATTTATTTATGTGTGTGTGTGTGTGTGTGTAACGACCACCGATGTGTTTTTGCACCGCGGGAATGATGAACGATCCCCTTTTTGACACATCCCTCGCTCCTTCGCTCCCCTCTTTCACCTCATCTCCTCCTCCTCCTCCCTCCTTCTCTCCCTAGGCCTCTGGGAGCCTGTGTGTGATTTATGAAGAGTTTACCCTTTCCCTTTATGAGTGTGCATAAATAATAATGTGACTTGTAGCCCGTGCACACTGCAGTACCTCAGCTGGTGGCTTGCGTTGTGTGTGCGTGTGTGTGTGTCAGTTGCCACACACATGCTCCATCACTGTGGCTGTTGCGACAGATGCAAGTGTGTGTGTGTGCTGTAAAGAATCTTTATTTTTTTTACCATTTTGGCAGTGCGCCCGAACAACTAGCTCTTAATGATGCGGGTCAACATATGTTTGTTTGTGTGTGTGTGTGCGCCTGTGGTCATATGTGGGTGTAGGACTAGAAAGTTAAAAGTTTTTCCTCTGAATACAGTATGCCTCTTTCTAACATAAAGTTTTATTTCAAACACAGCACTATCTATTATCAACCATAGATAATTGTACCCCTTTAGTTATGCTCTCTGCAGTCTTTTAAGGTCCTCAGAAAGAACAGGCTCTGCTTGGGCTCTCTTTTAATGATGTGGGGATGTGTTCCTCATTCGTTTGTATGAGCATATCCTGGTGTGACATCATATTAGTGTCCTATAGTACTTTGCATTATCTCTGTACAAAGTAATGCCCCGGATAAACCACCGCAATTAACAACTTCCTCAAAATGTACGGCATGGTTGAGTCAAATCCTCCCTGAAATTGGACAGTGTTTTTCAGTGTTTTTCATTTATTTCTAAGCTGCCATTTGTAACCGCTGGCAACTCCTCAAACGGGAAGCAAAGATTAACGTTGAGTGGTTCAAGTTGTGATGTCTTCCGTAAATTAGTTTATGATTCATAATTCCGGTAAGAGTCTTCCTTACCACATGGCTTGGCAAGTTGGATCCATCATCTTGCACACTGCTGCTTAGTTTGTAAGTGTGTGTGTGTGTGTGTGTGTGTGTCCAGGCCCAAAGCCAGGTGTGTGTGTGTGTGTGTATTCTCTGAGATGTAATCCCCCACATCTGGCAGTGTGCTGTATAGATTCAGACCGGACTAGTAGCGGGATTAGCCCCTGCTCTCACCGGTAATATAACCAATTTTCTACTTGTTTAAATAACAGAGGCCAAACATTCCTCCTTATGTTTAGAGGAAAAGTCTGCTCTTTTTTTGGCACCAAGTAGATACACAGTGACTTCCGGTAATGGCGGCGAGCTGAGCAGGTGGTTTTTCTACCCTCCACTAAACTTTTATTAAAAACTGATAGAAACCTAATTTACGACCACCAAAAGTGAACAGCGTGTTTGGCTTTGTCAAAGAAACCTGCAGCAACCAAAATGACCAGACGCAAACAAGCAAAAATGTCGGATTTTGGCTTGACAAAGACTGGCGGGGAAGCTAGCGACAGCGCTAATGCTAGCGCCATGCCTGACGAAGCTGAACCAGAAGATGGAGACGTAATAGCAGGCAAAGAAATCCTTGACGCCATCAAAGGGCTGAAGGACGATTTCTCGGACAGGTTTGACGGGGTAATAAGTGCAATAGACGGAGTGAGAAAGGAGATTAGCGTCTGCACAGAGCGTGTTACGAGAGCAGAGGTCCGCATCTCCAGCACTGAGGACGAGGTGGTTACACTCCAAGCTAAGGTCCGAAAACTTGAACATGATAAGAGAGAGCTGCAAGATAAAGCCACGGACCAAGAGGCAAGGTCTAGGCGCAACAACTTAAGGTTGGTTGGCCTACCAGAGAAGACAGAGGCGGGAGATACTTGTGGCTTTCTTGAGAAGTGGATCCCGGAGTCACTGGGCATCACAACACTAACGTCGGCTATTTTTCTGGAGAGAGCCCATCGGACTGGTCCGAACCGAGAGCCCGACGCACCCCCAAGAGCAATCATAATGAGGTTCCTGAACGACAGAGATAAGGTGGCCGTACTAAGAGCAGCCAGAACCAAAAAGCAACTTCTCTACAAGGATAAACAAGTACGCTTCTACCAAGACCTGCCACAAGAAGAGCACAAGAAACAGAAAAGTTTCGACGCGTCCAGACAGCGGCTTCGTAGCTTGGGGATTCGACACGGCATGCTGATTCCTGCTAAAATGCTGGTGACTTACAAGGATAAAACGCATACTTTTGGTACACCAACAGACGTGGAGGAATTTATTCGGAACATCCAAGAGGGAAATGGGACTGGTTGACTGTGTACGCCAACGTAAAACGTTGCTATGACCACGGCAGAGTATAAGGGCAAGTAAGTTTGTTTACATGCAATGTTTCGCGGGACTGAAATACTGCCGTACATGTTTAACGGATTATTGTGCTCGTTTGGTTCAGATAAAAATTGCTAATCTTGTTTTCATAGACAACTTTTTATACAAGGTGTAGTGGCCAGCGGCCAATTGTTTTATAAAAAGTCGCATAAGTTATTGTTTGTCATACTTTACAATGTTTACTGTATAGGTGACATATAATCAACATTGTGTTTGGTTTTGTTAAGGGAACATGCCCCACTTGAATGTTGTTAGAACTGCTCGGGGGATAATATCAATATGCCTGATTCAAGTAGAGTAAACTTCATATCCCACAAGGCATAGCGCGGGTTGTTTTGTTTCCGGGTCACTGGCACGTGAGGTAATCTTGCGGAGTTATAAATTGACGGCATCTCAATGCACATTTGCCTTATATCAAAAGGGTGTTACCACTGGTTCAATTTATTTACTCGCATACATAATGGTTTGGATATCTCCTTATAAATAGTGGAGGGAGAATGATACGTTTAGCTTGAATATTCCTCACTTAGTGTGGAGTGTTTTTCTAGGTTGCTGGAGTGTGCAGCTAGGGGGTGGGGGGAGGCTCAGTTCTGGAGCTATTGGGGTGTGGGGTTTGTGTGTTACCAGTTTATTGAGATCACGTTTTATTTTTTCCTTTCTTTTTTCTTTTTTTTCTTTCTCCTTTTTTTTTCTGGTACATTTTTGCTTACTGTTGTACAATCTACAAAGCTATGATTCTATATGACAGGTGAATTAGAAATTAAATTTACATCTTGGAATTGCAGAGGGTTGCAAAAAATTAAAAAGGTAAAGGAAGTTATGGCCAGGTTAAAGAGTATAAATCCTCAAATCATTTTCCTTCAAGAGACTCACCTTACGGCACAAGAGGACATTAGAATTAGAAGGAGATGGCAGGGCAGGGTACTATCAGCGGCCTTTAATACTCAGGCAAGGGGGGTTATGACACTCATTCACAAGTCGATTCCTTATAATATCACCAACGTAATTGCAGATAAAGCAGGTAGATACTTAATAGTTCAAGGGACACTTTTGTCAGAAGTGCTTAATTTGGTTAATATTTATGCGCCCAATAATGATGACCCCACATTTTTCAATAACTTGTTCTATACACTATCATCCCTTAATGGTCAATATATAATAGCAGGTGATTTCAATTGTACACTGGACCCCCATAAAGACAGATCTTCGCATATAGACAAGACTCATAATAGAAGTAGGAATATTATTCATCATTTCATCAAATCATTAAATCTAAGAGATGTGTGGAGAGATAGGAATCCTGATGTGGCATTTTATTCATGTTTCTCCAGTACATATAAATCATACTCCCGAATTGATTATTTTCTTGTTTCCGCAAGTCTGATGTCTAAGATCAAGGACTGTACTTATGACAGTATACTGGTCTCAGATCACGCCCCAAATAGCTTAAAATATGTAGATCCAGGGCTGAAAAAGGATCCACCTAGATGGAGAGTAAAGCAACAGTGGCTGAGGGACCCAGACCTTATCTCTTTTCTTGAAACTCAAATTGATTTATATTTCACAGTGAATGGGTCTGAAACATCTGCTAGTACCAGGTGGGAAGCTTTTAAAGCTTTTATTAGGGGTCAGATCATTAATTTTACAAGTTCCAAATTAAAAAAAACTAAACAAAAGCTGGCACTGTTAGAGTCAAAAATTAAGATTGTGGAGACCAAATACTTTCAAAACACCTGTCCTAAATTACACCAAGAACTACTTCTGCTAAGAACTCAATATAATGAAATTTCATCCGCCAAAGCTACAGCTAATCTTTTAAAACTCAAACAAACTATTTTTGACCAAGGGGAAAAACCAGGAAAAATTTTAGCCTGGCGCATAAAACAACTTCAAACTGAAAGAGCTATTACTGTACTGAAAAAGCATGGCGCTGATGATATTATTGACCCTATTAAAATTAATGTGGCATTTAGAGACTACTATGCAAAATTGTACAGCTCAGAAAGAAATTCGGAAATATCAGATCAAAGTATGTTCTTAAGCAATTTAAACATTCCTAAAGTCTTGGAGGAGGAGAGGGTGGCTTTGGAGGAAAATATAACTCTAGAAGAAATTTCTTTGGCAATTAAAGGCATGAAATCTGGGAAGGCTGCTGGTCCGGACGGCCTGCCCATTGAGTTTTATAAGAAGTTTGAATCTAAGTTAAAGGCGCCCCTCCTCGAAATGTTTATTGAATCTTTTCAGGAAGGCATTCTTCCTCCCTCCTTAAGGGGTGCTTTGATCACACTTCTTCCTAAACCTGGAAAGACAAATGATAAATGTGAGAATCTTAGGCCAATAAGTCTCCTAAATTCTGATTTAAAAATACTGTGTAAAATTTTAGCAAAAAGATTAGAGAATTTATTACCGGGAATAATAAATGGAGATCAAAACGGATTTATTTTAGGTCGTCAGGGGTTTCATAATGTAAGAAGAGTCTTAAATATTCTACACAACCAGAGAGAGATACCAGATACAGCCTTCCTGTCACTAGACGCAGAGAAGGCGTTTGACAGGGTGGAATGGGCATTCTTGTTTGAAGTACTCGATAGGTTCGGGCTTGGAAATAATTTTTGTAATTGGGTGAAACTTTTATATAGAGAGCCATATGCAGAAATTGTTACTAATAATAATCTATCCAAACCAATTCAAATTAACAGGGGTTGTAGACAGGGTTGCCCATTATCGCCGTTATTATTTACGATTGCAATTGAGCCTTTAGCAATTGCAATAAGACATCACTCACTGATCTCAGGCATATGTACAGGTCTAGTCGAACACCGTCTGGCTCTTTATGCTGATGATGTCATTATTTTTCTAAAAAAATTGGATATATCTGTTCCAGCGCTTATGGACCTTATTAAAAGATTTGGCAATATATCAGGTTACAAAATTAACACCTCCAAATCCTCCATTTTATTGTGTAATTTGAATGATAGGAATAACCCTCCGACTAGCGTAAGTCAATTCAACTCAGTCAACAGTTTCACATACTTAGGTATTCAAATCACTCACAAAATTGAAGAAATTGTTCAAGCCAATTACAATCCTGTTATTGCATCTACTTGTGAATCACTTGAAAAATGGTCAACACTTCCAATCTCCCTCTTAGGTAGAATTAATATATTGAAGATGAGTATTCTGCCCAAACTATTGTACCTTTTCCAAAATATCCCTTTGCCGCCTCCTTCAGACTTCTTTCCTAGATTCAAGAAACTTTTTTGCAATTTTATTTGGAAAAATAGACGCCCCAGACTTCGTTTGTCCCTTATGTACCTACCGTATGACAGGGGAGGGCTCCAATGCCCCAATCTATTATGGTATTACTGGGCTACTCAAATAAGAACTATGAAGTATTATTATTACACGGAAAACTCGCCAGTATGGAAAGATATTGAATCCGGCTCTGAAAAGATTCCATTACCTGCATATATATATTCGGATACTTTTAAAAACCTTAAAAAGAAGACAACAAATCCAATAGTTAAGAACATGATTGTGGTATGGTATGATGTAAATAAATACCACAAGGAAACTTCTGTTCTTTCCAGGTTTAGTCCAATTTGGGGTAATAACCATTTTGTACCAGGAAGAGCTGATGGTGGGTTCAAGTTATGGGCTGATAAAGGAATAAAACAAATGAAGGATATTTATAATCCGAATGACGGTCATTTTAAAACGTTTGAGGACCTAGTAAGTATGTATAACATTCCCAAAAAACACTTCTTTAAATATTTACAACTAAAAAGTTTTATTAGATCCTATCAGAACCAATCCATTACCATCCCAACTTTATCTATACTGGAGAATAATCTAATTAAAAATCCCTTTGAGAAAAAAATTATTTCAGCTATTTATAATCTTTTGAGTGACAATTCACCTGAATCATCAGATTCTAAACTAAATTCATGGGAAGGTGATCTACAAAGGGAAATTACCAATGAAGAGTGGATTGTTGCATGTAAGAATGCTCAGTCTCAAACTGCCAATACAAGGTTAAAATTGCTGCAATACAACTGGTTAATGAGAGTATATATTACACCAGAAAAACTAAATAAATTTAATCCCAATATTCCAGATTTGTGCACAAGATGTGGGGACGACAAGGGAACACTTATTCATTGTATATGGAAGTGCCCGAAAATAATTGAATTCTGGAATGAAGTTGGAAAGATAATTCAGGACATTCTATCAATCCAAATAATAATAGAACCTAAACTTTTTATTCTAGGCATCTATCCAAAGAAACATAATATAAGTAGTGGAAAACAGAATTTTGTAAACATTTGCCTATTACAGGCCAAAAGATTGATCGCATTAACATGGAAAAGCAATGGGAGACCAAGTATTAGACAGTGGTTCAAAGAAATGTCATTATGTCTGCCTCTAGAAAAAATTACTTATACACTCAGGGACAAACAAGAGAAGTTTAAAGTAATATGGGGCCCATTCATTAACTACATCAGGGACAAGGATCTCTCTCAGATGCTCGATGAAGTGGAGGAGGGATAAGTACAACTTCTGCTTTTGAGGTTATGTAGTACCCGCAGAGGATAATAGGGAATGCATTGTAATGTACCTACTTTTTTTTTTTTTTTTTTTTTTTTTTTTTTTTTTTTTTTTCATTTGAATGTCCTTTTTAAAATGTAATATTTCTGTTTACTTATTATTTATCTAAGCATTTATATATGGGTGTATGTGTATGTGTACATTTACATACTTTTTCTCATAATGTAATATGTCGGTATCCATGTATGCGTATATATATATATTATTTTATATATGTATTTTTATTTTTACTTTATATTGTACTATTTTATTTTATTTTATTAAGTCTGTTTTTGGTGTTTTTTCTTTTCTTTTGTCAAAAAAATTAAAACTCAATAAATACATTTTTCAAAAAAAAAAGTAGATACACAGTTTAAAGAAAGCATAAGAGTTCAATGCAAGGGTGTAAAATATTACCTCGACGTCACTGCCCCTTCATGCACAGGTGTGTGTCACTAATTACAATGGACTGCTAGTCCATTTAAAAAAGGCAAATAACTGTCCCCTCCTTGTGTTTTCCAATGAATTGTCATTTTCCAAATTACGCTCATGGATATTAAGATCCAGTCGGGGTGACTACACTTGGCCCCTCAGTTACCTGCGTGCACTGTTAATATTGACAACCGTGGAGAAAGCCATTCTCTACACCACTCTTGTGTCGAGCAATCATCTAATTCACACGTAGGGCTTTGTGTGTAGGGCAACAGTATATGGAGGGAGTGTTTTTTTTTTTTTGCGCACACAGTTCCTCGGGTTGACTATACAGTAAGCTTCAGTTAGAACCCTTTCAGCTGTTGTGGTGGCATCAGGAATGTAGGCCTAGAAAAAAGGCCTTCATTATCTGAAGTCAGGTAAAGGCACACACAGAGAGAGAGTGGGCGGTTTATTCCCTATGATTCACATTTTAGTGCATGAAAAAAAAGAGTCTTTGCAAACCTGCACTTCGGTGGAGAAAGTGTGTGTGTGTGTGTGTGGATGTGTGTGTATATATATATGAGCTCTGGTTTGTATGTGAGATGATTGGGTTCCAATCCCACTGTTAGGATGCCTTCTGCATTATGCATCCCTCCCGTTCAAAGAAAAAAAGAATGAAGAATTGCGCGCCAGGAAGAAAAAAGAGGAGATGAGGGCGGCAGTCGTAAGATAAATGACAACAGCACAAAAGCACAGCATCTCAATAGAGTGGTATACCGTGCACGTGCACACACACACACGCACGCACGCACGCACGCACGCACGCACGCACGCACGCACACACACACACACACACACACACACACACACACACACACACACTCAGGAAAACACACAGAGCAGTTCCACACTGCGATGAGAGAGGAGAAGAAAAATGGGTTGATTAGCACGAGAGGATGAAATAGGGAAGTGTGTGTGTGTTTTGCAGATGCTTATGTAAAGGCTAGAGGCTTGAGTGGTACTGGCGTGCAGACGCGTCTGACTAAAGCAAGGTGGCACTGTTCATCCTCTAACTGTGAAAAGTGTGTGTGTGTGTGTGTGTGTGTGTGTGTGTGTGTGTGTGAGAGATTGTGTCCACACATTGTCTTAACCATTTTTATTTTTGTACGCTGTACTTTCAAAAATAATGGCATTGAACACTGCCTGAACATTCTTGATTACTGTGTGTGTGTGTTTGTGTGTGTGTGTCTCAGAACGTGCTGCTGCATTGGGCTAATTAATTCTTAGCAAGTACATCAATTATTTAAAAACACTCAACTGTTCCATCTGTGACTAGCAAACACATTTAAAAAAACAATCCACTGTATTAAGAAGCTGGGATAAATTCACATCCTGGCTGTTGAAAATTCAAACAACAGTAACCACAACGACACACACGCCGACACTGCATTTGATTGGCTGTCGGCAACAACAGCGTCAAAGCAGTCCCAGTAATAGTGTGTGATCAGAATCATGTGTGAGTTTATTGATTAAAGTGAAGACTTACCCTCTCTGGTTACATGGAGGTCAATGGTCAGGCTTGGTTGGCAATGGAGGCTGGTAGGGAGCGGAGTCCAGCACACAAGTTTACTTAAAGCTGGGGTATGTGATTTCTGATTGATCAAAATTAACATGAGCTGTACACTTTGACCAATCAGAGCGAGGCTCAGATTCTCTATTCTTATTGGCTGTTGGGACTGTCCATTCACTTTGGCACAACATTGTTGGTGTAGAGCGTGTCAGGGAGGGACCATAGGGGAGGGACCAAAGAGAACAAGTGGAGCAGTTGAGGTATTTGGATTCGAATCTCTATCCCAATTGCCATTTTCTCCCCAAATCCTCCACCCCAGCTTTAAGTGGGGTGGAAGGTCCAATCTAGTTTTAGCTTAAAGATCTCCTATTATACTACTTTTCTGGTCTTAATTTCTTGTTAAAAACTGCTATAGAGCAACCTGACACGAATCACATCACAAAAAACCATGTAGATTTTCGGGACACTCTTCCTCTCACCCTAGCGAGCACAGCAGTCTGCTCCACACACTGCTTTGAGCTTCTCCGCCCCCCCCCCTGCAAACCCCACTCCGTTGTGATTGGTTACCTTCCTTCCGGAACATTTTCAGCAGCGCACGGGGAGATTTCTGAGAGCAGGAAGGTGGGGGCATGGCCGGAGCTTGCCTGAGGGACATTACCATACATGGAAACATCCGGGAACGTGACGACACGATACCCGGAAATTTTAACAAGTGAATTCTCGACCGGCTGCCCTAGTGTTTAGTGCTCTGCATAGGCACCCCAGAGGGTAAGCAGGGAATACGTCTAAATGCATGTACGTAATTATTTGATACGCTAGTATGGTTAAACATGAATATAAATCATTATAACAACGTTTATTGGTCATAAAAGTCGAAAAGTATCATAGGTCCTCTTTAAATAATGAAAGACTTTAATAGTGGTGTGACCTTTAGCATGCCATTGTGGGAAAGGTATAAAGTATACAATATAAACCTTACTGAGTTATTTAATAGTTTGATAGCTTGTCTCAGTTTCCACTAGGGGTGTGCACGTGTACACGTGTAACCGTTTAGTAAATCATAACCGTTTAGGAAAAATCAATAAACGAAAACCGTTTTTTTTTTTTTTTCTTCAAATTTCAAAGTTTTTAAATATGTTCTGGAGACACGCGTTTATTGATTTTACATCACTAATAAACTAATTGGGGAGGATAAAAGCTAGTCTGCCGAGAATCTGTCTGTCCCTCGGCGAGTGTGTGTGAGTGAGTGTGTGTATCGGCGCACACACACACACACGGGGAGTCGCCGTGCTGGGGCTCGACTCACAGCCACAGAAGAGTGATGAAAGATAACCTAAAGATTAAAGTTACCCGGTTGACGTGAACTACGCTCGTAAGTAGCCCGAACTTTATAACACCTGTTCAACATGCATTTAACGTGGACATGTAGAAAGCGATAGGCTATATTAATCAGGAAATTAATGAAGCGCGATTATGACGGCGAACGTGTGTGTGTGTGTGTGTGTGTGTGTGTGTGTGTGTGTGTGTGTGTGTGTGTGTGTGTGTGTGTGTGTGTGTGTGTGTGTGTGTGTGTGTGTACCATGGACCTATTATAAGAGGTGTGTAAACGAGCGTAGTTCATGTGTGTGTGTTTACAGGCGAACGAACGCGTATGTGTGTGTGTGCGCGCGCGCCTACAAGACGGCGGGGGCACGAGGACAATGACGTCACGGTTAACCGTGTACACAAATTTTTTTTTGTCATGTACACGGTTAGGCATTTTTGTAAACGTTCACACCCCTAGTTTCCACCTAAACAAGTTTTCCAGTTCCAACCACATGCACATCAACAATATACTGTATGTCAGAGACAGTGTTTGCTGTCAGAGGATATTTTTCAGTTTTTGCTTTCTTTGCACCACCATTCTATTAAGCTACATACACTCACTTCTAGTCAAAGTACAGTTATTTGACGTAATAAAGGGGCGTAAAACAAAAAGTAAATTGCATCATGGCTTCATGGTAAAACAATATGATATGATCTGAATAAGAATAAAAAAATGTGTTTTATTAGATATGTTATTGGATATGTGTGGGTGCTTGCCTCTCTATGAAATAAAGCAAGGAGATATATTTGTGTGCCGAAGGCCTCATATGTTGCAATTTTTTTTAACTCCGTGCCCTAGGCAGTGTGTACATACGGAAATACACACACACACACACACACACAGTGTTGATCTCTGTCTGTGCTTCACACATTGCATTGTTGGCTTTCATGCATGTCACGGTAATCGTTTAGGGTTATTCCTCCCCGCCAGTCTGGTCACGTGGGCACGCATGCACGCACGCACACACAGACACACATGCCGCGTGGTGATTTACAGGCGATCATAACACGACAATAAAAAGGGTTCAGCCATTTCTATTTGGCACGGGTATCAGTGTGTGTCTATGGAAATGAGAGTAAAGGGTCACATTATTCAGGAGTAGTTGACATGCAGACTCCCCAGGTCCATATCAATATCCCCACACAGGCGCGGCAAGAGAGAAAAAAAATAAGGCGATTTGTTTTCCTAGAATACTAATCGCAGTCAGTAGGGACGGAGAAGAAAGCTTTGCGTTAAGTCAACACACACACACTGCACTGCGAAGCCATTCAAGGTGTCCTTCTTCATCCTGGGGCGCCAGGTCCTGTAAAGGAGCAAGTAGACGCCGTATTTAAGGTGCTGAATTTCAAACCAGTATGTGCTTTTTGAAAAATAACCTTTCCTTACGAGCTACCTATTTTTTTAATGATATTTAATGATTGTGGTCCCTTCTGCAAGGAGTGGCTGACAAATAGCGTGGATATAATCTGTAATGAGATGTCCAAAAGCCGCTCCTTTTTTCAGTACAACATTAATCAGTGCTATATACCATAACGACAGGGCGGCCATCTTGCAATATAGAAGGGTCAGTTCACATTACAGAAAAACAAAACTAGAAAACAGAGCATTTTTTCTCCGCCCTTAGTGATAATGGGACAAAAACGTGAAGCAAAAACATGATTCATATCTGTTGATACTTTGTCTTTGATTAAGTGGTGAGCGTATTGCCTTCATCAGTATCCTTCTCCCTCGTCGCCTGTGTCGGCCATTGAAAATAAACTCACGAAAAGCAAATCATCATCAACCCCATTCACCACATTAAAAGAGAGGCTTGTTGTTGTTCAAAACGGATAAATCGTTTTTGATGGCGGCTCATCGCTGGGTCTCGGTGCGAGATCGCTAGAGTGTGTGCGTGTGTGTGTGTGTGTGTGTGTGTGTGTGTGTGTGTGTGTGCGTGCAAATCAAATCACTAAACTTTTTATTTTTTTTGATTGATGCTGTCAGCGAGTTTGGGAGAAAAGAGACGCAGGCTCACACAAACACACACACACACACACACACACACACACACACACACACACACACACACACACACACACACACACACACAAGGCGATAAGGAGAGGGAAGAGGAAAGCAGATAAAGAAGAGAGAGAGAGCTCAAGAAGCATCCATCAAGGCACGCAATCAGATTGTTTCCCCGCACGCCGTCTTTTCTTCTCTTCTCCGCCGCGTCTGCCAGCCTCTCAATTCCTCATCTTTCCTTTCACTCTCTCTCTCTCTCTCTCTCTCTCTCTCTCTCTCTCTAATACACACACACACACACACACACACACACACACACACACACACACACACACACACACACATTTGTACGACTAATACTTGTGAGGACATTCATTGACATAATGCATATACCCTTACCCTTTACCATCAAAACAAATTGCTTACCATAACCTAAACCTGATTCTAAGTTGATCCTTAAAACCTAGTGTTAACCCTCAAATAGCTCTTTAAAGGCCTGTCTAAAGAGAGGACCGACCAAAATGTCCTCACTCTCCAGAATGTCCTTACTCTTTTGGTCTAAAACTCTAATTGGTAAAGTACACACACACACACACACACACACACACATCCTACGCACTTCTCCTTTGTTGTTATTACATTGACGTTCCTCCACTCTTCCGTTGGTTTTTATTTCCAATCCCTCGTTCCATCGCCGGTTATCACTTTTCATTAAGTGGTCATTTCCTTTCGTCTAATGAGAGCTTCATGCCACCACGCGCCCATCTATCACACAGACACACACACACACACACACACACACACACACACACACACACACACACACACACACACACACACACACACACACACACACACACACACACACACACACACACACACACACACACACACACACACACACACACACACACACTCTCTCTCTATCTATCTGCCATCATGTCCCTGTCTCAATTAGGGACTGTTTGTCATCCCCTCTGCCCTCCGTCCCCCCGTCTCTTCATTGTAGCAGCCTTGTCATTGTGTTTGACAGCTTCTCATTCTACTGCCACATCTCATTTGACTGCTAATATCATACGTACACACCTTGTCTTGCTATGCCACGTGTGTGTGTGTGTGTGTGTGTGTCCTTTAAACCAGCCCTTTGTAAAAAAGCTGTTGGTCAAATGGTCAACTCTCTTTGTTCGAAAACGAAGAAAGTCATTGTGCATTTGAAGTGGCATCTGCCGGCGTATTATGCCACTGAAAGAGGTTTGACAGGGATTGAGCTGTGTAGATCCAGCTCTTTTTGCTTGCCACACACGCACACACTCACTCACACACACACACACACACACACACACACACACACGCACACTCACAAACACACACACACACCAGCACACTTGGCAGAACCAAGCAGGTTACAACATCTCCCACTGTTGGCAAGATGAATGATATAAATCCCTCGCTGTGATCAGGGCACAGCACAGAAGCTGAGCTCCACAACCTGGCTGCCTTGCTTCTTCTTTTCCAGCTTGTTCATTCCCCAGAATTCTCTTTGTTTTTCCCACTGCCATACATCTCTGTCTCTCCAAACTGCCTAATAAATGCAGCACAAAATAATGTATCCGAAAATGTAGGACACAGTTTTTGACTCTTGTGTGTGTGTGTCTCTTCTTCTTCCAGCTGGTGGCGGTGTTTGACGAGCTCCATCGAGGGGGCACTGAAAGCCCCAGAGAGTTCCTATCCAACGGCTACTCCAGCTCAGCCCCCAGCCCCATCTCCCTCCCCAGCCCCAGCCCCGAACCTCTGACCTACTACTCCCACCTGGACTACCAGGAGCCAGCCAGAGGAGAGATCGAAGTCAACGAAGCCAGCCTCAAAGCCAGTATGTCCCAAAAATGCTTTAAAAGAAAAACAATTCTTGTGTTTTTTAAAGGTGCACTATGTAACTTTGTTAGGGAAGTGAACCTTTACCCTGGTATATTCTCATAACTTAATTAACAGAATTTCCTCACAGGAAAGTTGGATCCCTGGAACACTGTGTGAAAGCTACCGGAAAAAGTTTCACTGTTGTTGTTGTCTAGAGCAGCAGGGTCCAACGTTTTGTTTGCAACCGTTTTTCTAGTGATAAGTTTGGTTCCAAGTGCCTGAAAATTATTTGGATTTGATTCATGATGAGTAGAATTATTCCATACTAGCAAATATGTTTTGTTAACTAACTGCAGGCTCTGCAAATGTAAACAAATCCACCTCCTCTGAAACTGCATAGTGCACCTTTGAAAAAAAAAAGCATTATTATTTTCGGGCCAAGGTCTGCTTTCATCAACTCAATTAGAGCAAATTTAAAATGATTAGAATTCAGTTTGTTTCTGTTCTGGATGATTCACTCATGTACAGCAGCATAATTGTTGCAATTTTTGTGTCTGAAAAATCTCAAACACCTGACGAACTATACGGCAATACTCAATCAACACTTTTCAAGTTTTCTGTGCATGTGAGATAAGTGTACCGCGGTGAAACAGCATGGTGTGTGTGTGTGTGTGTGTGTGTGTGGGTGTGGGAGGGGGGGGGGGCTGTTTATTAGAGAGACAGAATCATAAAGTACATTTCTGCAACAGCTGTAATTTCAACCTACTGTTATAAGAAAAAAAAGTCTTAGCTCAAACTCGACAGTGTGTGAGAACAGATGCAGTGCTGTCTCCTTTAACGTTCTTTACTTTAGTTTGTTTTCACACGTTTGCTCAGACTGAGAGCAGCCATTACTTTAAAACACGTCACATGAAGGTAATAAGAGGCCCGTTTGTTAAATAATTTTGTCTTTGTCACGCCATATTTTTTCATTTCATTCTACAAGCAGACCGACAGGTAAGCGAAGGGAGCAATGATCTTGAAGTGTTAACAGGTGACCTTGACCCAAGATGAAGGCTTTTCTCAATTATAGTAAAGGTTCAAGACTATCAGAGGGATGTCATTCTCTCTCTTCTCCAAAATGGTGACATGTCAGCGGGATTAATGTGTGGATTTATAAATGATGTGGGTCTATTAAAGAGGTTATAGGGGGTCAGAAAAAAAGACAGACACTTCAGTTACATGATAAAGGTCACTTCCATAGGGTTTTACACTGCGTTCCAAATTATAAGGCAAATTAGATTTTCCCAGATTATCCTAAATAGTCGATGCAAATCACAGTCAGTATAATTTTCAAATCATCAACTGTTAGAGTATATTTCGAATTTTATTGAACAAACCTCCCAATAATAAAAGTATTTTTTTCAAAAATAAAAAACTCCAAATGCACTGTTCCAAATTATTATGCACAACAGAGTTTCAAAACATTTTATAGGTTGATCACTGGGCCTACCCCTTTCATTTTCCTCTCTCCATCTGTTGGGTATATATCAACAGTGTGACACCCCCCCTCGACCCCCCAAAAAAAAAAACCCATACACACACCTGCCCTTTGCCACCCCACTCCATGTGCCCGTTTTTGCTCTATCATTTATCCTAGTTATTTCTTGCCTACTCTACTATTCAGCTTCAACCACCTGCCATCTAGACCTATAGGCCCTGACACCCCCCCCCCCCAATACTGTCTCCATCCTCCCCCTTCCCAGACCACTCTAGTCTGCCCGTCAATGCATGGCTTCCACCTCTAACTAGATTAGCACTGTAGCCTGTTAGCATGCCCAAGGTCCAGTCGAGCGTGAATGCACTAATTCCACTCTCCCCCACAACCACACCCTGTCTTTAACCCAGAAGGACCTCTTCCTGCCCCTCCCCCCCCCCACACACACACCAAAAACCTTCTCTCCAACCCTGTCGACCCCTGACTAACTTAGTTATGATGTGACCCCGTGACGCCCCCTCATACATAGCCAAAGTGATTCTCTAAGAGCCGGTCTTTTTTTCATCCCGACACGCACGCGCACACACAATTTTGACAAAAGGGGAACCCCAGCCAGCATGCAAGTTAAACAACCACCAAAAAGCGCTCACCCATCCACTGCTAGGGAAAGGTCTCAGCAGGGTGCATGTGTCTGCGTGGGATTGCTCTCCGTTTTTTTTGTTGCTGCTGTAACTAGATCGGTTGTTAACTGGGTGTTCACATCACTTTTAATGTGCGGACCATTTGTAATAACATTGTTTCTGGAGACTGTGACAAATGGATGAAGACAGTCAGACATGGTAGATTTCAAGAATTCTATTGTGTAGAAATTTGACAATTTGTATATACTTATATTCTTTACTTCTTTCTACACTTCCATATAACATTATATTTAACTATAAAACATTCACATATACTCTACTATTTTTCGTCCTATAAACTGATTAACCACTTAACAAATTGAAACCACTTTGCTCCCTTAGTATAAATCAATGGCTACGCTGCAAACAGGAACTACGAATTCTGAATGATTTTCCATGGTGCATAGATTTGCCAAAATGTAATGAAATACAGCGGGGGAAAGAGGGGGTCCGGGCTTAGTCATTGCATCTTGGCAACCTTCGACGTACTGTTTACGTCACCCAAAGAATGATGGTAGAACCTCCAGATTACAATTGTTACAATGAAAAAAAAAAAAGATAAAGCAATATGAATTATAAATGCATGCACACTGAACATTTGCTTTGATGTTATAAACGATTCAAATATATATTTAGGTTGACATTTCTTAAGAACAGAATGTCCACAAAGTTCCTGTATCCTTGACAGACCTAATGTAACAATGGCAGCAATATAGGCTACAACTCATCATTCCAAACACTAAGCCATCCGTTAAAAAAATCATGTAAACTGGGGGTTCCTGGGAAAATTGGGTCACTGCAAACCATGTGACTGCTTTAATCAGACGGTTACCTTAATCTGATAGTTCCCAATAATCTGGTTGGTGTGTGTGTGTGTGTGTGTCTCACACAGTAATCAGTCAGGCATCAAGTCTTTGTGTTGGGCCGCTTGTTTGAACAGGCTGATTGGACTTCACACTGCCCCAGTGGGACGATTAGACCCACATTGATCTGCAGCTACACAACAGTGACACACACACACACACACACACACACACACACACACACACACACACACACACACACACACACACACACACACAGTCAAACACAGACAAAGGTCCCTTCTAGGAAGAGAGAGTATTTATCGCATCATCCCATGAGCAGCCCGGGCTGCTTTATCGATCGCAGGAGACACAAGACCACCATGGCCTTCGGCGTGAAAACACACACACACACACACACACACACACACACACACACACACACACACACACACACACACACACACACACACACAGTCACTGTTTGTGATAAATACACACACACACTCACATGCAACCTCAAAGGCACACTTATTGACATGTGTACCAAGACACGCACACAGTCACGCTACAGTCAGACAGAAAACATGATGCATCCTTGTTTTTCATCCTGGCCTGACAGGGAACTAGCAACTGCTAGTGTTACGGACACTTTCACATAAATAAACACAAAAAGGAAAATTCTTAAAATAAACCTCTTTTCTTCTTCCCAGAATTGCATAAGCAGCCTAGTTAGGCAGAGGGAGAGGGAGAGAGAGAAAGAGAGAGATGCAGATGGAGAGTGGGATAAGAAACACAGAAACTGGCAAAGTTCACAAACCCATCTCCAATTACACAAATCTCAATGGAAAAGATAAGGGAGGAACCTAACTCGGGTGCGTTTCAATGTGCGACCATTTGTTTTGGTCACTGAGATGAGTTTTGTTGTGTGAGGTCTGTTTTACGGTTGCAGTTTACCTTGTGGTGGTGGCAGTTCAGTTATACCTCCAAATTAGCGAGCCTAAAATACATCCACAGTTTTTTAGTGTTTCCACCTCCTCTCCGCCCTTTTTGGAAGTATAGACAGTAGTTGGAAAATGTCTGGGATCTTAAAAATTAATGAGAATTTCGGGCTCACATTGGCACATAAGGGCATTCATGATGTTCAGCTTTCAGAGAGATTTTTTTCAGACCAAGTCCTCTCTCACTGTAACTTCAACAAAAGGGTTTCATTTCACATCTTTGATCATAATGCAATGCCTGTCTTAGATCAGAAACAATGTGGTCGAATAGAGCCTTTTAGATTCAATATTTTTATCGCTTGAATTAAATGGTCTCTTTTCACTGTAGATAGCCTACTTCATTTTTGGATATTAATTTTAATTGAATATTTCCACATTTCATCTTTAGCAGAAATGTTTCTAATGACTCTGATGATAGTATCCTTAGGTATAGCTAGTTTAACAAGAGACAATCTTATCCAAATGTGCATACTTTTCCTTTTTGTTTGACAATCATTTGAAAATTTGCCCTTTTCAATTTAAGTGTGGTTAGAAACTTTACTATTGAAGATGTAGTAATACAATCATTCAAATGAATGATGAAATGTTCATGCTTCAAATAAACGTACATTACAATAGTCACATGTATTCCTTTACCTGTAGTCAAATGGTTACTGAACAGATTTGCATTTACTTTTCTATAATATTTATGATTTGCATTTATTTTTAGGTTACCTAGGAAGTGTAGCAGGGATTGTTCATGAAGTTATATGAGGTTGCATGTTGACAATTCTTCCCGACATGTCAACAACTGAAGGGTACATTCTATTAAGGTGCTAACCCTGCGCTAAAGCCCTTGTCCGCCTGCCTGTCACCTTTGATTAGTAATGGCTCCCGGGCAATCTTGTTTATAACCATCCAAAACAGTGGCTGACCTTAGATATCATAAGTGACGCTCCCATCAATAAAGCAACGACCCTCTGCTAACACCTATTGACCCTCCAAAAGTCAATGTGGGTCGGAGGTCAGCGTTAGTGAACCCTCTTTAGGTTCCTTCACATGGCCGGGGAGGAGGGCTCTTAAGTGGTGGGAGGATTGATGGAGGGCCAATTTGGGGTGGATAAATGTAGTAGGATTTATTGGGCTAAACCAATGGGGTAATGAACCCTGACTTGTGAGCATAGAACAGCCTTGGTCGCTTAATCATTGACATTGACATTGTGCTGATGGATATATATGTGTGTGTGTGCTTGGTGACATTAACTTGAGGTGATGGTGTGCCCTATTTCCAAGGGCTCATTTTGAAAAATCCATTACGGCCATTTTGGGAATTTCCTTATCACTTCATCATTCAGTATATCTTAACAGGTGCTGTAATGGAGTACCAGCTTGGTCTTGCAATAGTGAAGGTATTCTGATACGTGATGTAGCTATTGGCCTTGCACTTTTCATTTAATGTTGTAGCAGTAAATCAATAGGCTAAGAGTAGAGATGTCAACTGGTCTGTTCTTCAAATGGTGGGAAGATCCTTTGGTATTACCTCAGCACACCTGACTCAAATCAAGAGTGCCAGTGTTTATGTGTTAGCATTAACCTATTGAAATGCTTGCTGTGCAGTGTGTACGTGTGTGTATCTATTTCGAAGTGCGTTTACATCCAATGATTTGACTCGACAGGTGGGGTACAGGAGGGAGTGCCAAGAAGTGTCCATTAAGTTTTATGGCCCCTATAAATTTGTATATGTATTCTGGTCTTTTTTGTCTAAGGTTGCATTGTTTGAATGTAAGCACTAGTGTCAAAATAAAACAGATGTCCAGTATACCCCATAGCATCCTAAAAGATAATTCAGAGCTAAGGTGCAACAGTTAGCAACATAACCTACATTTTGATGTTGTTTATCACAGAACATAGTTGAATAAGAACACAGACAGCTATCCTCCCAAGTACACCACATTGACTTCTGCCCTGCAGTTGTCTGAAGTAGTTACTTGACTGAACATTTTGCTGCAGTCATTATCAATATAAACGCACACTTGTCTGCAGACCGCTCAAAGCAAAAAGGCTTGTTATCTTTGCAAATCGTCAATGGTTATCCGCGCTCAATCGGCACATGTTTCATCTCTATCCACTTATAGCTGCGAGCTAGCTATCAAATTACACACTGGTCCCGTGTTAGCTGTGTGTTTGTGTGTTTGTGTTAGTGTGCGTGCGTGCGTGCGTGCATGCGTGCGTGCGTGCGTGTGTGTGTGTTCACAGCTCAACCTCTGCCTCATCTTAAAATCGACCATGAACTCCCTGCTACCTTTAAAAAAACACACAAGTTGCTCCAAGTTTAAACATTTCAAAACCGCACTGCTACGTCTGCTCTCGATTTGTCACTCCGGGCAAATTTTTGACTTTTTCTTGACTATACTACAAACCCCTGCAGCATCTAAAATTCACTTTGTGTTTAGTCTGAGCACACCTATAACAAAAGACCCATTTAATCACAGTGAGAAGTTACCTGCTGTCTTACGCCTGACCTATTTCAGAATGCACACACAAGATTAATATATAATCAGATGGAGAAAGCAGAAGCAATTGATATGTTGTAACGCCCGTCTGATGTATTTTGCCGATGGCTTTTGATGCCAGCTCTGAAAAGATACCTGTTTTTATCCCCTCCGTGCCATGTTTCCTTGTTAAATCAAAGCATATTTCATTATCGTAAAATCATACTGTATTGTTTTCTGTCTGTCTTGTTTCCACTTGAAGTCCGCTTTTGCAAAATCAGATTAAACCAGATGATTTTCCCAAAAATCTGAACGTGGAAGCTCTAGAAAAACCAGAAGAAGACTCGAGGCCTAATTTTGAAAAATGCCAACATTTCAAAAGCTTTTTGGGTCTTTTTGACATCTTTAGAATTCCCTTTTCTCAGTATCTCGCCATTAGTAGACAACTGAGAACTCAACTCGATGGAGCGTGACACACAGGACTGGCAATAATTGATAAAAAATTATAGGATTGATAAAAAATGATAGGATGACCAGAGTGTTTTTTTGTGTGTTTGTGTGTGTGTGTGTGTGTGTGTGTGTGTGTGTGTCTGGGATGGTTAGAATGGCCATTTTTCACACACTTCATCCCTGCCTTGTTCCCCTCCTCTGCTCTCTCTATTCCGACCACGTTAGACCAGGACCCCTGTCACTGACCCTCCAAAGAGAGATTGATTACAGGAAAGGAGAATTTTGTTTGCTTTCCCCACTTCTGTGTCTCTCACAGTGATCTAGTTTTCTTTTTTTACCCCACTATCTCTCCCTGCTCGCATTCACTTTTCTCTTTATCTGACATTCTCCCTTTTTTTCTCTCTCTCTCCCCCCTGTCTTTATTTCCTCCTTTGTCGAGTTACATTTGAAAACACCCAGCTATGCATTTTACTTCCAAAAATATCAAACCGCTCCTCTTTGGGGTGGTTACTAAAAGCCAGAAGGAAGCCTAAAGGTCCAAATTAGATTATTTTTTAATTGTTTTACTGTGGATTCATGGACAGACCTGCCCATGTTACTGTAAGGAAATACATGCTTGTGTGTGTGTGTGTGTGTGTGTGTGTGTGTGTGTGTGTGTGTGTGTGTGTGTGTGTGTGTGTGTGTGTGTGTGTGTGTGTGTGTGTGTGTGTGTGTGTGTGTGTGTGTGTGTGTGTGTGTGTGTGTGTGTGTGTGTGTGTGTGTGTGTGTGTGTGTTTGGGGGACTCACTCACAACAGATGGTCATATGAAAATGTACACTATGGGAGGAGTGGGGCTTAAAGTGATATAATATGATTTACAGGACTGTTGCCTGTTTCTTCATACAGGGAAAGATTCCGGATTCCTTTCAAGTGAGCTCAATCAGAAATCGGCCTCCTTGTTTAGTTTTTTTTAAGTTTCATATTCAGGTGCCAACAGTTTTTAGTTTGTGTTCTTTGGTGTCAAATGCTTTTTGGAGATCTCGGAGCTTATAGAACCTCAGGGGGTCTCTTGTCTAACCCCCTTTGAGCTTTCCCCTAATGCTCATTTCAACAACAGCTGCTTAAGTGTGAAAGTTGCCAAAAGATGAAACACAAAACTCACTTTCTCTCTCCATCACCAGCAGTGTTTGTGCTTGGGAGTTTTGAGAAAATCAAATATAATACGATTTTTTGTTGTTGTTGCAATACAATCCATTCCAGTGTGATGTAAACAAACAGCTCACAGCCTCTCTGTCTCTCTCTCTCTCTCTCTCTCTCTCTTTTTCTAGACACACCTCTGTTGGTGAGAAGCAGCAGCGACTCAGCCTTGGCCCCGCCCCTCGACATGAGAGACACGCCCCCACCTGTTCACCGCGGCAACAGGTCTCCAGAACTGGTGAGCAAATGGTTAAAAAAACTAAACGGTTAGGAACCATATATATTGTAGTTCTTGCAGTTGTAGTTATTATATATTGTAGTTCACCTTATTGAAACTAAGGTGTTAGATTATAAGTAGCTTGCCAGATAAAGATGCTATTATCAAGGTGTTTTTGAAGGTTAAAATGGTGGATAAACAAGCATGTGTTTTAAATAGGAAAATTGAAAAGAGAAATCACGGAGACATGAACCTATAACATGTACGTCTCTGGTGTATGTCATTCCTTCATGAAGGCAGAGGCACCCAGTGAATATTCCTGTTGTAGTCCATGCTCCACTCCACTGAAAGGGTCGGGCTTTTTTCAAGTGCTCTCCTTCTTTCCCAAATAGGCTGCCATTAAGGACGGCTTTGTCTGTTGCATTTCTCTGGTGTGTGTGTGTGTGTGTGTGTGTGTGTCACTCTAGTTTCTGAGGGCCTAGTTCTGGTGGAGAGAGAGGGCGAGTTGGACACTGCAGTGACTAAGCAGAAAATGACAAAGCCCCATATTTCCCCCTGTCCTCGAATACGTCGTCAAGCCTTATATAGCCTTCGCACAGCGGGGCCAGAGTCTCATTATAGATGATTTTCGCTGCCTGACAGATGAATAGCCCTGCTGCATTAGACGACAGCAGCCTTATTTCAACCCCGACAGACAGTTGCTCCTTTATCTTACGATATTTTTTAAAAGCCATCTTCCTGCTTTATAATAGCAAGATATTGAGTTAGTTTGGCATTTAGGATAAAGTAGGGGAGAACGAGGTAAGTAGGCAAACTTTTTACTCTAGTGAGAATTGCTCATCACCTAAACATCTTTCAATAGTCAACCGACCCCATGATGGGGTCGGTTGTCACACACTATGGGGTCGGTTGTCACCATGTTATCTTAATGGGAATAATCTTAAAGAGAAGGCAAGAAAGCAGAACTAAATTTGAAAGTTTAAGTGCATTGTCAAGTTGACAAATAGGCCTACATAACTTAGCCTTGGCAGCTGGTCTAGTTTGGGATGCACTGGGTTGTTTTGATTTTGTTGCCCTTTTTTCTTTTGCATGCTAGCTGCCTTTTCCTGCTCTATTCTCCTTCTCTGGGGTGTCAGTGAGGATATAGCTTGACAATTTATTTCGTTATTGGGTTCCTTTTCTGGCTGCAGCCTTTGGATAACATGTGACAACCAACCCCCCCAAAAATGTGACGACAAACCCCAACTTGAATTTCTTTCTAGCATCAAGGCCAACAACCATCTGACAACTAATTAGCTTGCTAACCACAATCTAAACTATAGTTTACCCTTCACACTTTTTATGGGTAACAAGTGTTTTGTTATAAACCCATTGTGTAAAAGCCTAGAAGAAAAAAACTGAGGAGCTAAATATTTTCAATTTGACATGAAAAACACAAACAGTCCTCTCACCTCAAATTCAGCAGTCTAACTCCAAGGAAGACTATGCATGTGACCTCTGATCCCAATTCTGGAAATTCACATACCAACATTTCACAGACAGTGCCTTCTGGTTCAGAGATATAACGATTGTGACAACCAACCCGTGTGACATTTTACCCCGTTCTCCCCTATATATTCCCCACTCATATACATTTAAGTCAATACACTGGTGTGCACACAAGCAACATGCGGAACACTTTAATAACCTCATGATCTCATAGCTTAATAATATGCATATATAATTTAGAATTATTCATGCGCCATGCAACTCTTTCATTTTCCCTATGCTCGTAATCTAGTTTAGTGGAACGATTACTTCCATCATCAACAATATCAAAGAGGTTTTGATCCAACCCCACCACACAACACAGGTGTTAAGGAAGCAGCAGTATAGTGGAGTGTGGGTGGAGGGACTTCCCCACAATCAAGGAGGGCATATGTTTAATCTTTAAAATGCTTTTTGAGCATGACACCGTGAACGCAAACTATTTTTGCACCCATAAGAAAATCAATGATCTGTAAGTGATAATTGCTTGTTTCCAAGTCAAATCAAGTGTGAACTCGACACTCTGTTTTCGAGACTTGGGGTCCAGACGTGTGTAATCTGCATTGGACACACTCAGGCGCACAGAAGGAGAACAAAGAGAGAGAGTGTGTGTGTGTGTGTGTGTGTGTGAGTGTGAATGTGAGTGTGCGTGTGTGCGCATGTGCGTGTGTGTGAGTGATGCCAGGAGGGCCGTCACAGCTCTTGGGCATATTGAGTCCTGGGTCTGATGGACTTCCCATGGATCAATACACAATCACTTCATCCTCACTCGTCCAAACTGTAACGCATCCAGTCTTTATCTCAACACTCACTCACCCACTCACACATACACAGCACTTACAACTAACACACGCGCGCACTTTTTGGCCCTCTTTGTCTCGGAGGAGGTATCGAAAGCTAGATAAAGTGTAATTAAGGCTGATACAGTGATAAATATGCGGCCTGCCCCTGTAATTGATTTTACTGCCTGCTGTAGTAAAGGCCAAGGTTGGCCCACTTCTGCTACGTCTTTAAATTCCCTTGTAGTTCACCCACAGACCTTTTCCTAGTCTTTCTGGCAACTGGCTAAAAAAAGCTGAGCTGTGCTAAACACGCGCCCGGCCCTTTAATTGATCTGCACTTTCTGCCATGTACGAAACTAATGAACAAGATGTTTAGTGTTAGCCGCTAACAGCTATAACTGCCTCGATAATACTCCTTTATGTCTCTCCATCCACTCCTCCCGTTCTACACCTTTGCTCAATTCTTTTGGGCAGTTTTTCAACACCTCTGGGTGATGTGATGCAATGCATGTAAGCACAGCAGTATGTTGGGACTGTCATGTGTTATGTGCTGTTCCTAAAAAAAACTGACACCTTTTTCAAAGCAGATATTTTTACACTCTCACTCAGGCAGCTTGACAGTTTGTATGTGTGTGTGTGCATCCCCCCCCCCCCCCACACACACACCTCCCCCCTGGAGGATTGCACTGCGTTTGCGTGTTTTGTGTTCTCCAAGAAGACGTAAGGCAGTTGATGTGATGGATATGATTATGGTCAAGGAGCGCTAGGCTAGTACAGCCCAAAAGCTGTGATCCTTCAAGTGCCTACACCCAACGTATACAAACACACACTCTTTCACACTATTTTTCAACCGTTGCTTGACGTGCTTCAGAGGACTATACGAGCACTCGAAGGAAATACACAAAAGTAGAAACACACACCTCATTACTCATCCATCTTGCCAACAACTGCACACACACACAAACACACACACACACACACACGCACAAAACCCTCATCTCTCATATGTCTGCAGCACACCTCCCTGTCACTCACACCTACCTCCAACTACAAACAGCATCCAAAACGCACACTGACACGCGCACAAAAATTAAATACTGATGGCAGTGTGAAAAACACAATAACATGGCAAACAACCTGTTAGTCGTTCTTAGACAGGTTTCTAGACAGGTTACACACATTATTTAAAGCGTTCATTCGGGGGACGAAAAAGCCCTGCCACATCACAAATCACTTCACAAAACAGATTATGTAAAAACATAACAACTACAAGCTACAATTTCTAAAAAGAAGATGTCTGCTACAACATTTCAGTTGAAACAGCCTTCATATGCTTCTGAGCCGTATTCATAGGGGAGCCATTGTTTAAGTTAAAGACATTGAAGAGTTGCATTGTGGGTCGAAAGCAGCAGC
>NC_137228.1:9213321-9230821 GCF_949987685.1 Ammodytes marinus
ACTCTCCTCTCACTTCACCCCTTAAAGGTCCAGTCTGTCATATTGGAATATTTAGTGGCATCAACTGGTGAAATTTCAAGATTGCTCCCTTGGTAACCCCTCCCATTACAGAAGCTATGGTGGCCTTCAAGGACAAGAAGCTAGTGACTAAAGATGGCATTATTTATCACTGCCTCAAGTCTTTCCACAATATCAAGTAATGAGGAGAAGATGTAATTATTTATTTATTCTATAGTACTTCTTCTTTGTCTTCCAACAGGTGCATTTCCCCAGGACACCTGCTATATATAAAAATGCAAATGGCGATTAAGTTTGTCCATTCTGTGCTACTGTAAAAACATGGCGGTGCAACATGGTGGCCTCCGTGTACGGTGAACTGCTGCTATGTAGATATAAAAGGTCATTCTATTGAAGAAAAAAAAAGGAAAAACAACTTTTATTTTCAAGCGGTAACACACTAATTAAAACGTACTTATGAATATCATATTCCATTTCTACCAAGTCTGTTCTGAAAAATGCCAATACATTCTACAGCCTGCACCTTTAAGTAATCAGTCACACGCTTATGAGGAAAAAGGGCAGATGGCAATGTTGACTCATAGAAATGCGTGGAGAATTCCTGGATTTGGCACGACGTAAAGCGCATATGTGTTTTTAAATTGATATACACTCTGTGCTTCATTGCCTTTTTTCGCAAAAGAACCCTGGGCCTCCACATCAAAGGCATCGAGGGGAACAGTCGCGCCAAGAGGGAGAACCTCTTCAGGGAGGATGAGTGTATCGTACAAATCAACGACACGCCACTGCAGGACAAGACCTTCGCACAGTGAGTACACCGGGACGCATGTCTGCAGTTAAAGGTGGAGTCAGCCAATTCTGGAGAAAACTTGTTGCCAAAATCACTTTTCGTCAAAATCTGTGAATAGGGATGCTCGTGCAGGGGTTAGAGTATCCCCCTAGAGGCTCAGGCCTTGCAGCAGACCCGGGTTCGAATCCGACCCGTGGTCAGTTCTCTGCATGTCCTCCCCTCTTTGCCCAGTTTCAACTCTGTCTCTCCAAAATCGGTCTAATTAAGTGAAACCTGCCAAAAAATTATATATATATAAAAAAAAATAAAAAAAATCAGTGAATATTTTCTCACAAACCACAACTGTACTTAACGTATGTGGTTGTCTCCATGCCATTTGTTTACATTTGTTATCGATTTGTTTACAGAGCCTAGGCTGTGTATTAACACCAGATTTATATTTTGTCAGCGCACACTCAGTACGGGCAGGTAGCCAATTTTGAAGAAATATCCACTGATTTTGACTTATTGTGATTTTGACAACAAACATACTCCAGCATCGCTGACCCACCTTTTAAGTGTCACACACGCACACCAAAACAAGGAAATACTAATTTCTGATCAATTCCTTAACTTGCATTTTAAGAATAAGATTATCCAATGCAGCATGACAGATTCAGATTCAGATTTGATACTTAAGGTTCCACTATCTAACTCTCCCATCGGCCAATCTTAAAATCTTAATCTGATATGCACTAGTTCGGGGGTCACTAACAGGCGGACCGCGGTCCGGGTCCGGACCCAGACGCCGTCCTATACGGACCCGGACCTGTAGTCAATCAATTATTTAAGTATTTAAAATTTTGACGGGGCGCTTCTATTTTGACCGGCGCAGCTTTTCTAGACTTTACGGTACTGGTTTAGCGAATCAGGAAATGCTTTCGAGTTAAGCCATCCCGCCTCCTGCTACTCAGGCAGCCAATCGAATCTGTGCATTCCCGGCTCAGGCTGGCTCACAGACAAAGAGACAGTGAGCTATCATGTGAGAGATGACAGAGAGAAGTGCAAGAATTACGAGAATTTCAGCGAAATAAATCAGATTAGAGTGAGAAAGACAGCGGGAGGAGAGTGAGAGACAGCTTTCTCTCTCGCTCGCCCGCTCGCTCACCGGCTCTGTGTGTCGCGAGCGAGTTAACGAGCGATCAACAGCTGAGTTTTTTCCTATTATTTACTATCTATGGTTTTTTCCCCTTTTGTAAGACTGGTGAAAACCGATCAAGGTGCAATCATGTGGACTCTCTATTACCCTGATGTAGACCTATGTGTGAATGACACTGACATAAGATTGACATAATCACCAATCGCCAGCAGCACTGCATCTACTGCCCACAACAGCAACAGGAAAAACATTATTTTTAAATTTTTTTTGTATGTAGTTTCAATTATCTACATTTTAAGTTTTACATATTCTTAGTAATGGCAGAATTTATAAATACAGGTTAATTTTTTAGCAAGATATTTGGCAGTAGCCCCCACTAACATTAGCGAAAGCTAGTGGTCATCCGTCCCTCAGTCCAGTTATCTGGCTGCTAGCAAGTTATGTTGTTTTGTTAATTTTTCTATTCATCTTAACTATATTAAATGTTGACCTTTTCTTTTATTATTTTCCCCAGAATGCACCAGAATGCTCCGATTACATTCTAAAAACACAAAAAAAAATTACTGGGGGGGAAACCCCCAGACCCCCCTACAGGGGTTTAGTTTCTGACATGTCACTTTTTCAGAGCTTTTCAAAATTGCAAAATAAAAATCCAGTATTAGACAAAGTGGGAGATTACTATGTTAAACAAACATAGTAGGTATAGTGAAGTTTAGAAATTATACATTGAAAATATTTCTCAAAATTATTTAATTTTTCAAAAATGAATTATATATTTTATCTTTATTTTAAGATTATTATTATATTTATTTTCACCATTTTATTTTTAAATGCAGCCCTTCTCTATGAAGAGATTAGTTTCAGTTGAGTCACTTAAATAATACATATATCTTCAGCATTATATATCTATAATTATTTAAAAGTGAGAATAAATATTGTTGAAATGTTTTTGAATTGTTCTTTCTATATTGATCTGACAGTCAGTTGTTAATTACATGCAGACGTTGATACAACTACTAGGCTACTTCACTATATATCACACTGAATCATAACGCAAGTTAGACATTATGATGTTCCGGACCTTTGCTTGAGGACATTTTCTCTAACTGGACCTATTTGAATTTTAGTTGAATACCCCTGCACTAGTTGGACTGGAACAGTCTAACTCATGATATTCACTGGGTTTCTTTTCCCTAACAAAGCTGAGCACAGATTATAGCGTGTAGAGTGAATATTAAGTAGGTTTAAGTAAGTTTAATTTCGGCATTTTAGTAACAAAAGAATGACATGCCTGCTAGCAGAATGTTTTACGCATTCATCTCTTGCTAAAAAGTAGCGTTAAGCACTTTGAGCTAAGCAAGATACTTCTGCCTGGACTGGAACTTGAAATGGAAAACCAGTGGAAACCAATCCTAGAAATGAGAATAACATGTTGTGTGTGTATGAATGTGTTTCACAATTGTTCACACTCCCTCCAACACACACACACACACACACACACACACACACACACACACACACACACACACACACACACACACACACACACACACACACACCTTTCGAATAGGCCCATTTCACTGCATCCCACTGTGTTGCCCGTGTTGCGCTGATAGCAGTCTATTAAAGTTGCAATGGGAGGTCCGCCGTAAGGTCTCCCTCCATCTGATGTAGGGACCACAGTGTCCCAAACCAGCTGGAATGAGTCACTCCGTGTTCCATTTCCAAAAATTGAAATACAGCTCCATTAGAGGTTCTCCCTCCTCGTTCTCAGCCTCGCCAATGTATCTGTTTTCTACCCGACCTTCTTTCTGTTTCACTGGGTTGTAGTGTTCCCCCAAGGCAAATTGGCTCAGAGGTTAGAGGCATTATATCTTTTGTGTTAAAGACTTTTGTTAACATTATTTGCCTATTCATCTATTTTATTGAATTGAATTTGTCTGTTGTTGTTTTGTTTTTATTTAAAAGATCAATCATTGTTAAAATGTTAATGTTTGCATTTAAAATGTAAAACTCAATAAATAAATGGTAAGTCTTCTACCAAAAATCCAATACATTCTCCAAACTGCACCTTTAAAGAACTACAACAACAAGGAGTGAGACACAGATATCTTCCTCTAAGTTCCGCCATCATGATTATGGTAAAAAATATCGGCCATTTTATTTTTTTCTTCATCTAGGTCACAGGAAGTGTTCCGCCAGGCCATGTCCACTCCCTCCATACGTCTGGAAGTGGTTCCCATGGCCAACAAACCGCGCTACGAGAAAAGCCTCATCGGTCAACTCTTCACCGCCGACGGCAAAGTCATCCCCGCCAAGGCCAAGGGTAGCCCCCTAGTGGTGCGCGCTAGAACTGACCCCCAACCAGCAGAGCCCAAACCAGAGCCCAAACCCAACCCCAAACTGGAGGTGCGTCGACAACACTCACGTTCAAAGACCCTGGAACCTGCTCGTATTAACACCCCACCCATGGAGCTACTGTCTAGGCACAGCTCCCTGGAGAGAGGCACCCCATCGCCCACAGCTAGGCCAGCCAGCAACTCCCCTACCCCCCCTAGACCTCGCAGCCAAAGCCCCCTCACAAGCAAGAGCCCGGTGCTTCAGCCCGGTGTGACCAACCTCACCAGGAGGGGTGGCAAGAGGATAAAGATTGACCTGAAGAAAGGTAAGTGAGCTAATGTTGCATTATGGGAAGTGTAGGATTAGATGTTTTTTTTAGTAGCTTAAAGGACTACAAGGGAGGTCAATTCTACCTAGAGGCCCTTTTTTCCCACCATTACATTCATGTCGTATTTTTTCTTTCTTTCTCTTATATATATCAAAATCCTGAAATATTTTGAGGCACTGATGATGACAGGATGGAATAGTCGTTTACTTTCAAGATTTTTAAGTTTCTTAAAGTCTCTTTTGTTTATCTCTTTTTGTGTTAAGAATGGTGTCTTGTAAGCCTTTTTTGGGCTGGACATGACACAATAATAAAATTAAATCAAATCAAAATCAAACTCAAAATAGTCCCTTTGAAAAGCTCTACACTGCTGAGAGCAGATTTGAGTCCATATTGGAAATCCATTGTGAAGATATTTTTCCATTCCTTATCTTGCGGGGGAATAACCTTACACAGTGTCTGGTTTTCTCTGCTTTTTCGATTTTTAACCCCAGACTGAATGCTGTCTGGCTTCCCACTGCCTTATGTCATATCCCTCTAAAACACACCAGCTGATGTGTCGATAAGAAACCTGTAGTGTTTGGGCCAATTGAAAGCATGGCTGACATAGGGCTACGCACACACGCACATGCACACACACACACACACACACACACACACACACACACACACACACACACACACACACACACACACACACACACACACACACACACACACACACACACACACACACACACACACACACACACACACACACACACACACACACACACACACACACACACACACACGCACATTACAGGTAACCAAAGAAAAGGATAGAAGAGATTGGGCCACTCACTCTCCAGCTCCAAAGCCCCATTCTCCGACAATTTTATTGTTAGTTTCTTTCTTTTCCCTGGCACCTTTTCATCCCTCCATCCTTCTTTTGTCGCTCCTGTATCCTTCTATCCCTTTCACTCGATGCAAAGGAGGGATATTATGGGGTTTCTAACACCCTCTCCCTTGGCAACAGGCTCCTTTCTCTGCGTGATTGACAGGCGGCGAGGTTTTAGGTGCGCTAATGTAGGGCAGGCAGGGGCTTAGCTCGCAGACCAGATAGCATCGCTCACCGCCTTTAGTATGCCACGCCGGCTTTGCTCTGCCTAGACAGACAGACACACACACACACACACACACACACACACACACACACACACACACACACACACACACACACACACACACACACACACACACAGAGCGTGGCACATTTCACTCATGGCTTGGGGCTTGCGAGGCCGTGAAAAAGGGAGAGGGTGGAGGCTCTGGGGGTTGATGTCTTATGCTTGTGTGTGTGTGTGGCCTCAGAAACACACACACACACACACACACACACACACACACACACACACACACACACACACACACACACACACACACACACACACACACACACACACACACACACACACACACACGTACATTTATACACACAGTTAAACCTAGGCCCACACCCATAAGGAAAATCTTTGTGGAAAGCACGTTGCTTCCCTGAGGTGGGAAGCTAGAGAAGGTAATAATCTCTCTCAGGTTCTTCTCTCTCTCTCTCTCTCTCTGCCCCCCACCTTTCCTCCCATCTTCTCCCTCTACCTCCCTTCAGGAGCCAGCGTTCAGCCCGCTCACACGTGAAATTAAAGGCAGAGTCTGTCTAATCCGGCTAGGGGAGAGAGAGGAGCCTTTTCTCGGCAGCTCAGGCAACAAAAACCCCCCCAGAGGAAAATAGGCACTTAAACAGTAGTTAATGTGGAGGAAGATGCTAAAAAACCGCAGACAAGGTTCCTGTGGCACAGGAGAGGAGACGGAAAACTCAATGGCAGAAGTGGAGTAGATTGAAAAGAATAGGAAGAGCAGATGGAAAAATTCAATTAAAATGAAATCAAAAAGTCGTAAAATTAATAAATTGGAAGTCTGGTCTGCATAGGGGCATAGGGATCGATGGCCCTAATGCACACTGTGTGACCAAGGCTGCTTCATTTCCTCATTAACAGGCACAGAGGGTCTGGGCTTCACCGTGGTAACGAGAGACTCCTCGGTCCACGGCCCGGGGCCCATCCTGGTCAAGAACATCCTGCAGCGCGGGGCAGCCGTCAAAGATGGCCGCCTGCAGCCTGGAGACCGCATCCTGGAGGTGAGACTGATACCTGTGTCCCTGCGTTCCAATACCCATACTTCCGTGCTATTTAGTATGGTAGAAAAACAGATTTAGGATGTCCCAACTCTTGTGGTCAGATTTAGCATGCTTAAAAATACCCGGATGTCTACTACATGCGGCAGAGGTTTTTAGTGTTGAAATCAGCATGCTATTTGGGCGATTCCGACCCACAATCCAGTGCGCCCCGGAAGTGACGTGACATCGACGGAGCCTCTGCATGAAAACAACCAGTGATGCGACGAATATAAAAGAGGCAAGATCAAGGCATAGTGTTATGATGAAATAAATAAGTTAAAGTATATCCCAATTGTGTGCCTACTACATGATAACTAGATTATTTTGATGGTCAGATGTAGAAGAATAAGAAGGTATGCGATTTGGAAAGCAGCCTATCTGAATCATCAGCATTATCCAATAGAGCGCTGTGGCACCCCTGCTGGCTCAACTGAGTAATTGCACACGCATCCTTTCCACAATTAAACAGCATTAATGTCACGGTCACATAAACAAACACTCAACTAGTACAATACTAATATGTATGATTGCAGAAATCTCAACTAAGGTTAAAGTTTGAACACTTCAAAGGCATAAGTGTCTTATGTGCGTTCCTCTACAAGTGCAGTTGGATACGTGTTAGTGGAGTAGTGCCAGTGGATAATGCACTCTACTCCAGCTTGTTTTTTTCTCCGGCTTTAATCTACTCCGGCTTGTTTTTTTCCTTCTGTGTGTGTGTGTGTGTGTGTGTGTGTGTGTGTATGTAGGTGAACGGAGTGGACATGGCAGGCCGTAGCCAGGAGGAGCTGGTGGGCATGCTGCGCAGCACCAGGCAGGGGGAGAGCGTGTGTGTGGTGGTGGCGCGGCAGGAGGACATCTTCCTGCCCCGCGAGCTGGTAAGAAAGAGGGGGAATACACACACACACACACACACACACACACACACACACACACACACACACACACACACACACACACACACACACACACACACACACACACACACACACACACACACACACACACACACACACACACACACACACACACACACACACACACACACAAGACACACACACACACACACACACAGAAACAGAAACACAGCCTGTCCAAACCTCCACAGTGTGCCTTCTTTATGCTCCTTAGTACTGTCCGTCATATTTTTACTGCTTTTGTTCAACATTTATCTTCATTTTGCTTTTTTCTGTCAACCCCTCTCTCTCTCCCTCTCTTTTTCCTTCTCTCTCAATTAAATTCAAAAACCTTTATTCGCATGGCTTTTGTAGTAAACAGATACCAAAGCATTACAGATATTGCAAATATTACAATTTTTTTTTTACAAATGACAACAATCAGAACAACCCCCTTCCCCATATTGCAGGATTATAAAACAACATGTTCATACAATATATGTAAAAATACATAAAATAGTACACTTGAATTATTGCCACACCAAATAATGGCAATGATAAGAAATGAATAAAGGTAAAATAGAGATGTTTTAATTCATCTAAAGAAAAGCTTCTAAAATCTAATAGGGGAGAACGGGGTAAGTAGGCACACTTTTTACTCTAGTGAGAATTGCTCATCACCAAAACATCTGTCAATAGCCATTCCTACATTAAATTGAAGCTTAAGGTGTTGGCTAGAAATGTGTGTCTCTCTTTTTTTCCAAATTATTGTAATGAAGAAGTAATTTACCATCAAAGACACTCTGACACATTGTGACAACCAACCCCATCAAGGGGTCGGTTGTCACACACTATGGGGTTGTTTGTCACAATGTTATCTTAATGGGAAAAATCTTAAAAAGAAGGCAAGGAGGCAGAACCAAATTTGAATGTTTAATTGCATTGTCAAGTTGACAAATAGGCCTACATAACGTTCTGTAGCCTTGGCAGCTGGTCTAGTTTGGGATGCACTGGGTTGTTTTGATTTTGTTGCCCTTTTTTCTTTTGCTTGCTAGCTGCCTTTTTCTGCTCTATTCTTTCCTTCTCTGGGGTGTCAGTGAGGATACAGCTTGACAATTTATTTCGTTATTGGGTTCCTTTTCTGGCTGCAGCCTTGAGATAACATGTGACAACCAACCCCCCAAAAAATTTGACGACCAACCCCAACTTGAATTTCTTGCTAGCATCAAGGCCAACAACCATCTGACAACTAATTAGCTTGCTAACCACAATCTAAACTATAGTTTACCCTTCACACTTTCTGAGGGTAACAAGTGTTTTGTTATAAACCCATTGTGTAAAAGCCTAGAAGAAATATACTGAGAAGCAAAATATTTTGAATTTGACATGAAAAACACAAAACATCCTCTCACCTGAAATGCAGCTGTCTTCCTCCAAGGAAGTCTATGTATGTGACCTCTGATCCCAATTCTGGACCTTTTTTATATCAACATTTCAGAGCTAGCGCGCTCTGGTGGCGAGATATAACGAATGTGACATCCAACCCATGTGACAAATTACCCCGTTCTCCCCTAATTATGAAAAAACTGTGATTTCATTAATCATTGTTCTCTCTCTTTCTCTCTCTCCCTCTCTTTTTAACATTTCCTACACATTCTGTCACATTTTTCCTTTTTCCCATCCCAAAGGAGCAAACTTCTTTTAAGTGGCCTTTTTTTTGCCTATAAACACCACCCATGGACGTACACACAGGGCACGCTCCAGCCCTTCCTTCCCTTTACTATACTTTGGGTTTGTTGACACAGCCATTGTCAGAGGAAGTCACACTGCACACAAGCCACCGGTCGCTATGCGCAGGAAAAACATGCGAGCGTGCCCCAAACATCGGGTGTTAAGTGACCGTGTACCTGCCGGAGTCAAGGGGTCAGCTTCAAGGCCTGGGCATCCTCAAGGGGGACATTTCATCAATAAACACACACTGTTTAACACACACACACACACACACACACACACACACACACACACACACACACACACACACACACACACACACACACACACACACAGAGACACCGACAGACACAAACACAATGAAAGTTGGCCCCATGAAAGCTCGGTGTCAACTTATGTTTTCAACCGCACACTTCCATTTTTCCCCCCTCTGTCCTCTGTGGGTTATTTTTGATAATTCCCTCTCCATTCCCTCTTCAAAGAGCTTGGAGGAAGAGACGCAGGGCTTTGTAGTGACTGATGCATATTCACACCTAGAGTGGCGGCACACACACACACACACACACACACACACACACACACATGCGGTCGTGCACAGACAAACACATCAATACCATCTTTTAAACAGCCCGAGTTGCTGCATCCGAAAATAGTTGGCCCTCATAAACGGCCCCGCATATCTTGGCATAACAAGTGCACTTTGAAGAGCCCTCCACATTCTTCATCTCACAACACTGCTTGCTTGTATTTGTGCTTCAGAGACTGAAAGGGGGAGGGCTTTGGGGAAAGATAGAATGGGAGAGAGAGAGGCTTCGCCCCTGTCTTTAGGCCAGGGCTGTTGAAGTTGTTGTCGATTGCCCCAAGAGATCTGGCCCTTATACCAGCAACCTATCCTCAGACCTTTAAATAGGGTTTGATGATGATCCCCTAAGCGCGAACACACACACACACACACACACACACACACACACACACACACACACACACACACACACACACACACACACACACACACACACACACACACACTGCTTCTGCCTCATTGCGTTTAGTTAGGTAGACCCTTAAAAAGAAAAATCCAGATGCAGAAACTTCCAGAGAAAGTTTGTCGTTTTTCAAGTAGCAGAATGACCACCTGCAAACACGCACACTCACTCACTCACGCACGCACGCACGCCCGCCCGCCCGCCCGCCCGCCCGCCCGCCCGCCCACACACACACACACACACACACACACACACACACACACACACACACACACACACACACACACACACACACACACACACACACACACACACACACACACACACACACACACACACACACACACACTACGCACACACACACCCTACACAACTGCTTCCAGTCACATCCCAAACCTTTCTCTGTAAATCTCCACCCTACTGCAAAAGACAAACCGAAAAAGATATATTTTCCTTTATTTTTGTCTTCCCTCTCTCTCTCTCTCCCTCTCTCTCTCTCTCTCTCTCTCTCTCTCTCTCTCTCCCCTCTCTACCCTTGCCTGCTTTTTAATTGCTCTGCTCTTTTTTCCGACTGCCTGTCGAGCAGTAAACTGTAGCGTTGAGTTTGTGGCGCGCTAGCTAAGGAGCGCAGGGCCCTGCAACAAAAGATTGTAATAATGATGATGGAGACGCATTAAGTCTGCGTGGCCATCTGCCTCTCCTGCCGTTACCATAATGTTTGTGCGTGTGTTTCCGTCTGTGTGGGTGAATGCCTATGAATATGTATTGTTCCAGGGGCTATAAAATCTTGTAAAAACTGCCTTTTATGTATCCACACCATGTCTGGTCATATTTATCAGATCCATTTCATTATGCGCCGTTGCTGCTAGACAGATAAAGAATCTACAATATCCGCTTATTGCATATATTTGGCTTTTTTGTAACAAAGCTATCATTTCTGCTGGGAACATTTTCATCCAGCTGAAGGCATTCAAGTGATACTGGATTTATTTTAATCAAGACGCAATATAATTTTTATTTTTTTTAGATATAAGGGGGCATTTCTTACTCATTTTTAATGATATGCTCAGTATGCAGTGAGGGAGGGAGGCTGTATGTTTACCTGTTGGAATTAACTTTATTTCCTCACTGTCCCTGAAGGTGGTGCAGTAGCAAAGACCCCGTCTCTGCTCTGTGGTTCAATCCTTAAAACGGCCTCTCTCCTGTCCTCTCTACTACACATAGAAACACCTACAACAACTATGAATGCACTTTTTCATCCATGAAAAGTTGTCAACAGATTAAAGAGGCTTGGTTAACATAGCCCTGTTTTGGTTGGATAAACCCAATTTTTAAAAGTAGAATTCTCACTATTGACCCTGCTCTCCAACAGAAAATGAAAAGAACCTAAAAAATATGCCAGTTTTGCCTCAAATTATAGAAGAAATCTCTCGACCATTTCATCCTGACCTTGTATGTTGTGTGCCTGCAAGGTGTTCTCACAACATACAACTTCAAATTCCAATTTGTTCACCATTGAAACCGACAACTGTGTAGAACCCAACTTTTTTTTCCATTATTGTTTAACCAGAGGCCGTATTGAGGCATAGCTGTTCTTCGGGCTAAACGCTATCATCAGCATAACATTGCCAATCACAATGCCACCACGATTATGTTTAACAGCTAACGTTGACAACTTTCACCATATTTTACTGTGTTAGAACTAAACACAAAGCGAAGTTGAAGCTGATGGGAGCAGATTTAGATTAGGAGGAATCTGGTCATAAACCAAAGTTTTCTGGACAACTGTAATTTCCACTGTGAATCAACGTGGATATGTGCACTACATTTACACATTTTTTAGAAATACATTTAGAAAAGATTTAGAAGTACAGCACACTCAGTAATGCTGTTTCTTCAGTGAGGATCACAGGGAGACTTAGAGATCAACTCAGCTAAACAAAAGCATGGTCAGAATTCAGTGTGTTTTGCCTGTTTGCCTGACACAGCATTTTAAGACCAGGGGTCATCTGACTAAAAGGCCCTGTTTCTGTCCCCCTCGGCAAAAATCTTGCTGCCAGCCTACACGATTTATATTCTCCGCTTAAGCATTCATACTGTTTCCTTATCTCCCCTTGTACAAGTAAAGTCGACTTTACGAGAGGAACTGGCTTTAACTGCTAATAGATTTGTTTCAATAGAGAAGGTATTGATGTTTGACGAGTGGAGCGCTGCTCTGTGAAAGCCCTCGGTAGGCAAAGCTGGTCTCTTTCAGTAGAAATAATACACAATAAAGCGTGCAGATTAGCCTCATTATTAGGATACAAAAGGGGACGCTTTTTCACGCCCCATGACACACACACACACATACACACACACACACACACACACACACACACACACACACACACACACACACACACACACACACACACACACACACACACACACACACACACACACACACACACACACACACACACAGACAGACACACATTCTCAAAGTAATTAAAAAGTGATAACTTCTAATCACAGTTTCTGTCCCTGCGTCAGCGTTCCTGCGTCTTCGATGCTCATTATTACTCAAGGCCTCGCTTTGTTTCAGAGATGCAGAGATGAGGAACTGCTTTTGTGATGTGGAGAGTTTTTTATGTGTGTGTGTCTGTAAATTACCCACATTCAGTTTGCCAAGGACAGGATGGAGGGGTCACTCTGCACATGGTTGACCCTTAGTTGCCAGCAAACCCCTATAGACCAGCAAGCTCACAGGAAAAAGAGGTTATGTCAGACACAAAAGTGACTTTGCTGTGTCGCTATTGTCTCCTCAGTCATCCTGTCATATTTTTTATTTTATCGTCTGTCCCTCTCTCCCTAAGATAACATGAGGACATTTCAAGTGCCACAGCAGCAAAAGACAATAGTTCAAATAACAGATTAAAAAAGTAGCAGTAAGGATGCTAAGTAAAATTAAAGCCAAGCCAAACAGTAAAAAAAAGCTGATGCTTAAAAGTTAAAGATATAGTGCGTTACTTCACTGTTGTGTCACACTCAAGCCATCGCCAAAGGAGTCGACACAAAGTTGATTAAGCTCCACAAAACGCTCTCTGCGTTTCTCAGTATGGCAGCATTTTACAAACTGGTGTCACCACCCGACACGGAAGCACCCACGAAATGTCTGTTGTTGATCCTTCTGCTAAGAAAAAACCTGCATGTACTGCAACAAAAGTTACGCACTATATCTTTAAAAGTAAAATAATTCTAGCTAACCGTTAAAAAGTAACCAGAACAGTCTTAACGCTCAAGCCCTTCTATTCTTATCACTCTCCCCCGCCCCTATCTCACCAGTTATCCCTCCATCAGTCATTTTGCATTCCTTTCTCTTGGGTGCGCGAGGTAAAGGTGTGTAGCTGCAAAGAGGCGAGACATTAAGGCGATTAATTGGCAGCTCCGGCGAGCGCGGCGAGATCTCATCTTAATTGAATGTCGCTCTCACTGCTAATCCCGACCGCTTTGAAACCCCCCGTTTAGAAATCCTCAGTGACAAAAGGCTCTGTGTGTAATCGCTGTGTATGCCCCCCCTCTCCCCCCCCCCTGCTCTACGCCACCCACCCTGGGGTAAGAAAGAGCTCCCTTTTGTCTCCTCATTTGGGTGTTGAAGAGGGTGGTCTCTCTCCCAGCTAAAAGCTTGTTAAAGAGCTATTGCTGAAGGGCTTACGGTGTGTGTGTGTGTGTGTGTGTGTGTGTGTGTGTGTGTGTGGTAGGGGGGGGTCGCAGAGTGGAGCCAAGGGGTCTCAGCCACCCCTTGGGACGCAATCTGCCCCCAAGGAAAAGGGCATTAGAGAAGGATATTGGACCGTGTGTATGTGCGCCTGCCTTTTAGACCACCACTGAGAATCACTTGGTTGTGTAAATAGAATTTGAATCCGCAACTGACTGAGATAAAAAAAAAGATTAAAGATGTTGAGTTTGTTTGACTTTTTTTATAACTTCTTCCAAACTTGCATTCTCTGCAGATGCCTGCTGTGCACCGATAATGGCCACCTTCAACCCTCCGTGTGTGTTATTGCAGCGACATCACAGACTAGTATTAAAAAAACCTCCCAGGTTGCCATTCCGAGTCTTCTCAAGTGTCTCTCAGGCAGGAAGTGGCGGATTGTCTTTGTAATTCCTCTCGGTTTTTAGTAACAAAACAGCTCTGAACGGCCTTGTTGATAAAAATAAGCCCCAGACTGAAAGCCTCCTTTCAAACCGAAATAGAAAATAGTTTCAATGATTTTTAAAGGGCGCGTTTGGCTCGATTTATCCCGTTTATGAGCACAGCCTGAAATATGTTTTTTATTCTTTTTCAGCAGAGCCAATATTAGGTTTGTTTTTCATTGTCACATGCAATGAAGCAGCAGTCTTCATCGGTGATGAAATTCTACCTTTTCCGGTTCCCTCCCAACAGTGCTCATGTAAATGTATTTAGAACTTGGAAGAGAGCAAGTCGTGGACCATTATGGAACAGTGTTTAAACATGAAACTTTGCAACACACACACACCCACACACACACACACTAAAAACTGACTTGAGTCTTGTGTGCGGCTGTTAAACTTTTTTCAAACAAACATTATTTGCATATTCATGAATTCCAGATTCCTTTTAATGAGGGAGAAGGCACTTGGTTGTGTTGAAAATTCACATCAGACACAATTATGTCTTTATTATTCTCAGGGAATTCTGAATTTAAAGTCAAATATGTTCTTACGTTTTTGGGGGTCATTTATGCCTTTTATTATAGAGTTAAGTGAGAGAGAGATACTGTCAGGAATAACATGCAGTATAGTTCAGCACTTCAATCCATAATTAATAGGCACTCATCTGTTGTCTGCTTTAATAGTCAAAGTGTAAGCAGCCAGCACTAAACACAGTGTGTCACATCTCTTTAAAACCTTCCGAGTTTAGCTCCTTTTTACCTCCATGGGTCAAGGAACTGAGCAGCCATATTGGCTTTAAAGGGAAAGTCCAGTATTTTTTAAGTGGATTTGTATGGGGTACTTAGGCATAGTTACCTTATGGAGATGGTGATCAGTGCATCACTATAGGGAGTTTGGGGGAGACTTTGCTGTAGCAGAAGTCAGCATTGTACTGTTGCAGAGAAAACACTTTTTGTCCACATACGCAAATGCTTAACCTAAATCATAAATATCCCTTCAATTGTATGCTTAACTGAGATTTAATTCTGACAGACAAATTCCAAACGTGACATCACATTCAGCGACAAGCGAAAGGTGCCTGACGTAAGGTGTAGCAATCCAGTTATAGCGACCCAGATCTTTTAAAGCTGTGAAAAAAACCGCTACATGTTGTTTAATGTATAAGCATAATTCCTACTAAATCTACCAAGATTTTTTTTCTCTCTTTATTAGACAGAGGGGACTTTGAGCAGCTTTTGTCTCCATTGTTTTTTTTACTGAACTTATTCAATGCGGAGCTATACGTTCAATCTCAAGAAGGAAAACAAATATATGTGTGGACACGTTCATACACTCATAACCTTCATCTCTTCTTTTTAAGAGTGGTTGATATGGGTGACTGAACCCTGGCTTCCTCGCACTAAATTTTTTATCCATTCGTCTTATAATGAAGGACATTTTCTCCAGTTTTTTTCTATTTTGTTACCTTTTGTCTCCCTCCTTCTCTCTCTCCTCCATCCCCTCCTCCAGTGCCCTGGTTTGCCTTTGCCACGGTCATTTTCCTCACATTAAATAGCATTGGGTGAGTGGGTGAAATATGCAGGGGGGAAAAAAGACCTGTAGGAAAGAAGAGATGGAACCCCCCTGAGGCTGCGGAGGAGGAGGAGGATGAGAAATAGAGAGATGGAGAAGATACAGATGGAGAGATTAGGATGAAATGTAAAGAGGGGAGGAGGTGGAGTGTGAATGAGAAGAAGCGGCTATACCTCGGGGATGGGTTATTACTTTTAAATGCTCGTCTGCACCCCTTCTTTCTCTCTCTCTCTCTCTCTCTCTCTCTCTCTCTCTCTTTCTCTATCTCTCTCTCTCTCTCTCTCTCTCTCTCTCTACCTCCCCCACTGTGCTCCAGGAGGGAGGTATAAAAAGGTTATTATGTTTCCTTTAGAAATACCTCGCTCTCTCCGTCTGCGCCCTTTCATCTCCAAATGGAATAACATCTCGATGGCGGCTTCCTTCTCTTTTCCTCACTACTACACCTCCATCTCTTTTCCAGGATGCAACACCTGCTCTTCTCTTCCTCTTCCCCTTTCTATCTCTCACTGTCTCTATATTTCCTTCCCCCAGAGCCTTATTCCATCTGTATTTCTAATCCATCTCCATTTTTATTTTATTTTTTGAGCATAATCAGTATGATGTCGTAGCATGCGTTATCAGTCAGTCCATTAGATATGTTCCTCAATTGTCAGCCATCGTGCATATCAGTCTATTTTTTAAAGTAGGTATCTGGTTTGTAGATAGACAGGTTTCAAAGACAAAACAAAATCTTCAATATTGTTTTAAGGTCACCCATTATGCAACATGCACTTTTTCCATGTTTTTTGAATGAGTGAGGGTTTTACTAGAGACTCCCAAAATATGAGAAAAACAAGCCTCTTTTTTTTCTCCACCCTTCTGAAAACATGGGTTCAAAACACCTCTTGTGACATAAAGGGAGAAACCAGCCCACACAACCTCCATTACCAACCTAACATAGCACTACCTCCACCTGTGATACGCACACCCTCAGATACAATTGAATCTCGGCCAATGAGGGCAGACTGGGCTTTTTGGAAGGCGGGGCTTAAAGAAACAGGCTCTACAATGGAACGACAAAAAACTGACAAGTAGAAAACCCAAATTGCTATCTTTGAACCTGGAAAAATGAGCATAACATGTGACCATTTATAAACCCTGTCTCTCTTTCTGTCTCTGTCAGAAAGGTGAAGAGGCCGGCAGCCTGGTGTTGGAGGACGGCAGGGAGCAGCTGATGTACGAGATCCCCCTGAACGAGACGGGCTCGGCCGGCCTGGGAGTCAGCCTGAAGGGAAACAAGTCCAGAGAGACCGGGGAGGACCTGGGCATCTTCATCAAGT
>NC_137228.1:9235821-9293321 GCF_949987685.1 Ammodytes marinus
TGCCACGGCACGCTCGATAACGCACACACTCACATGGACGCACACAGCCAGCGTTATAGGCAGACACGAAGCCGCACGCCAGACCCAGTTTACAGGCGAGAAAGCTCTCAGAATAATAGCTACACTGACAACATTAGAGCAATGGCTGGGCAGATGTATGGAGAGAACACACCCATTCAGAGCAGGATACCCACACACAGCAGCCCTCACACTAACACACACGGTTACACAGAGAGATATCATGTTGACACTCACTCGCATAACTACTCGCACAACAGGGCCATCACTAGACACCACCGGCTACAGCTGTCCGGTGGGCTCTGACACTGTGTGTGTGTGTTTGTGTGTGTGTGTGTGTGTGTGTGCGTGTGCGTGTGCGTGTGGGCTTGCAAAAAGGGGTGCAAGTGACATTGTGGCTGCAAATTAAAAACATAGTAAAGCTCTTGCATGTGGTTTTAAATATTTCTCTTACCAACTTCAATCACTGTAAAATTAAATCCATGATGTTCTATTTTGAATGAAATTATAAAGAAAAACGTCACCTTTTCCAATTCTGCCAATCCAAATCCTTCATGTGTAAATATGTAAAAAAAAAAAAAAAAATGTAATGATTGATGGTGTGGTGGACGCATATTAATCCGGTTGAAAGCTTTTCCCCCCTTTGCCAACGCCACTAACTGTCATTAACTTGTAGCTCTCTTTTTAAAATATCACCCATAAACTCCACGCAACACTAAATTCTTCACCATGTGCACCCTCCTTTCTGTCACATTTGTTCAAACTCACTTAAAATTAGCTGTAACTCACACCCTTTTTTTTCTTCGTTTCTCGTCAAACCAATTGTTTTTTTTATCTACACACTGTAAAGGCTTAATCTGCTCTTTCCTTTTTTAACTAATTGTGTAGTTTGTTTTGCATTGACTTTTCCTTGTATTTTTTAAAAAGCGTTGGTGCTCTTGCTTTTCTGTCTCACACCTGCCTGTCTCTTCTCTGTTTTAAATAAAGCTAATCTAAAGCCTCCTGCATGCCTGTCTGCTTGTGTCTCTGTTGGGGTTTCTCTGGCTACCTTCTCCTTGGCTCCTCTCCTCCTGTTTATTAAACAAAATGTTTTCTTTTTTTCCTGCCTGCTTGCTTTAACCTATTGTTTCTCACTCCCAGCAAAACAAAAAAAAAACAGGACGTGTTTCAGAAACTGTGCCACCACTGAAGACTCCCCACTAGGAAACATTCAAAACCAATCAGGACCAAAAGTGTGAATTAGTTCTCACACCAAATATATTCATATATAGTCATATATTCACAGCCGTATGGGGTATAATGAACAAATATCAGCAATTCTTCACAAGAGTAGAATCAGTATTCGTGAATACTCTATGTAGTTGTGAACACATTTCCCTTTTCAGATGTGATACATGTGTTAAAAATATCCGACTGCACACATTGCGTTGACTTTTGCTTATTCTTACATGTTTGCCCTATTGTGTGTGTGCTGTTGTTGAAAGAAACCTGATCACATGAACTTCCAAACAAACAAAAAAACAAACAAAAAAGTGTCCCTTGTCTTAGGCAGTTTCTTTATTCCTTGTAAATACAATCACAAAGTCACACACTAAGTTGGTTTTAAATAAAATGCTTGAAAGGAAGAACATGTTCCCGGATGGATGGACTGATGACGATAGTGAGTATGACAGACGGTGAAAAAATAGCTGTTTGTCAGTGAAGTCTGTCTATTCAGCTCCATGTTGAACCATGACTGATAATTTCAAAAGCTCATAAAGATGAGGTTTTTTCAGCAGATGCTTAGTTATTGTGTGTGTGTGTGTGTGTGTGTGTGTGTGTGTGTGTGTGTGTGTGTGTGTGTGTGTGTGTGTGTGTGTGTGTGTGTGTGTGTGTGTGTGTGTGTGTGTGTGTGTGTGTGTGTGTGTGTGTGTGTGTGTGTGTGTGTGTGTGTGTGTTTGTGTGTTTGTGTGTAAGAGAGGCTGTTATAACGTGAGGGTCAGTGGGTTTACTGCCATTGACCTGCCTCATTGTGGCATTTACATCTCATTCGCCCATTGAGTGGGGTGTGTTTAAGTTAAACCAAGCCTACAGACAAATGCTATCAAAGCCAGTGCTAAGTTCAGCGCATATCTGCCTAGTCCTCCTCCTGTCATCACTAAAACAGACTGTCTGGTGACACCGTGGGTCAGCGGCATTAAAAACAAGCGCTCCCTCAAGCAAAACTCCCCCCTAAGTCCCTCAGCGCCCCTCTTTACTGTCAATGTCTAGAGCTTGTTTTCCATTAGTGCTAGGCAATATGACCTAAAATCTTAATCACACGTACGTAACATACAATTGATATGAATGAAAATATTATTTTGTTCTTTAAATACATATGCATTAATGTATATTTTATTCTTAAAAAAATGGCAGAATTGACCCTCCCAGCAGCATCACCTGCACTCTTTGAGTAGTGCTACTTAGCAAATGTTAGCACACAAACTTGACCAGCTGATAGTAAGCATAGTAAACATTATACATGCCCCTTTTGTAGACACCAAACTTTTCAGTATGTGCAACCAAAAGTATAATGGATCGTTGACATTTGTGTCCTTTCTTACTTATTTATACTGCCAACTTTCACTGCCTTAATCATCCCCATATCCCTAACAAAACATAATTGGAGCACCACACTGAAATCCTAACTTCTTTATATTTCTGTCAGTCATGTAAACTTTCGGTAGTAAACCTCTCATTCAGGTTAACGTAGTAGCGTACAGGTAAATGACAAACAAATACGGATAATATTAATACAGTGGACAGATAGAAATTATTAATGGCCAGCTAGCTACTCAAATCAAAGAGAAAAAGACCACACTATTTGTGTTTTTTTTTGCACTTACATCCTGATCCAAGGGTTGTGTGGATGGGGTGGGGTGGGGTGGGTGACACAGTAGGGTGAATCAGGGGCTAAGCCTATTGTATCCAGCTGTAGGTTTGGACTGTCTGGGTGGATGATAAACCCCCCTTTTTTAACTTAGATATCTGCCTGCCCAGGGTGCTTCAAAAGCCTCAGGCAACTCCTCAGTTTGTGGAATGGATGGATGGATAGATAAAAAGATAGATAGATGAATGCATGAGCCACGATGTGATTTATGTGTGACTGGCACATGCAGACGAGCTGTCAGAAAATTCATGGCAAATTCATAATGCACACAGATATATGAGCTCAAAAGTGATTGACAGCTACGATGTGGCGACAAATTAACATGTATGGTAGCTGCTAATGATACCCGCGGGACTCTGTGTGACATTGTGAAAACACACCCATACCCAATACACTTTGATATGACACAAATATTAGAACACCTCTCAGCTCCGTTCATCGTGTTAGGATTATTATTTTTTTATCATGGTTAAATAAGTGTAAAGTGTGTGTGTGTGTGTGTGTGTGTGTGACAGCTGTAGCTCCCATCTCTTTGACCACAAAAGGGGTCTTTCATCCTCCCCAGCTGCACCAGTACTTCCAGTCCCTATCTCAATCTGCGAGGTGGGGGTTCTTTGTAGTGCTGGATGGCAGGTTTGGATAACATGGCTGTCAGCGCTTTCAGCCTTATCTTAATGACTGTGTTTTCATTGTACACATGGAGAGAATCGCCTTTTCTTTTTTTTAAAGTCTCACACAGTGTTGGAACGACAGAGACTTACAATTGTAAAAATCATTATATTCTTATAATTCCACGTTCCACAGTATGATATGACTTAGATAAAAAAAACACATTTCTTCAAGATTGTCAACTTCCTCTTTGTCAAATGAAAACCAAAATCCCCCCCCCCCCCAAAAAAAAAACTGGCCTTCATATGTTGATGGATGTTCCTACTAAACAAAACATCAAACTTAAATTAAGCAATACAAACTTTCTCTTCTGAAAAGATGACAAATTTCTTTATCATTTATGATCAACCTGACTATTTTTGCACTATTTTGTTCACTCTTCTAACTACAGTGTAGTCAAAAACCCCTTAGAGAATTGCTCTAAATATGCTCCGATTTCCTCAAAAAGCTCAGTTGCCATATGCCTAACCTGTTTTACAGTTCTGTTTTGGTGTCAAAGCCATCAGATTTTCGACAATAAAAATGCTCTGAAAAATGTCCAATTAATGTGTTAACTGTCCGGAAGACTTATTGTTTGAAGCACCAATTTGTACAACGCCACCAGCTATGGGAATCATACATTTGATAGGAGGGTGGATAAAAACTAAAGATTTTAAAGTTGGAGTCTGATATTTTTCATGGTTTCCTGATTTCCCAAAATATATATTTATTCTGTATTCTTGTAAACAAAAATACCTTAAAAAACATTTGTCCAATCCTTCTGGTTAATAAAGAAAGTGATCTATGAGGCAACATCATCAATATTTTATAAAAAAGGAACACCTTTTTGCTTAGATATGCACACGCCCCTTGAAATAACTAATTTTGTCTCCCTTCATCTCTTTGTGTGTGTGTGACAGGAGCCATGGGGCCACAGTGCCAACCAAGGGCCCCCAAGACCCTCTAGACCACCCAACGGGGAGCCTGTCTCCAACGGCGGTGGTGAGTACACACACTCGAACGAAATCCCCCCACTGTGCATGCAATGTTTGTCCATTTTGAACCGTCAGATAGTCAACATTAGGCTTGGAGTGTTTGTGTACTCTTCCGTTATCTGCGGCTGAGTTTGTACACACAGTCATGTTTGTGTGTTAGTGTGTGTGTGTGTTTACCAATCGCCGCACAGCATGACACCCAATCCAACGCTTGTGACATTGTTTAAGGACACTGTAGCAGCCATCCCAATGCTTCATAAAGCATTTGCATTAAAGGACTTGTTCAAGCTTCTGTCTTTATATCTCCTGTCAATGTGGGTCCGCTGCACATCTATATAACGGCAGAAAAGAGAGTCATTAACTATGTTTTTTTTTCTTTTTTCGAATGCGACGCTCTCGCTTTTCATTTCAATATCTGACCTTGGAATCATTATAGCTGATGAAAGGGCTTCTAAGTGGGCCCTGATTTGCATACAGGGCTATTGTGTAGTACGTGTGCTGTCGTGTTATATGAGACGAGAAAAAATAATTGAAAGAAAGACGGCTAACAAACTGCTTTAAATTCATTCTTTATCTCTCTGTCTCACTCTCACCCCCCCTGGGATGCTGAGAGCTGGAGAATGCTTTTCTCGTGGAGACTGCCAGCTCTCCATCAGCATAGGCCTACTACTTATACATTAAGTATAAGTAGATTTCAACACAAAGGCATTTAAAGTGTGGAAATGATGCGATCCAGGGGTTTACAACTTCTGGAAGTTAGAATGATCCTCTGTATGAGAGGGTTTTTTGTTGTGTGTGTGTGTGTGTGTGTGTGTATATTGACGTAGAGCCAATGCTTCCTAAATGTCTGGCCTAGCTTAGCTGTGTATTGACTTCAGAGCAGCTTGTAATACTGTAAAAAAAAGTCGCTCTTGTCTGTTTACGTTCCTCTACCTCAGCCCTGTACCCGGCCAGTCACTACGGCAACAACAACCACGGCGACTATGATTATTACGATGAAGACTCGGAGCAAGGCGACTTCCCCCCACCGCCCTCCCCAGGCGCTGTGGAGGAAATGAATAGAGAGTTACCATTAACTCCCCCGCAACACAGGTAAACCCCACGATACACACACACACACACACACACACACACACACACACACACACACACACACACAGCCCCCGTGAGCACTCTATTAAACCACACACAGGGCCAGTTAGTTATTATATTCTAATGACACCCCTTAATATGGCGGCCGCTGTGTTATGAGATAAAGAAGAAGCCATTACACTGAATATTACAACGCACATATGCATTATTTAGCCTATACGGCCGCTAATTGCAATAGCCTATTTTGCATTCTACATTACTAATTGCAGTGATTGCGTAATAGAGTGTTTTCTGTTGGAGTTTAAGGGCTTAGAAAAGAGCTATATAATACTCAATGTTAGTAGCCTCCTTGGGGGGAAAAGCTGATTTTTAATAGCTTTAAACATACTTTTCAACCCAACCTTAACTCTTTAGGGTGGAAATCAACACACACAGCATAAAAACTATCTTATTAAACAAGACTTACTCCAGATTTTAGGGTCTATTGAGGAAAAAAGAAATTGAATAAATAGTAAAGGGTGTGTTTTGCACGATTCTGTCAACACTCCTCTTAGGCAGTATTTTTAAAACAAATCTGCATTGTGTGTGTGTGTGTGTGTGTGTGTGTGTGTGTGTGTGTGTGTGTGTGTGTGTGTGTGTGTGTGTGTGTGTGTGTGTGTGTGTGTGTGTGTGTACAGTTAGTCATGTGGTCCGAGTCAGAATCTGGCTTTGATGTCCTTGTTGTTGCCCTGTAACTTTAAATGGAGACAGTGTGTGCTATTGTTTCACTAAATAGCGCTGTCTTGGGAGAAGGAAATTGAATGATATGCTGTATGCGTGTGTAATTCTACTTTGTTATGATGATTCAACCAACAAGTCACTGAATTTTTTTATCTTTTATTTTTTTTTTACTTCTGGCTGAACCCAGTTTAAGAGTAAATACTAATCAATTGATTGATGGCTAAGTGATTGTGACCCGTTGTTTTTTTTTCTTCAGTGAGTTCCAGCAGAAGTCGCCTCACAAGAATGAAGCAGCTTTCTACGCCGACCGGCAGTTGGCCAATTACAAGGACAACGTGCCTCGCAACAGGGCGTCTAAGAGCATGGACCTGGGTTAGTACACACACGCACACACACACACACCTCAAACCTCTCCATCAAAAATAAAGAAGACACTTTTTTCCCCACCAGTCAACGTTCGAAAAAAGTATTTTCTGCGTGTCAAACATTACCAAACCAAGCCAAACACATGAGTCCAATGATGGACTCAGACTCCGTACGCACGCACGCACGCACGCACGCACGCACGCACGCACACACACACACACACACACACACACACACACACACACACACACACACACACACACACACACAAAGGCCACCCCAACAGCGATCACATGCCTCTTATCAGTACATTTCTTTGTTGTGATACGTCGCCCCCTCTTCTATTATCCCTTAGCCTTAGGGGGATTTGACCTCCGTGAACTCATAAACCCGGGGGCTTTCCGACGAACTGGCTTGAACACACATCGCCTGATCGTGTGTGTCTCTGTGTATGTGTGTGTGTCTGTGTGTACTTGTCTACGTGTGTGTCCCTTCCTATTTGTGTGTGTGAATGAAAGGCGTGAGGTTTCCAATCTCCCCGGCTTTTTTCTGTCGAGCGTATGGAAGGCAACAAAAAGACAGGGCTTTATTTCCTCGTATTAACCCAACTGACCCCTCTTCTCCTCCTTTTTCCCCAGTTTGTCTCTCCAGTCTTCTCTTCTTTCTTTATCTCTCACTTTTCTGACACATTTCCTAAATTTTTCTTGGTTTCCGAGGCCATTAGGGGCAATGTAAGTTCTCTTTTTCTTTTTAAATATCTATTTTTTTCTCAGCATCCCCTCCATCTTTGTTTACCCTCTGTTTTTCCCTTTCACAGTTTCCTGCCCAATCGAAAAGCAGACGAGTTCATTGCTGGCGCTCTCTTCTATCCATATAGCTTTCTGCTCGGCCTCTCTCTCTCTCTCCCTCCCTCTCTCTCTCTCTCTCTCTCTCTCTCTCTCTCTCTCTCTCTCTCTATCTATCTATCTCTATGTCTCTCTCACTCTCTCTCTCTCTCTCTCTCACTCTGTGATTTCCAATCGCGCTTCATTAGGCGCAGTGGATTGGCTATCTTCCCACGGCACACGCCTCCGCCACCCAAGCTGATTGGCTTTCATTATGGGCATAGGGTGGTCTGCGCACACACACACACACACACACACACACACTCTCTCTCTCTCTCTCTCTCTCTCTCTCTCTCTCTCTCTCTCTCTCTCTCTCTCTCTCTCTCTCTCTCTGCTCTATCCCATTGAGGACCCACTCCAATACCCACTGTTATACTGTATGTCTCTCCTCTTTGGCTTTCTATCCTCCACACTCCATTTCCTTATCTCTGCTTCCATTCATTCCTTCTCTCATTTAAAACCTCTGGAAACCTGGTCTACAATATATCTCAACAATCTTTTGGCATTTTCTTTATGCTTTATTGATGGTGTAGAGACATAGTTGAAATGGGGCAGAGAGGGGAGTGACATGCAGAGAACGACCGCGGGCTGGAATCGAACCCGGGTCAGCTGCTGGCCGAGGCCCATGGGGGGGACGCCCTACCAACTGAGCTAAGGGCGCCCCCATCTCAACAGTCTTTAACAAAAAATCTAAACATTTGAAAATAAATGTACATCAATAGTATATAACTTAGCTTAAAAAAACACTGCTTTTTTAGTGTATAGACTAGACCGTTTGACTGTGTGGGCGTGGCCGTATGAATCTGTCTCTATATTAAACGGTCATTGTTTATATAGAATGTTTTGGGTGGAGAACTGCCGTCATTTGTTCAAAATACTTATCGCGTAAGAAGAACCAGAACATAGCCCGCCCTCATTTAAACAGCATTTCTGTAAAGTTTATCAAACTTGAATGACAACATCTTTCATTTGGATTGATAAATATGCCTTAACTCTTTCCAGATGCCTACTATCACGCAACTGAGCTCTGTGTTCCCATCTACGATTATTTATTATCCTCAGAGCTTCACACATGTCAGTATGTACGATTACAAGCAACCCAGCTTTAGCCGCATCACAGGTTAGCTTTTATTAAACACCACTTGACAAAAAGAGGTTGAGCTTTCTCATATTGACCCCCAGATGCCTCTGCAAACAGTCTGTTGACTCAGAGCTTCCACTCACACACAGAGATCCACACCGACACACACACATGCACACACACCTGCCCCATGCTGAGGTGAACAGTGGCAAGCCCTGACACTTCTACAGCTGTAGTATTGTGTGTACTGTTATCCAGGTTGAATAATAAATAAATAAGCATATGACTATTTAACTGTACTCGATGTATTCTTTTTCTGCCCTAGCTCACTTCCAAAACCATGATCTGCCCGACTCCATGCTTCTACATACCATACACTTGTTATATAGTTCCATTATCCAGTAATAGAGTACACATATATAACACTATAAAAAGATGACTGGACTTTAATGTATATATCTATGTATACATTTTTGGCATGGAGACATATCTGGTTGCTGGCCATGCATACTTTTATCTGTCCTTAACAGAAAAAAAAGGAAGCAGAGACATGAGTCCAGGTAAAAAGTTTACCCCCAAAGACATTGACAGTATTCCATTTCTGTTTTATCTGGCACATGTGCACAGCATAAAAAGGTATTTCTATGTCCCCTCATGCTACAGATTATTTTTGTCTCTTCCTCCATCCTTTGCCTGTCCCCCCTCTTTTCCCCCCTCTCTCACCCTCCATCTTTCCACCGGGGGAAAATTGACCTCATAAAAAATGAAAAGGATTATTTAAGAGAAATGGCGGCGTAATGAAAACCTATTATCATGTCCCATGGTGCGCCGCCTGTGGAGGCTTGCCACTAACCGACCGACAATCCTGTTTAGTTAGATTAGGTGGTGGTGCTGGGGGCAGGTTTTTTTTTCATGTATTCTTTTTCCTCTCCTTTAATTGCTATTTCTCTCATTGTCTCACTTCTATCGTGTTGCTCTCACAAGCACAATATCGCTCTTTTTTTATATTCTTTCATTTCCTCTTTCAGTCGGCCAGTTATTTTGCCCCTAACTCTGTCTGATACACCTTGGCAGGAGAGTCATTTACAGCATCTCATACCATTTCTAACAATTTGCAGGGATAGCACGGAACCCCCTTCATATTTCAGAATGTGTTGCACGTAGTAATATGAGCTATTTACTCCTGTGTGTGCTTGTTTTTTGTCTGTTCTAGTGGCTGATGAGAGCAACATGGGATCACTGGTCGGGCAGAGGAATGGTAAGTGTCTTTGATATAATCACACACCACACCACAAAACACACACACACACACACACACACACACACACACACACACACACACACACACACACACACACCAGTTGTGTCACACAGAACAGAAATAAATGGACTTTCCTTGTAAATATTCAAATTTTTTCACATTTTTCAAAATCTAAAGAATCGAGCATTTGGTTATCACCCCCCTCCCTCCACTGCCTTCACTCTCCCTGGCTGACAGACTTGACTTGTGAAGCACTTAGTGTCCAAGCACTGGCTGCTTTATAGCGGTGTGGGTCAGCAAGTGCCCACAGTACTCAATCCTCACCCAGCCTGACAGCTAACCGCATTGCATTTACACCGGCTTGTGTCTCACTTACTTCTCCTGGCTCGCTCGCGCCTTGTTTTATTTGAGAAATGTCTTGTTTAAAGCTAAAAAAAAAACGTAAAAGTCAGTTTTACTATTGAGTGACATTACACAGTAGTGGTTCACACTATACTGTATTGACTTCACTCTCTCAATAATATAAACACTGAACAACTATTCATTTTGTACCATTGTAACATGTCCGTCTCATGTCCTGTAATATTACTTAAAAAGTCAGAGTGGCCATCTACTATGTGCTCTGTCTACAACGTCTCATATTGAAGCTACAGTAGCTCAACTGTAACTTCATAGAGAGATTTTAAATGCACATATTGTTTGCCTCTTTAAAACACTGTATTATAGAACCCTTCCTCTATATTTTCAGTTCGGTAAAATATCTAGAAAATACTTTCCTTACAAGTGAGGAAATGGGAATTAAACAAGAGTTGCGACAGGCTGCAGAAGTTGCCAATTCATTATATTTAATGACGAAATTGTAATTAAGACGCTGAGGAAAAAAGGGCAAAATATAGATAAAGACCTTAAAAGTTTGTTCCGCATTCGGGTCAGTTAGGGCCGCGGCAAATTTCTACCCGCGTTAGACATAGCAGCTCCAGCATTAGAAGACTGTATGTGAGGTTGTCCTGGGCATATGAATATGATACAGAGCGCTTTCTGACAGAGAGAGTGCACGCTCAGTTGAACATCTCTGCACAAGTCTGCGATTTTTAATTGCAGTGCAGAGACATTGCATCTCATTTAGAACAAGCCGCTCTGTTATAATTTGGCGACTAGGTTTTATGTAAGAAAAGAATCATGACCAGCATTTTTTTATGTTCTGATGTTAGAATTGAGGCCGCAGCGTTCTTTTTTTACTGCCTTTTGCAGATGCACTTTGGGTTGGGCGGGATCCAACATTTTTGATCCCTTTCTAAAACATCTTCCCCAAGTTCTACCCCAGTACAGTCATTAACTTTATTTTAGGCTGCATTCTTATATTTAAGCCAACTGGTTTGCATTTGCCATATTTTTCTTTCTAATTATCCGTTGTCACACACGCACGCACACACAGACGCACACACACACACACACACACACACACACACGTACACACACGTACACACACGTACACTGATCTCTTAAAATCCACCTGCAATAGTAAAAAAAACTAAGCCCTGTTGCTGGGCGGAATACAAATCGGCCCTCACAGCAAACTGTTTTGCTGACCTCAAATTCCCCGCACTCAGCATTCCCACAAGTGGCTTTTTCCTCCACCCTCCACCCTCCACCCCTGCTATGATTTTCCTGGAATTTTTCTGATCAGACCCCCCCACCCCCCTCCCTCCCATAACCCTTCAGGCCTATGATAAATAAAGCGAGATCCATTTCTCCACCGTTGCGTTCCCTTCTTTCTTTCTTTTTCATCCCCCCCTCGACATCTTAGTTAATGCGTATTGACAGGGCTTTTGCTGTGTGTTTTTTCATTTTTTTTTTGCTGATGAGGCGTATTTGCCTATAGCTCCCCCCCCCTCCCTCCTTCCTAAATGGCCTCAGTGTTTCTTTATGGGCTTTGACATATTTCATTAGGCGGATGGTCTTAAGAGGGCCTGCCTGCCTTCTTTTAATCTGGCTAAAACCCTTTTTCTTCTCCGCGCTAGAGCCGCTTGCGAGGAGCTCTTTCACTCTAACTCTCTCTCTCCATCCCTCTCTCTGTCACTTACTCTAGCTATCTCGATCCCCTCTCTCTTTCTCTTTCTCTCTTTCTTCCCCTCTTGATTATCCAATCTTAGCCGTCTCCATCTTCAATAGAGCTTTTAGATTTTTTCATCCAACTCTCTTTTTTTTGGCGCTTTCATCTTTGCCATACCACTATTCTCGTTTTTTTCTCCCAATCGCTTCTCTGTGACTGTCTTGATTGTTCCCTGTCTCCTTTGTCGCAATGGCTCATCCCCCTTTTTGTAGCATCCTCCGCCAATCCCAAACCCGCATCTCTCTCGCTCTCTCATTTTCTTCTCTCCATCCGATTCAGTCTTTATGATAGTCTTTATTGTCTTTCTCTCAACAGGCTGATCCTTTTCCTATTCACTCTCTCTCCTTCCATCTCTCTCTCTCTCTCTCTCTCTCTCTCTCTCTCTCTATCCTCTGCGGCTGTATCTGTTCCAGCCTTATGTGATTATGGTGAACATGCTCCAGTCTCTGAGTTTCCCTTTACCAAGTCAAACCAAGCCTCAAATGTCGTAGTACAGCTCTCTGTCTTTTGTGTGTGTGTGTGTGTGTGTGTGTGTGTGTGTGTGGGGGGGAGGGGGATGGGGGGGGGGGGGGGGTGTGTGTGTTTTCTTGTAAGGGCCAATTCTGCTCACCTGACATGAATGAAAACCTTACTTTTTAACCAAGTTTAAGAATTAAAACCAGGTTAATCATAGATATAAAATATGAGCATTAAAACCGAAACCGTTCAAATAGATATGGAGTGAAACCCAAACAAACTACTGCACATTTTTACAGTATTTTGCAAGTCATGTGGGTGCCTGTGTGTGTGTGTGTGTGTGTGTGTGTGTGTGTGTGTGTGTGTGTGTGTGTGTGTGTGTGTGTGTGTGTGTGTGTGTGTGTGTGTGTGTGTGTGTGTGTGTGTGTGTGTGTGTATGAATTAATGCACTCACTCACACACACACACTTTTATCCAGCCACACTTTTTTTTTTTTTACAAATGGCACCTGTCCCGCTCCACCCAGCCCACTCCAGCCCTCATCCCTTTCCCCTGCCAACCCCCTGCTCCGCCATAATGTAGTAGAGGTAAGCAGTAATTATGAAATGGCCTTTTAAGTCCCGTCCAGTTATTAAAGCCATTCATCTAGTCGCAGGCTAAATACATACGGCCCCATATGTTCCCCCCGGTTCTCTCATACATCTAAACAGCTAAACCCAATTACTGGCATAGCAGCCGTTGCCTCTGATATAGCTGAGTGCATTCAAGTAGTGATGGAGGGACCCTTAATGATTGGCGACTCTTTAATTTGAGCGGGCGTTTTTGATTGGCCCTTAACATGAATTGGATTTGCTTTTTTACCGGCTATACACAGGTGTCTGAAGTGACTCGGTTTGAAGTCCAGGTGTGTCATATATATGAAAACAGTTTTTGAGTATGAAGATTTCAATGACATCCCCTGCTCTCCTGAAACATTTTTTTTAAAGGATAGGGATGGCAATTTTTTCTCATTAACAAATCCCAAAGGACCATAATAAACAGTCAAAGGATCCTGCTAACTAGTATTTTTCCTGCCTAGCTGCATCCCCGTTATAGCTTATTATTCCTCCATAGAGCTATACTGTTGTTCAAAAGATATTAGAAACAGTGAGCCACACCGTTGCACAGGTTGACATATTCCTTAATTACCAGCAACGTGGGCACTGTAGTTTATTTTGAGTCAGTCCCCACAAGCACCGATCCTGATGCTGTAAATGCTCTCACTAGAGCGCAGGTAAACGTGTATTAATCCTGAAAATAGTCCTTCACAAATGTTTTCCTATAGCTTGAGCAGTTTTTGCTTAAAACTACAATGCCCACATCTGTTTGAGGAAATTAAGAAGTATTTTTTTAAAGTGAAACTACCCATTTCTGTCCCATATTCAAAGATGTACACATTCAGAAGGAGGTAATATGCCTGGGAATGCAGTGAGAGTAGTGGGTAAGTGTTGAGAGTCAGACTAAGGTATGCACTCTTTTTATGAGATTGTATTTATCAAAAGGAGAAAATGGAAAGACGTCAGACATACATCGTGCCACTCATGCTTATTACTTGCATTCTGACCTGTCATATGTCTCCTGGTTTTGCTCCAGTAAAGCTTTTAAAGGCCTATATTTAGTGCATTCAATCTCGGGTGAAGCAATGTGTCATGGGAGGCTTTGTTAGTTTGGAGAACTTAAATCCATTCATAAACATTTATTGAGATGGGATTGTCAATGCCTATTGTAATTTCAGATTGTTATGGCTTCTATTGAATTAAGAAATATTTTATGGAAACGGTGTAACACGTCAAGGGTTGGGGCGTTTCAACCCCTTGTAATGGTGTGTTCAGTGCTTCTGTTGGATTAGTTTTTATTGAGAATGGAGATACCGAGAGCAGGCTTTCTTTTACTGCTGCGTATGTGTTTTAGTCTGTATGTGTCATGTGTTTTTATGGAGGACTTACAGGTTGGGGCCTGCTTTTTACTGCTCTCCAGGAAAAATGGCTCTAGACGTTTTATTGGCCGGTCCTGAGATTGGATACAAGATGGAAGAGTGTGCGTGTGTGGATCTGTTTCTTACATGTGTGCTATCTTTGGTGCGTGCGTGCGTGCGTGCGTGCGTGCGTGCGTGCGTGCGTGCGTGTGTGCGTGTGTGTGTGTGTGTGTGTGTGTGTGTGTGTGTGTGTGTGTGTGTGTGTGTGTGTGTGTGTGTGTGTGTGTGTGTGTGTGTGTGTGTGTGTGTGTGTGTGTGTGTGTGTGTGTGTGTGTGTGTGTGTGTGTGTGTGTGTGTGTGTGCTGAACCATGGCCAGAAGGAACTAGCCCCTTTTTCACCGTTGGGCGAATTTGTCTCCTTGGCAACTCACCGTCACCCCTTTCGCTCTCTCTCTCTCGCTCACACACACACAAACCTCTGTACCACCGCGGCCACACTACCCCCATCAGTTTTGATGGAAGGGGGCACTTTCTTGTAACCGTGGCAACCTTTCAAGCAGTCTCCTGCAAAAGTGCTTGCGGTGGAGCACATTGTAGTCCAGTTGATAGGTAAGTGTTAAGGCCCTGCTGAGACACTGTGGGAAGATTCAGCATTGTGCCATGATTTATATTGGGATGTGTGTGTGAGTGTGTGTGTCTGCTTGTTTTTATGTTGTGACTGGAACATCTATGTAACATCTAACGCAAGTAAGACAATATCCGCTTTAATAGTTTGGTGTTAACCACCCAGTTGATTGCATTGGGTGACAGGTAAGACATCAGGGATAAGCGTTGGCGTGTGAATGTGTGCATCTGCCTAAGTGTGTGCTGCAAACCGTTTGAAAGACAAAAAGCCTGTAATTTGGACATTTTTTAGTTCATTTATTCTTGTGTTCATTGGGTGGAATAATTAACGAGTTGTGTGCAAGACAGCTTTGATTCAGAATTGATAGCTCGTAGCCAGCTGTGGGGAAACACACAGGCATTTTAGAATAAGACATTGATGAATATTTTCTGATTATTAGACAGTGTGTGAAATGCAAGCACCAGTGGTTATAAGCCAGTCAACTATGTAAAAGAATTTCAAATGAAATTGTCAACCCCATGTGTCTTCTTCATCAATAAGAATAAATAAGAAATATACCCATTGAAACACATTGCTAGTAAGACCAACTGCTTTGTCATGTGCCCGTATAATGGCAACAGAAGAAAATAATTGCCCAATCGCAGATGAAGCAGAATTCAGAGGCGCTAACCAAGGGCTGTGGGAAATTAATAATGCTTTGTTGTTTGTAAATGGGAACAGAACACCACACAATAGCGGCTGAAGACGATTAAATAGTGAACACTCATAATCAATAAATACACTCATGCACTACGATGCTGAATTTCTTTTCAGATTTCCACAAAAGACTCCGCTTTCACCCGACTGACTTTTTAAGTTCTCATAATTGGATGTTTCTGACTGAAATGCACCTTGACTTTTCTCCTCGACATTCAGTGCACCTGCCATCCCCTTCAAATAGTCTTTGTGGAAAATGTAGCTTCTGAACCTCTGCATCCAAAATAACTCCTTTTAAATTTGAATGTAGCCATTGACTTATGAAGTAACTTAAAGGTTCACTTTGTGACTTTGGTGTGTCAGATAAGTGAAAAAGTTATATTCTCATAACTGAATAAACAAACTTTCCGCGCAGGAAAATTGGATCCCCGGAACACTGCTTGAAGTTTGAAAGCCACCTAAAAAAGTTACTGTTTCACTGTTGTGGTTTACAGCAGCAGGGATGACAGTTTTGTATACAAACATAGTATTATGTTTTGCTCCAGGTGCCTAAAAAATTATTTAGTTTGACTTATGATGATAGAATCATTCAATACTAAGAATTATATGTAGACCAAGTATCAAAACCCATGGTGAGAGCTTGACATTATTTCTTCATCTTGGACGAAGTAGTATTACAGATGTGAAGGGCACCGTTGTATTGACCCTGGGTCTGTTTTTTTTCGGCTGTTAAATATGGGCACCAGCTTGAGTCGGTGACAAATCAGGCGGACGGCGAAACGTGAAAAGGATCGGGCGAGAGCATCTGCTGGCACAGCGGGCAGCAATATGTGATAAACGTCTGATTTCACCCTCCATCGGATGGAGCTTGGGCGTTGATAGCCACCTCTCTGCCGCTCATCCATCCATCCTATTAAACCCTCATTATTCATTTACCTCGCACACACACACACACACACACACACACACACACACACACACACACGCACACACACACGCATACACACACACACACACACGCACGCATGCATGCATGCAAGCACACACACGCACGCACACACACACACACACACACACACTAAAAGTGGATTGTGCTCAAACGGTCTTCCCTTTTATTCTTCTAAGGCATTCAAGGACACACACACACACACACACACACACACACACACACACACACACACACGGCTATCTCCTAAAGCAGTATCATGCTTGGACCAAAAATGCTCACTTTTTGTAGTATATAGTACACATAACACATGCCCACGCCCTCAGACACACACACACACACACACACACAGTTTCTCTGCTGTAGTGCGGCAGTGCGCTTGGCAAGGAGCTTAATTCTATCAGGGCTGCGAGCTGGACAGCCGTAATTACATTTGTGACACAAATCCTGCCTCTCAAATTGAGCGTTTTATTCCTAAGCGCTCCCCCTCCTCTCTCTATTTATAACCCCCTTATTCCCTATAAATCCCACTTCCTCACAGAAAAGTCAATTTAGGACTTAAAAGGCGGCTCTATCGACGCCTCAGTTTCACTTCGCCTTTCTCCCCGCTCCACTTTGAAGCCTCTGAAATGACAAAACAAAAAAAAAACGTCTCAAGCATTGAGTGCCATGATGGGAGAAAGTCATCCCGACAAGAAACTTCCAGAAAGGAAATAAACACTGCTTGGATATTTTGCACCTCATTTTCTGCATTCTGGTGAATTTGTATATATGTATATATATGACACCAATTTGTGCCTCGTCTGCATCAATTTATAGTGGCAATGTCTGTATGCCAATCTGAGTTCAAGCAAGAAAGTTACTGTAATGGTGAGAATTTCTGGCAAGGCTAAAGATGGTACGGTCCACTTTAGGGGTGTCTGAAACAGCTGTGAAATATATACAGTTACAGGTCTGCTGAATCATCCATGGCCTTCATAGCCATTCCCCCTCCCCACACATCTCCCCTTTCTCCCTCCCTAGGACATTGCTGCTGAGTACAGAATGATGGCAGTTCATTTATCCCCCCGCGCTCTCTCTCTTGCTTATGCATGAGCCTGTCGGTTCCCATAGCGCCCAGCTCCTCACCTGTCCCTGCACTATACTCCTCCTCATTCATCCTTTTCTTTGCCCCTCCTTTATGCTCATCCTGTCTAGCATGATTTCCCCCCCCCCCCTCTCTCTCTCTCTCTCTCTCTCTCTCTCTCTCTCTCTCTCTCTCTCCTCTGCTTCTCTCTATCTCTCTTTCTACATTTCATTTTCATAAATTTATTTTTCTGGCTTTTTTGAGCTTCATCCCAAAAAGCCATTAGGGGGGTAAAAGTTATGAAGGTTGATATAATGTACATATAAGCCCTTCCAAAATATCTGGACTTAAGACATCAATAACTTTAATGTATTATTTATTATTTTGATTCAATATAATGATATATGTATGTATAATTGTTCATTTCTAGTTTTTGGACTTTAATTTGCAGTGTTCAATGCTTTCCCCCCCCCCCCCCCCCCTTATGTTTTACAATTTCAAGGCATAGAAAAACAGTAGCAAAAACAAAATTGGAATTGCATAAAATTCTGCTGCCGATACAACCATACCAAACTAAAAATACAAGACACTCAGTATACAAAAACAGCTGGTACAGCGGCACTGTCAGACAAAACAAATACACATATCAGTGGGTTGGCCAGGTCAGAAAAGCAGAAACATCTCATTTCAAAGTTGCGAGCTGTGTTGGAAGAGTGACTCCGTATATTGCGCTGACTGAGATCGTTGGGCTAGATCCCAGTCTCATAAATATTTAAAGTGTGTTTTTGAAATCTGTCTGTCTCTATTTGTCTCATGTATTTTTTTTAAAACATAAAGAACACAAACAATTTCCGGGATACTGATGTTACACTTAAGGGTAAATGCCGCCATATGTTTTGGACAGCTTTGATTTGTAGACGCACTGCACAACTTTTTTGCTGGCTAAGGTCTATGCTGGTACAAATGGACAAACGATGGACTAATTAATCCAATAATTCATCTGAAATCCTTCTCTTACTCCTGCAATTCTTATATAAACTCATCCAAACCTCTGCTCGATCTCAAGGAGCATTAAGACAGATGAGTGCCAGTTAAATGTTTTCCAAGGGATACATTTTGCTAAAAGCTTATGACCCACTTTAAAACTTCAAAATCATTCCATATCGTTTTATCAGTAGCAAATGATATCACTTTGGAGCAAAACCTACCTCCTCCTCCATCAAAACAAAAACTTTTATATTTACCCTGCACTCCCCTTTTCCCTCTCTATACTCCGTTCAACAATCGTCCACCGGAAGTCCCACTAGGGCTGCTTGATATATGGAAAAAAATCTAAATAATAATGTATTAATTAATAAACACAATGGTTACATTGACTTTTAAAACACATGAATTTGAGTTACTGTTTTATACATTTTTATTGGAAAAGCTGTCTTTTTTACAGCAGATTTCCTTAATTTTAATCCTCCTAGGCGGAACTTTTAAAATGTTTATGAAACATTTACATTTTTCCTCTGATGATCATAAATGACCTGTGACAGCAAACGACCATCAGTGAAAAGAATGTTATTTTTATAAAGTTATAATTTATTGCCCTAGCTCGGTTCCGATTTTTCCTGGGAATTAAATTAATTGCACAGCCCTACGTCACCATCCACCCACATTGGTCTCTTTTGTCCCTCAGAGTCTTCGGTTAGCGGCGGAGCACTGGGGCCGACCCTTGGCCTGGTGAAGTCCAGCTCCTTGGAGAGCCTTCAGACTGCCATGACAGAGGCCGAGCAGAATCGTAGCCAGACCAAGGTTCCCTTCCACCGGCCGCGGCCGCACATGGTCCGCGGACGGGGCGCCAACCAGAGCTTTCGCATCGCCATCGACAAATCCTATGACGGACCCTCTGAAGATGGTAAGACTTTTCGTCTAAAGCTATAGTGCGTAACTTTTTTCATATAAATGAATGACGGCCACATTTAAGCCATTTTCCCCAAAAGTTGATTAAGCCCCACAAAATGATCTCTGTATTTCGTTTACAAACTGGGGGGGGGAGGGGGCAGACACTGGTGCATGAGCTCAAGAAGCGTACAAGAAATGTTTCAGTTGTTGATTCCACTGCTTAAGAAGAAACCTGGATGTACAGCAGAAGAAATAAAATCCATGTACAATCACAGATGGCTTTTCCTCATGTAGATGCGCTGACAGTGTTAAATTACTCTGAATTCCTCATTGGGGTGACATAAGTTACGCACTATAGCTTTAAAAACAGAGACTGGGTTGGGCACTGTAGAACTACAACTGCCCAAACCACTTAAAAGAATGTTCCTTTTTTTAATGTATGAGTGTCACTGGTTGCTATAATATAAGATTCCCTTCTTAGACTTTGTATCCATTTTAAATGAGACGCTACACTGCCAATGCACATCCCTCAGGCTTTATAACACACTGGCACTCGAGAGGAGCCCGAGGCATGCCAAGGGACAGTGCTTAGCCTAAGTACCTTAATGAAATGCTGTATGCTTTTGCCCACTCAGCAATTTAGGGGGAGCAACTTTATATCTTACAGCAGCATATTTTCATTCTGCTCTACCCCGTGAACTCACAGACATGTTAGATGTTGAGTGTTTCAGTGTGATTATCAAGTGAATTATCCCCCATCTTAGCTGAAATGAGTATGTTTCAAGTCTACAGTTGTGCCAGATGTGAAGTCAGACTTGACAATTACACTTGAATTGAGCATACTTTTCTGCCTTCAGGTCATCCAAATCTTTGTTTTGCTACTTTAAATTAAACATTTAACAAAAAAACTATAACCTTTTTATGACTGTTAGACTCATAACATTTTAGGTTTGCTTTTGCATCTATATTTCTTACACGTTATGTCATTTAAAAACAAAAAACATACTGTATGTGCCGGTCACATATGTATTTGATTCTAAAATCAGAGAGTAAGGCTAAAACTTAAAAATGTTGAACTATTCCTGTAAGACATACGCTAATGGGGATCTTAATAAACTAAACTTAAACTAACCCGTTGGTGGTCCTCAGATGACGATATGTCAGAACGCAGCTCTGGTCATGAGACAGCCGCCAGCAGTTCGTCTCGCCACGGCCTGGACGTCGACGACGGCAAGAAAAAGAAGAAAACCAAAGGGAAGAAGAAGGAGAAAAAGAGCAAAGGGAAGAAAAAAACTGATGACTCTGCAGAGGATCAGGATAAGAAGACCAAAAAGAAAGGATTTGCCCTCTTAAGGTATGAGACATGAATTTCCTTTTGATACTTAAACCTCCTTTTAAATGAGTCACTGATATCGCACATTTTTTGTCGTTTGTGGGTTTTTCCTTAAGCCAAAACTTTCTGACATCAAAGTATTTCCATTTTGATTGGTTACTTGGTGAAAAGTTTTAGCCTCAGCTGCTCCAAAAAAAACATTGTAACAGTTTTTGGTGGTGCTGGGCTTAATGGGGCTGCAGGATCTTTTTTTTGATTCTTTGAATTGATAGCTTGTCTACTTAGCAAGAGAAATGGGAGCTAAAGCTTGTGGTTAAACACTACTCCAAAAGCCCCAACTTTCTTTTTTTTTCTTTTTTCTTTCTTTCTCTCGACCAAACTGAACTCATTTTCAGAGGGGAATTGCTACTATTGGACATTGTGCTTTGCCATTTCTTGTTCATAGATTGTTCAGATGCAGGCTTCAATCTCAGGTAGAACCACGGTAGCCTTTTTTTTAGCAGTAAAGGAAACAAAATATCACATGCATCCCTCCTGTAAACAGCAGAATCTTTATGCTTTCAGAAGTTTAATGTAGAAATCGGTGGGAAAACAGTAGCTCCCTGCTCTACTTTTTTCCCCCCTGGTTAAATTTCAATAAATTACCCAATGTGCACCACAGGATTATGGGATTTTGGATTATTGGATATGGACACAACCTTTCTCGTTAATGGAGGGTATCCATTATCTCTCAATCCGAGTACAGTCCCCAAGCGAGACACTGTGCCAACCGAAAACCGCTTGTCACCCCTTTTATCAACGTGTCCCCATCGGTGATTGCGGTTGGTCCCAATCCCTCCAACAAGCAATCCTTATCTATTGGCTGTGACACGGCCGTGGTCAGTGTATCACTTGCACTCCCAACACTTGAGATTCAATTAGGCTGCGGTCGAGAGATAGCGCTGGGGCCCACAAGATGGTAGATAAGAATCCAATCGGCAACAGTGTCACGGGCAGTTAATGGAAGAGATGTTCAGTCAGTTTGGCTGCTAGTGTGCAGAGAAGGGCACCATGAAGGACACACACATACAGAACATACAGTTACATATACAGTTACATACTGGAACACTTGTCAGAAAAAGGTTAAAGTACTAGCCTAAAATTGGGTTCCACCTGGTGCTTGATTTCCCCAAATGAAAGTAATTGTCTTGTTTTTGCAACACTGGAAATAGTTCCATTTATTACACTCATCAAGATATTTCTCTGAAGCAGAAAAGGGCGAATTAGGTAGACGCTGACACTGATAGCTTTTGGACAGATTGTGTTTGGAAAGAAATCTCTGCATCTTTACACAAGCATACAGTACCGTTTCCTGCTTTTTTACTTTCTCTGTTCGATACCCCCTCCCCTCTCTCTGTCTTTGAGAGGCACTTAAATGTCGCCTATTCCAAAATGCACTTTTTCATAGTTTAGAGGAGATTCAGTTAAGACACTGTTAGAAATATAGTGTGTTTTTTTTACACAGCATCCTGATAACAGTTTCTAGTAGAAACCCATTATGAAACCCAGTTGCATAATAGTTGACCTTTAATTCATAATTTGCCTTTAGTGGTCTTGGTCCTCTGAAGATTGATAAGTCAGTCAAGGAGCGGCCAATTCGAAACTCAAATGCTGTCATAAAGAGTGTCAGACTTTATTATTGCTGGATCACTTTTGGCATGGCAACACAGAATTACAGCCCGGTGCAACAATTTTTGTCAGGAAATGACCTCATCGTAAACTCAGAAATCAGGAAAAGAGAGGTCACATCACAGAGGTGTTCCAGAGTTTGTTTTCACTTTTCTCTTTCTTGTGGAAATCTGAACTTTTAATTTCACACATGATGATGACCATGTTAGATGCCAGTAAAAGCCCTGAAGTCTTTTTTAGGGTTTGAGTTTTTACATGTAGACATTGCAATAATAATGTTGCTTAACCAAATAGCATGAACAACCTAACACGATAAGGTAAAGAAGCCCTTCACTGGCCAATCCTAGTGCTCTTAATGCACCTTTTGTCAAATCTGAAGGCTGGTGCACCTATTATTGTAGTTACTCACACAAACACACACAGAGAGACATACACTGTATACGTTCTCCACTTTTTCATTGCAAACTCAGCTTTTTGAATTGGCAACAATAGTCAGAAACACTCCAAAACCGGCACACTAGTCATCCAACACAGACGCTGAGTGCTTTCCTAACTCAACAATAGAACGGGGCCTTGTTAAAAAGCTTCCAGATTGTTGCACCACACACAATAGCCTTTCTCTCCCTGGCCTTTATCCGGCCGAATTGATCGTTATTGAACTTGAAATATGACTTAATTAGCTGGATGTATTGCGCGGTGCAATCTAATTGCAGCTCTCAAATGTTATTTTGCTCCGATGGCAGCATTAGGCAAAAGGGCAAATTATAAACATATGACCCCAGTTTACCTCGGCAACCAAAGTGTGCACAACAGCAGCTAGCACAACAAACGTTGGAAGTCTGCCCTGTCCTTTCGTTGGCCATAAATATTTAGTTTAGCTGCGCCAGCATTTGAATTTTTGTTTGGCGCTGAACAATGCAAACAGCTGGGTTTGAGGTGACCTCTGGAGATCACATATTTGCTTTTTGCCAAACCCATTTGCGAGCCCCTTTGAACGAGGAGCATAATATCCCAAGTCTTCATGCAGTATATCCTATCTAAGCACAATGGCTCTGCTATAGGTAATGATAATAAGATAGTTTTACATTATTACACTCGCTGGCATAAAGGAGTGCTTCAGTTAAAGGTTATGAATTAGGAATGGATGATGTATGTTTATAAAAACTAGCCCTATCCCACTGTCATTACAAATTCCTCTGATTGCTAAAGTAGCTTTATAATTTATGGACAAACTTCTGCTCATGATTCAGGGGAGTCTTAGACGATTGACCATTTATTATTATCTATTATCTATTATCAATTTGACTTTGTTGGGATGTTGTTGTTTTCTCTGGATTTTTTTTCTCTCAAATGCATTATGGTGAGGCATCATTGTGCACTTGTGGGCTAGTGAACAGCTATGTAAGAATCTCAGTTGGTGGATATTATAATTATTTTTGAGTGGCATGTTTTCTGTGAATTAGTCCCGGACTGTGTTTCGGCTGTATACTACAAGTGTTCCTGTTGATGTAACTTGGCCCCCTTTTTATTTTTTTTCATCACTTCACTCTCAAAGGCCTCTTGCGAAAAATCTTGTCTCCTTGATCGCTAAATAACCCAAGACAAATGGAGCTGGCCTTCAGACCTTCCTCAGTAGAGGTTGACTTGGCCTGTCTTTGTCTGTATTCATCCAACAGCAGTCAAGCCTTTTGCCTGGAACGTAGCTTAGGGGGGCCGCGCCAAATGACAAATCCACAAAAAAAACTAAAAAAAGCCCTTCCACTGGTAACTCAGGCTTGCTCTGCTGTTTTTCTCACAGTTCTCCCCCCACAAACTCCTTCAGAACAAAGACAGTAACCTGCTCAGGGGGCTACAGATGTCTTTTATATAACAAGGATATTTATATTACACATGATATCACTCAAACCTCTGGCCAACCATAATATTTTCCCCCCAAAAAAGGTTTAGGCTAGGCTTCCCTTGAGCTCACAACCACGGTATGATATTTTTAAAAGTGTCTCATAGTTGGGAAGTTGATCGTGGCAATAATCGTAGTTTGTAAGGCTTATACTCGAGCTCATGCTTCGTCTTATATTGTGGATTAAATATGTTCTGGTTTGATCCGACATGACTTCATTTAGGAGGTCAGGGTTTGAAGGAAATAGCTTGTGACTAAACATCCTCTGATTGAGTGTGGCTCCCAAGTGGCATTCGACATGGTGCTCTGTGCATCTTTTTATCTTTTTGGTGTTGTTTATCCAACGTATGCAAAGCGTGTGTGTGTGTGTGTGTGTGTGTGTGTGTGTGTGCGCGTGTGTGTGTCACCATTGCCCCGCCAGGCCTGCTGGGCACACTGACACATCCCGTCTGTCCTATCATCCTCATCAGTCACTTACTCACTCTGTCACTCGCTCAATCAGGATCAATGTTGGTCTGTTGCTATGGGCACGTGTCTCGCCAATTTCAACGACTTGAAAATCCCTGCGTTTCTCTTGATCCGCTGTTTACAAATCCACATACAACATGATACATCCAGCCCCAACTCCCCACCCCCATCACACACACACACACACACACACACACACACACACACACACACACACACACACACACACACACACACGCACTATCTCTTCGTTTCGCAGTTGCCGTAGAATAAATCCGACAGGCGAGCAAGCCAATTAGTGCCGTCCGTTCCGCTCTTGTCCTATCACAGAGCGGCAGGATGTGCGGGGTTGAGAGGTATAGTTGCTGGTGGGCTGTTGTACAAGCTTCACAGCCAAAGCCTTGTTGTCAAAAAAAACTGGAGCCAGGCCCCCGCTGTAAAAGATGATTTCTGATGGATTACTGTTATTGTGCACTCCGCCTCTTCATTTCCTTCCCATGGGGCCTTGCTCTCCTCAGGCTGTCCTGGACTCTCCATTTCCTGTCTCGATCCCGACCTCCATGCTGCCCAATTTCATTGTTTTCTTACCAACATCTGTCGGCTCTCTTGTTATCTATCAACTTCACTCGTTTTTGGGAAAAAGTCATATTTTTTTATTTTTTTATTTCTTTTAATGAATGCTGTATTCCATTTTAATAATCAAAGCGGCAAAGTGTATTTCTGAAATATCCCAACTATTCATTTCACACACTGTCAGTCTGGGGGTGGGGTGTGTTAGTGGGATTCTGCTCGTCCAAATTTTTGGCGGTCCAATCAGCGATCAGAGCGAGTGGCTGAGAACGATGACGTCGAAGTCACGCTCCAGTTTCAGTTGAATGCTGCGTTCCTTTATACTTGGAACTCGGAAATTTCCGACTTGGTAGTTCCGAGTTCCGACCTGTCTGTGTTCCAGTGCATCTGCTAGGGAAAGACCTACCTTTCTCATCCAAATAACTGTACCGGTAGATCCATAGACTACAATATAGTGAAGTCGGAAATTTCCTATTTCCCTGTACAACTGAAACGCACCGTCAGAAGCCAGCTCATGACATACGTCTGACCAAACGTGATGTGATTGGTTGGCTAAACCAGTGTGGCACTGGGCAGATCCAATAGTTTTAAACTTCAACAGACACCCGCCTCCAAGTGAGTGAACGTTTGCCAAGTACAACACTTCCAGACCTTCTGTACAAATTAAATGAAGTACGATGGTCTGGTTGGACCAGGCTACAATTATAGTGCAAGAAAGACCAAACAATCTTAAATGTTGTTTACTCATATGTTTAATTATACATTCACATAACACTGACAAAAGAAAATGCTGAAAGGGGATACAACCATCATATGATTCCTACCGCTGGGTCTTAGTTTGACTCGTATCAGCCAGACTACTTCAGATTCAGCAGAGTTCACTGGCTTTTTTATTATCATTTGCGGGACGGGAATCCCACAATCTAATCATTACTTTGTGAGTAAACACGGTCCCATTTTTTACACAGTCATTCGTCAAGGCCAGGTAGTTGCAACAGGTAAATAAACTAAGAAAAATATTTACATAGTTTGGTTTTTAATGCGGAGAGGGAGGAGGAGGAGAGAGGGGGTGAGCATGTTAGGAAGAAGTAAATATGCATGGTTGCTTTATTGCAAACTTCAAGCTTTCTATGCTAACCTTTCACCGAGTACAACTCCCACACTGCAGACATGTTGCTAGTGAATGATGCGCCGCGGGGCTTTTTACCTGCCTTTTCCTGTCTATTTCAAAATAAGATTAAACTCACCTTACGGCAGTTAAATGCTTTTAATGTGAAGATGCAGCTGTAAAACATGTCTAGTTTGCATTAGCAGTATACTACTAGCTATCTGAACATATACACATTGCTTGTCCGTGGGCTTTAATACACAAAATTAGCCTTCCAGTCCCACTTGATTTCACCAAAATTCCTGATTTTCCCAGGGGTCCCAGACACATGCACAGACCCAGGGCATGTTGTTCCTTTTGAATTCTGCCTGTCGAGGGTGCTCTTTTGTTTGTATAGCCAGTAACCAGTAGTAAAAGAAAATGCCAGGAATAGATCAACTTGGTAATGGGTGTTTATAACTGCATGAGTAAAATCCTTAGCTGGCTGTAAGCGCTAATAACCGTTTTGTTTGCAATACGGAGTGACCAAAAGAGACATTCACAGTGTGAAAGATTGTGACCTTCAACACTTAAGATCAACATTAAGGAAAAGGAAGGATACAGACAACTATTTGATCTGGCCCTAGTTGTCAAAAAGTGTTGCTAGGCATCCCCAAATATCCCCCTGACATGTTTGTGCGGGTGTCTTAGCCGTGACTCTAAGCCTTGATGGGGCTAAATTGGAAGGTGCATTACCTAATCCCAAACGTTGCTTAATGCGCCGCAGGTGGATCCCTTTGATCCAAACCATCTCATCTGGCATTTAAGGGCTGTTAGGCTGCCACTGATATGGAGTGGAGACTTCCAGAGAATATTTATTACAGCGTTAGTATTCTCCTTTGTAAAATATGCATAAGGGCCATACATTTCTGCACACTGGATCTCTTGTGGATAAGCATTATCGCTCTCTCTTTCTCTCTCGCGTCATCTTTATTCATCTCTTTATCTTCCCATTAATAATATATGCTGGGATCACAAATCACTTTTCTTTGCAACACTTGACATGTATAGAATGTAGTAGTCGCTGCGTGCTAATGAGGGCTGCCTTAAATACATGTTGGCAGTCAATGTAAAAAGCCTTTACGACTATCTACATTCATTCATTGTAAAAACTGCAAAAAGTTATATGTGTGTGATATAGTTTTCTGCATATGTCCTTTGTGCTTGGAAATTATTTCTCAAATTGTACTAAAGTCAGTCCCCTCTGATTTGAAGCCATTATTGCTCTCAAGCTTATCTTCCATTACAATTCCTAATGCAGTTTTACAACCAGAAACCTCTCGACCCCCCCGAAAATGTCCCGTAACACTAAAATTCTGTTAGTAGAACAGCACCCAGTGATTCACCCTTCACGGAGGAGAAAAATAAGTCTTAAAATGACATCTATTTCTCTTTTCTTTTCATTATCCAGATGTGTGCACAATTTGCTCTCTGTGAGACTCCCGCCACCCTAAATATAAAAAGCTGCCAAGTAATTTTTTCCATCCAGTCGCTGAAAATGAGCTTTTTAGCACAGCACAAGCAGCGTTCCTGTACTCCCGCCATTGAGGCATAATTCTAATTTACAACTTTGCCATTGAGGCAAACAGACAACTGGTGCTATCGCCGTCGGCAGACGCCCGGGGGGAAAAACAAATTAACTTTTTTTCTCCCAACCCCTCTACACACATGGGCAGCTTCCCTGTAAAATGATGGGCGTGCTTTTTTTATTTAATGGCGTCAATGTGAACTGTCAATCAAATATCAGAAAGATGGGGAATTGACAGTGGAGATGGTGAGCAAATCCTCATGCATATATATCGGCTGATAAAAGGGACCGTCACCACAGCCCCTCCTTCTCTCAACACTGCCCAGGCCTCCCTCCTTGAAATTCTGTCTTTTATGTTTCTTTTCTTTCAAGCCGTGGCTACACCTTCCTCTTCTTCAACCACACCGTTTGGCCCAGAGCTTTGGCTTATTCACACCGCAGAGCAGAGCAGGTTTAAGACAGGGGCATGCAACTCCATTCGTCTGCATACCGTGAAGTATCTCCAGCGGAGCATTCAAAGAATTAATTACTTTATTCATAAGGCTTTTTCCAAACAACTTGTTTACCTTCCTTCCCCCTCCAGAATTTCCCAGGAAGTTTTGGCACAACAAGGTCTAAATGTTTTAATTATATCTAACTTCTTTATTCAGTCCATTTACCTATTGTATATTAGTTTTATTCTGGAGAACGCTTGTTGTCAAGATCACTTTGTCAAAATCATTATCAATCTTCTCACGATCCGCTTACCTGTGTGTACTGTGTGCGCACTGGAAATAAAATCCAGTGTTATTACACAGCCTAGGCTCTGTAAACTGGTATGCAAACAAAGGATATGTAAACAGCAGGTGCCCATCGCAGAAAATAACATAGCATTTTTCCAGAGCGTAGGCTGTGTATACAGTAGCACCACAATTTTACCAGCGCACCCACATTACAGACAGGTAGCGGATCTTGAGGAGATTTTCTCTGATTTTGACAAAATGTTGCATACTAATCATCCTCTCTTATTTAAGAAGCTGTTATATAAATCTTCAGAAAGCCAATCACTCTGTCATTTTCTCTCAGAGTGTTTGCCATGCAATCATTTAAAACCAAAGTAGCTGTCACACTTCTTTCAAATGACAAAGATCTCCTTGAGGGATGAAACTATTCCTATTTATTACTACCGGCAAACGTCTGTGACTCATCCGACATAAGGAACATGATACCTCCACATTATGCGTGGTGAAGTATTATTGCCCCGCGTCAGGTAATTACCAAGTGAGACTCCGAGACTTCCATTTTGTGTCGATCAGTTTTACAATCCATCAGCTTCTTTATCGAGTTATGACATTTGGATTGACCCTCTCGGGGGGATTGACCAATTTCGCAGCGCAGACACATCCATATATATCGGTTCCAGACAAGCTTAGCGGCATTTGGGCATTCCGACTGCCCCCCATCACTCAATGGCCAATTAAAGGATATTCATGTGGGCCACAGGAAATAGTCCCGACCAATTAGCATATGATCTTAGACGTACTCATACACTCCAAAGCACCCGGGCGCCAGGATGCAATGGTGGTTATGTCCTTTCCAGTCATCTTCATGCCACTAGTGATGGATAGAACTTCCTCTAGTCATTTAAAGGCCCCGCTAATAACACACACACACACACATGCAAGAAAAAGCACACGCTCCCACTAATACACGCACAGAGCGTGACCTCTAGCTTTTTCCAGACAGAGAAGGTTAAGTGGTCCTTGTCCGAGGGGCCGAAAAAGGAGCCAAGACTCTAACCTTTTCCTGGTATGCCAATTGGTGGCATCTGTTTGTAGCCACGGTGACCTGGCCTTTACCCCTCAGCCTCCAGCTTAGAAAATTTTAAGAATTTTGAGGGAAAAAAAGAAGAAGCATCACTAACTTCTCCGATAGCAACACTATGCGGGTCTGGCTATTAAAACTGTTTTTTCCCCTCGTATTTAAATCTCAAATCTCCCAGGAACACCAAACTATCCAGCGTGAATTAAAATGCATGTATGCACATTAATTTGTCAAGCATTAATATGCATTGAATCGAATAAAAGAATAAGACACAAAAATGACTAATTAAACATGCACATTTTGAACAGGTATGGTGTGTAACCATGCAGACAGTTTTGGCTTGATTCTCAAGGAATAAAAATATCTACCTCCGCCTTTTTTAGGTGTATTAAATGATATGTTTTCAGACAAACAAGACTCCCTGATACATTACAATGACTTTATTCTGAAGAAATAGTCTGACTGTGCTTTAAATGTATTAAAGTATAGGGTGGGAGGGCGGAGGAATCTTTGTAAATACCACCCAGTTGCTAGCTTTTTTTAGCTGATATAAACATCCCAACCTCCTTCCACAATAGCAGGGTGTAGAGACTGAGGTGTGTAGTCCGGTGGTCTCCTTTTAATATTGATGGCTGAAGAAAAAAAGTGAAGAAATGAAAAGACAAATTGCTGGGGTCCACCGCTTTTTTCTGTGGGATCGCTAAAATATGCCACATATCAGAATGCCAAACAATTAAAGGGGAAGGCCATATTTCACCAGGAGACAGGAGACGGCCTTGGACGTCGGAGCAGCAACCTCACACTGACAGAAGTCAGTTCCCTCCCTCCTTTCCTTCCATCACTCTCTCTCTCTTTTGTCTGTCTGAAGTATATCTGTACTCGGGGGAACTGGCCAGGCGTTGATTAAGAAAAGCTTTTCCTTATATCTGCTGTCTGTATATCCCCCTGCTGTGCATTCATACTGGTCTATCAGGCCTCCATCGCTCTTCCTGCAGGTGTTGAATTATAGAGATTTGAAAAAGGAAATGAAAACCATTCTTCCCCTTTTGACCATTATATAATCTCAGATGACTATACAAGCCTGTGTTTCTCTGGTCATGGAGCGCCTTGCTCTCTACAAATCTCAACCCTTTATTTTTTTATTTTTTCCCCTTTTCTGCAGAAATTAAGTCATGGATTTCGATTTTCAAAATAAGAGCCAACACACAAATCCTCCTCTCTTACATTATTAATGTGTTCTAAGCGGAGCTGTTTTAACCACGATTAATAGCAGCCGGATCTTTTTTTCTTAGCTGCAGTTTTATCTCGCACAGTCTCTGTCTCATTCAGCCCTATCCCCGTTAATATCAGCCATTAATGGAAGTTGATGTGGGCCCAAAACGCTGGTATGCGGAGTGCGAGGCATATGGAGAAGGAAGTCGGATAAATAGATTTAATTATGCCCATAGGGGAAACTCTGTAAACCTCTGGCAGTATTCATTAGCCAACGGCGGTGGGCGGGCTTTCCCCCATGCAAAGAGGCCTCGGATTGGCTGGCTGGTGCCGTCAATCACAACAGGTTTTTTTTCATGGTCTCGGCGATTCTTTCCACATTAATCAATAGTGATATTTTTCACACGATACATATCATTTGATCATTCTGAAGTCTGAAGAAACCAGAGGGGGTTGATTAGTCAAAATTACATAAAATACTTTAAGAATATTGAATCACAATTTCAATGTAACGCGTACCGTAGCTCAAAACAGTGTGTGGCAGTAGGAAACAGGTTTGTACTTTTGACACGAAAGGCAAAAACTGTCTGACCGGCTGTTGTTTAGCTGACAGTCCCACTTGTTGCCCCATCCTCAGTTCCAAAAGGGAACAACACCGATTTTAAGAGACTTGTCTATTGTGAGCGTTATTCTGTCTAATTCAAGACATAGAAATATGTTTCCAACTAGTCTCACCACGACGGCATGTTACATCACAACTCTCTGTCCAGTGTTAATCTCTCTGTGTCTCTCTCTCTCTCTTTATCATTTATCTCTGTCTCTCTCTCTCTCTCTCTCTCTCTCATTTCTCTCTCAGTCTTCTCTTTCCAACCCACCCTCCTCTTCTTCTCTCCTTTTGCTGCAAACTCCACCGGGATACGCTTGCACTCCTCTCCCAAATACATACAGAGCCATCTAATTACTGCGATAACATTTCTGCTTGGCTGATTAACTGTTCTCCGCCGCGCCTTTCCGAACGCTTCCCCATATATATTCCTAAGCTCCTTATTCCTCCCTAGCCAAAGCTACACTTTCACGGGAGCTTTGGCTCACTCATCCATCCCCTTCTTCTTTTTTCTTTTCTCTCTCTCCCTCTTTTTTTCTTCTCTTGTTTGTTCTCTAAGGCAGATGGGCCATTTAGCAAGTTCTCACTTTTTTTCTGGCGCACTCATTTAATACCCTTTTTTCTTACCAGTCCATTATTTTTGCTGCTTTTTTCTCTTGCTTACTTGACTGTTACACAATCTTTTTTTCCCTCTCACTTCTTTCTCCAAGGTAAAAGGGATATTCAGACAGTTTACGTACTTAACTTACCATACACCAATGCCTGTCCAATTTTGTTTTTGATTATGTCAACCAATCAATGGATTGTAGTGTGTAGCTCCAGCCTTTGGTATCACTTGGTCCCCCCAACAAAAAGGTGACAGAAATAGGTACGGCACTGTTCCGCTCATTTGGGTACCCTTCCCAACTTTTAGTGGAATCGCCAATACATGTGTGCCATGTTGCCGTAACCGAACCGCCCCGTTCAGTGAAAACAAAGCTTTAATTTCCGAGGATGAAGACAATCCAATGCTCCCTAAAGCAAATGCAGGACACATGAGGTGGCAAATATGCTCCATTGAATGCAATTTAACAAGAACTAAGATCCGTAATCACAGTTGTTTTAGGATTAAGGATACGTTTGAAGTTCCTAATGGTTAGTTTTAATGCTCCTCATCGATAAGAAACTGCATTTTGGCCTTTATGTAGCTTGAAATGCTCAGTCAGAGCTCTTTTGGCTGTTCCCCAAGGCTGAAATGAAGCAAGGCTGGCTGAAACATCTTTTAAACCTCTTAAAAAAAACAAATTGTAACCGATAGCTTTTGCTTGTTTGTTTTTGTGCTTTTATTTTGATTGGATCTGAGTTGATAGCGTTAGTTTTATCATGCTCTTTCATATCTGTGTCATCTTTTGTTCTTTTTGCAACCTGGCTTCTGGAAAGTGATCCAAACATAAACACTATTTGTTTTGTATGTCTACCTGAGTCTTCTACTCCTCCTATATTCAGTTTGTTATCTCCCTCTGCTCCATTTATCCATATTCTCTGACTTTACAAGCTGTTGCGTGTTTCAGTTATGTAGCTTGTGTGTGTGTGTGTGTGTGTGTGTGTGTGTGTGTGTGTGTGTGTGTATGCGTGTGCACCTCACCCCAAACACTCAATGGCAAGGTGTCACCGAGCTTGTGAGCGTGTGAGCTCTCACACATAATGTACACATACACACACGTCAATTAAATCCGTGTCCTCTTCTTGAAAACATGACTTTCTCCACACGCACACTAACACACACACACACACACACACGCACATTCCCAGTGCCAGACCGCATTCACACATCCCCTCGTTATGCCCAGGCAAACATCCACCACCCACTGACTCCACTGCTGCACCAGATAGGAAAAGCTTATTAAGAGCTACACTCGCTCAACTCAGAGCGCACGCACACACCCCGTCACAAATACAGAAAAACAAAGCAAGAAGAGATGATTTTCTTGAAAGATTTATGGAGGACACGCCGACCGTAAGAGGCGATTGTAACTAATTTGTGGCTTAGGAAACCTGATTCCATTTTGTTAAGAACATTTCCGTTCAGCAGTTAAGTTTATTTAATAGAATGGCCTTTTTTTTGCTCTCCCTCCCATTCCTTTCACGGAGGGCTAATTGCACACGTCAGGTTGGGCGACATCACCACGTCGGCTAGCTGTGATCTCCGTGTTACATATGGAGCCTCATTAGAGCACGGCTAACTGAGCGCATGCACACAGCCTCTCCTGCAGTTTAACAGTATGACAGTATAGCTGTAGTAATTACAGCCAGAGTTTACTTGGCTACTGGCTGGCCGGCCGCATTTGTCCAAATCAGGGTGTTGATTTTTTCTGTAAAGTGCAGCAGTCATCGACCGTGATGGCTGGACTTTTAGCTCTTTTCTTTCACAAGACATTTTGGTAAAATAGATTCTGGTAAAAGAGGGAGAAGTATAAGAGGAGAGGCCATGAACACATTCTTAAGGAAATGGATGACAATAAAAGTAATATGTTAGAATTGTTTGTTTGTGCAAGAATGGAAAAAGGATGTCTATGGTGAATTTTAATAATCCTTCTTCTTCAAAACAAAAAGCTATACCAATAGCTTCATTAGTCTGCATTGTCATTGTGGTATATACTGTATCACCAATATTCTTTCATATATATACCCGTAGGAACTCAAATTCCCAGAGTTCAATGCAAAGCAAGCAGTCAAACGGCATCCCCTCTTTGTACCAGCGCCCTCAAGAAGGTGACGCCTGGGTGAGACAGCGGGCTAATGATGACGACGACACAGTAATAATGGTTCCTGGTAGTTCCTGTGACAGTGGGGGAGTGTATTAAATGGGACGCCAAAGCTCGCCTGACTCGCCCGGGACCCCCCTGATTCCCCATTAATGAGAGTTTGATGGAGTGGTTGTGTAGGTAGATAATGCTAAGTTAATGAGATGTCTTATTCCATGGGACTTGCAGTTTGCAGTTCCCTACAGAGTTGGTTGTGTTTGTGTGTGTGTGTGTGTGTGTGTGTGTCTCGGTCTCGCCCGTTTTGATGTATATTGCTGTCTACTTGAGTGTGTGTGTGTGTGTGTGTCTGCCTACCTGCCTGGGAGGAAAATATTGGTGTCTAGATTTCTGTGTGTGAGCTCCTTGGGTTTATAAAGCTGTGTGTGTGTGTGTGTATAGGTGTATATGTGTATCTGTGTTTGCAGTTGCTTACCTCCACTTATGTGTATAATGTGGTTCTGTCGTTTAGTTTTTTTGTTCGTTTTTTGTACCCTGAAGCAATCTGGCACTCAGAAGAAAATGAACTGTCCGATTTCTGAAAGAGTGACATTGCAGAAACTGTCCCGGGCCTAGAAACAAATTAACAAAGGAACCAGAGAACAGAGAGGAAGTAATAAAAAAGATGGCTGAAGGAGAGAGAGAAAGAAAGATAAAGCTTAGAGACATTGTTAACAAACTGCTGGTTCACCGCAACGGGAAAAGATGGGACTTATAGTGACGAAGAAGGAATAAAGATAATGGGGAGAGTGGGGGATAACCACCTCCCTCATGGCAGGTACACCTCTCTAATTGGGCCCCCTCCACTTTTTTTTTCTTCCTTCCATCTCTTCCCAGACAATGCAGTATAAGGCAAAGACGCTTTCCTTAATTAATGCAGATATAATGATGGGTCCAACTGTGGACCTCTGCCCTCTCAGCTGTGTGTGTGTGTGTGTGTGTGTGTGTGTGTGTGTGTGTGTGTGTGTGTGTGTGTGTGTGTGTGTGTGTGTGTGTGTGTGTGTGTGTGTGTGTGTGTGTGTGTGTGTGTGTGTGTGTGTGTGTGTGTGTGTGTGTGTGCGTGCACGTGTACGTGTGTATGCTCGCGACCTAGGCAGCTATCAGCTCAGCCAGATTTTAGACAATCATATATTTACATATGACATAATTATAAGTCTATTTATGCATATTATGATTAAAATATTGCTTTCATTCCTTTGATGCTATGCTGAATTATATACGGATGCCCACTGAAGTAATTGGTAGTCTGCACATCGCTCTTGCTTAATGTGGGAATACTTAGATATTCAAGATAGTTCCAAGGTTAAAAAAATAGAATAGAAATCGGCACAAGACTAAATGGAGATCAAACACGGGGTGTTTTATAGGACAGATATAAACCCACCCAAATGGTTCAATGATAGTTTTGAAAAAAATATTTGGTTGTCTCTCAATACTTTGCATTGTGAATATCCACCTTGCTGTTGGCAGCGTTTCCACACACGGGTGTATGTGTGCCTCGTATTAGCTGGATACAACACTAATTGGTTTGTGGGAAGGTGCCAAGGCCAGCGTATAGACAGGCATCCCGCCCCCCTGTCCAGGTTACACTGGCCAGTGGGGTTACCATTCAGGCCACGTATCTGCTTGCAACAGTTAATGAGAAGTGCTTTGGCCTTTAATGAGATAAACACAGGCATTACATTGGCTCAGCGGGAACTCTGAGGAAAAGAATACGTAGGTTGGTGGGTGAAAGAGAGACAGACAGACAGACAGACAGACAGACAGGGGCTGGTTGAGAAAGGAGTTGAGAGGCATGGTTGGGCATGGTGAGAAAAAGCTGGTGTGAGGGAGACAGAGTTATATGAAATATTTAAAGGAAAAGGCTCTGTTAATTTCTCCAAAATGCAAAGTAGGGCTTCATTAAAACTAGAACTTGGAGTGACAAGTATATGTTGCATGTGAAAGCGAGAGAATTTAGCTGTCCAGAATCCTAAGGACATTGATGATGTTGCCATGGTTGCTTAATGGCAAAGTTGTTAAGAGAAAAATAACACACTGTGTGGAGTAAAGCTGTTTTATTGGAAGACATGTTCAAATATTCATGCTCCATATGCTGGCGTTACAACTGTCTCCCTTTTTCATGTGCACACACACACACACACACACACACATCATATGGGAACACTCACACTGTGGACAGTCTGCGCCTGCTGTGACATTATAACCATATCTATCATTAAGCAAGTCTTTTTCCAGGCAAAGCCAACTAATGAACGCACACGAGTAAGAATGGGTTTGTCAAGCAGTGGGTGGATGTGCAGTGTGTGTGTGTATGTCAATATTTGGAAGCTCGACAGGTGCAGTGGGTGTGTGTGTGTTCTTTGCATTTTGTGCGAGTTGAGTTGATTGTTTTATCATGAATTAAAAGCACATAAACCTTACCTTCAAAAAGGACATCTGTCAGTATTAACAAGCTGACGTGTTTTTAATATTATAAAGGAAGTTGCAGTTATAACAGAAATATTCAGGTCATTTAAAAAACAACTCACTTTGGTGCATCTGTGTGTCCCCCTTGTTTGTGTTGTCCAGGTTTGGTAAGAAGAAAGAGGACAAGAGCAAAGACACCGCCAAAGGCTCCAAGAACAAACTGGACGCATTGAGTGAGGAGGAGCTGGACAGAGACAGGTACCGATCACATCTCTCGCTGTTGTGAAGAATGCAAAGTGTTGCCATTACCCCCCTGTATAGTTAGTTAGTTAGTTAGTTAGTTAGTTAGTTAGTTAGTTAGTTAGTTAGTGACAGTGAAAAAAGCATCAGCAATATAATCAGAGTCAATTACGTACATGAACTATAAAGCAAAAGGCAGCACGATCAGACAATTAACAAGTTGTAAGTTAATCATGTGAACACTGTTGTTTTGACTGGAGCCATTGTTTAAAGGGATAGTTCAGTATTTCTGAAGAAGGGGTTGTATGAGGTACTTAGGCAGAGTTAGTCTATTATGGAGTTGGCGATCAGGGCAGTCACTATGAGGAGTTTGGGGAAGACATCTCAGAAACAGACAGAGTGCTATAAAGAGGCGGGTCTCTGTGTGCGCATGAATGATGACTCGCGTCGCTATCTGATGAAGACGGCTGCACGTTCATGCTAACGACTGCTAAATGTAGTCACTGACAGGAAGTTAGCTAAAAGCACCATAAGGCTTACTACTCCTTTTAAGTCCTCTATCAAATGAACCACCCCCCTCTCTCTTTCTCACAGCTATGACCCGCGCTACGCAGAGGTCCACTCGGGTCACGTCACCCCCGACCCGGGCTCCTTCCCCAGCATGGAGGATGACGACAGCGACCCCAACTACGCACGCATCAGCAACTTCCGCCAGCAGCCGCCCTCTCCACGCTCCCTGGTCAGCCGCACGCCTTCCCCCGCGACAGCACCTACAGCTGGGGCTCACCACCAGCCTACACAGGCCTCTGCTGAGGAGCTGGATGGGCTCTACGCCAAGGTCAACAAAACCAGACCCCCACCACAGGCAGACAGGTGAGAGAGAGATGGAATACAACCAATAGGCTTAAAGGTGCACTATGTAGTTTCAGAGGAAGTGGATTTGTTTATATTTGCAACAGCCTGCAGTTAGTTCACAAAACAATTTTTTTGTCTACTGCTTTGTAATTATTAGTATTTAATAATTATATCATCATACATCAAAATTATTTTGAGGCACCTGAACAAAATATAGGACTAAAATATGTTTGTAATCCAAACTGTGGGCCCTGCTTCTGTAAACAACAAAAGTGAAACAGTAACTTTTCACAAAGCTTTAGAACTTCAAACAGTGTCCCAGGGATAACATTTTCCTGTGAGAAAAGCTTTTTTAATTTCAGTTATGAGAATATACCCAAGATATTTTTTATTTCTCTGACTGTGCCTAGACTAGACTTCTTCTCTAAAAACTTTTTTGAGTCTACTCTCTGCCCCCCTACATTTGCGCCACAATCACACAGGCACTCAGGAAGTGACGTGAAATCAGACATTTTTACAAGGGCAAAAAAATAGATATAACCAAAAACACACTTTGGACAACTATTTGGCTAATTATTTAGACATGGCAGAGCAGTTGATAAAGAGACCACAAATTATGTGTTACATAGTTACGCAGTACAGCTTTACTAATGTGAGTTTTTGAATTACTGCAGCCAACTCTCACATGATTCTATACCTCAGAAGTATTCTTATACATAGTTTTTTTAAATGTGGGAATTTGCATCAGTACTTATGGGTTGAGATACACAACGTTTCATGTGGTACCGTAGACTCAAGGTCACGAACCACTGCTCCACAGGCAAGAGTGAGGGGGCTTGTTTGCACATATCTGCATTCACGGTCTGGCAAGCCCTGAATAATGAATTAAACATGAGTAGCATGCTAACATTGTAGTCAACACACACACACACACACACACACCTGCATACACTTTAACAGTAGTAACAATTGAAAACATTCTGACCCCTGTAAATCTTTAATTTCCTCCTTTCCCTTTTTAACATTATATTTCATCTTTTACAGTACATTCATTACAAAAAATGGTTTGTATTCATCTATTCATACATATATGGGGATATGTCAATTTTTTTTTAAAGAATCACCTTTTTGTGAGTCCCACCCTATCTATAAGATACTGTTTACTATGGGAAGAGACCTATGTGCTCTAAAAATATATCCTCCACCGCCATGCACCCCCACACACACACACACACACACATGTCCAGGTGCAGCGGAACACATCCCTGAAAGCACAGGGCTACCTTGCCTTGGCCCTCTCTCTCTGCAGTTCAATGTCGTTTGAATTTCCGTCCACCGGCTGCATCCGTGTCTGTTTTTCCACACTTGACACTGTCAAACGTTCACGGCAGATGCAATCACCAGTGGCCACCAGCTATTGATACCGATATGAAAGCAGAAAAATGACACAACCGAAGTCTCTACTAAAGATGACCCTAGATTTTCATGGATGCCATATTATGATGAAGAATACATTTGCAGAGGAGTTAGAGAAAAGGGCCAAGCCATTTTACTGTGTTGGTTCTGTATACAGGTTTAAAAATGAAAGTATGACCATACTATGACTAAATTGAAACTATGACTATAGGGGTGGAAGGTGCTTACTCTCTGCTTTATTTTAAATGTGACAGTATCCAAGATGAACAGTGAAGGGACTACTTGCAACAAGCTATTTAATAAACTTGATAAGAGCAAATGTATGTAACATGCTTAGAGTATTGCTGTTAAAAACTGAAGTCCTGTACGGACATGGGCAGACACTGCTTCACTAGCTGATGCTCTGCCAGGCCTGTACAGTCCGCCACACATGCTTAGTTGGATGCTTTGTTGACTTACTATGGCCATCAAAACCTCCTACTGTTCCATGGCTGTGTGAATGATGACATCATTGTCTCTCTGCTTGACCCTGGCCTGCACTGTTGACTCAATATGGATGTGAACAGACTGCATTGTGGAGGCTCGAGAAGTTCAAATAATTACATTATGCTCATCAGTGGTGTTGTCCATATTCCTTCCATATTATATTATCTTTACTGCTTTCTGTTTCTTAAACCGTAGAGTTTAACGTGATGGAGAAAAAGGGGAAACAACTACAGAGGGTTTCTGATGCAAATTTGATCATTACTCGTAGGAAATAATACAGCCACATTAAAAAAAACTTCCCTAAACTTAAACTGTCTGACACAAGAAAAAAACTATTGACTTGCAAATCAAGAAAACTAAGCCCCAGACACACAATCTTATCCAAAAAAAGAGGGAGAGTACAGAGAAAGAGAGAGGGGGGATTGGACATGGAAAGGAGGCAGATGGGAATGGTAAGAAGTAACAGACGGAGGGATTGACAGACGGAGAGAACCAAGGAAAGAATTTAGAGGAAGAGAAAACAAAGAAGGAAAAAAAATGTGTTAGAGGTAGGGAAAGGCAGAGTATATTCTTGAGGGAGGAAAAAGTGAGAGAGGAGAGGATGCAGACAAAAGAGGACGAGGCATAATTAGCCACAGTCTAGCAGGGCTGACAGATCTGTTAGACCACTTTAGCTCTCATCAGCTATAGTGGTGGTGGGGACTTCATTACCAGCCCTGTTTTCTCCCTGTCTGTGTGTGTGTGTCTCTTCCACACTTGGCTTGTCACTTGTCTATTCTCCTAACCCTGTTTTTTGCTTGTAATGTATATTAAATAAAATAGTCTTTAGCATTAGCATGATAAATGAGGATCCTTCTTTGGCTTATTAACTGTCTATGATAGGGAGATCTCCAGGGACAAAGAAAAGACAGAAATACATGCCTAATAATGTTGTTGAATGTCATACTTACAGCACATGTTGGTTTTAAGACGCTCACATAATCAAACTACATTTTGTCTGCAGAAGTTATTTTAGTTGTTAGCCTTTGCATACAAAGCTGTTTAAAGGGGAATGTAATGTATTAACAATCAGTGTTTTATGAATAAGGCTGGCAATATTATATGAAATACCGTACTTTAAGTAGTTCTGGCTCGCTTTAGGTGCACTCACTTTCGGTATAACTTCAAAGTAAAGTGGTTTAGATAATCTAGGTTAACTTTTGGCTTGTCTGTTAATTGTGATCCACTATAGCGAGGTTTTGCAGAAAGCCCAGATATCACAAATTAGTTAATGAAGTGTAAAAAAATCTGAATATTCCTTTAAATACTCGTAGGTGGCCATGTTGGTTGACCCTTCAGCTGTTTTCCATAGTCAGTCCACACATGCTCGCCCATTGCTGGCTATTTCCATTCACGTTGGTTAAGACGAGGGCACTCATTCACAAAGTTGCCACATCTGTTAAAACAGACATTGCTAGCCATGAGGTTGGAAACCCTTCATGCCTTTTTTCAAGACGTGGTTGAAAAAAATGTACGCACACACACTGCCACCCACACCCAATATTACTTGCGAGGAAGCCCAGTGTAACCTAGCAACAATGCTGTGTGTGTGTGTGTGTGTGTGTGTGTGTGTGTGTGTGTGTGTGTGTGTGTGTGTGTGTGTGTGTGTGTGTGTGTGTGTGTGTGTGTGTGTGTGTGTGTGTGTGTGTGTGTGTGTGTGTGTGTGTGTGTGTGTGTGTGTGTGTGTGTGTGTGTGTGTGTGTGTGCTTAATGCCACCACTGCTACAAAAATCCTAGGTGTAAGCTTACTTACTGTGCATGTGTGTGTATATATTTATAGAAGTTGAAGTGCAAGCAAGCCTACAACTTCACTTCTGCAATTTCCAAGAGTGCCTTGTGTTCCCTACAAAGCAGCCCCTTGATAGTTGTGGCATGCAGAGGATTTTTTTTGTATTATTGTTTCCAAGGGAACAACATATCTGTTTCTTTGATCTTTTTAACATTACACTGTTGTAATGATGGCTGAGTATGAAGTGTGCTCTTTATTCACATGGGAAATGGCAGTGCTTGAGAACGCCTTGATGCTTACACACTTACCAAATGTTCTTAAAGGTGTGGGTGTGTGTGCCTGCATCTCGCAAACACGACATAATTTGGAAAACTAGAGACAACATGCTAGTTATTTCATACACATACATGCACGCGCACACACACACACACACACACACACACACACACACACACACACGCACACACACACACACACACACACACACACACACACACACACACACACACACACACTCCTGTCAGGGCCCTCTCTTCAACATCGGACTCCCGAGCACACTGTCTGCCTAATTTACTGTTGGACATTTTCATTACACCTTCAATGGCAGGTGTGTGCGCCGGTGATGGGCGTCACATTTGATTAGAGCTATGCTAGAGGCTGACCTGTGGAAGAAAAAAGGTTAGCTATGCTTGTCAAAATGTATTAGCCAGGAGGCACTTTCTTTGTAAAGCCTGGGCAAGAAATGGAGAGATGAGATGAAAGAGGAGAGAGATGTGTTGCAGAATGCTCGGCCATTGCAAAGATGAAGGTGAAGCTTGTAAGCTAAGAAAGTTATAATCCACATCAGTGAGCTTTTTCTACCACATTCATAGTGTGGTTAAAGCAAAGAGGCACAAGGTCTCTTTCTCTAAATCTTTTTGGACATCCTTGGCTAATCGTCTCAATGCGTTCTTTTTTGAAAGAAGCTACAACATGTTCTGGGTGTAGATTATTTTTGGTTCCCTTCCCTTCCATTTTACAGTATCCTTTTCTTCCCCATTCCTTTTTTGGCCCGCCATGTTGCTTTCGACACTGTTGAAGACACATTTGTATTTTCCCCTATAGACAGGAAAGACAAGTAGCGTGGGAGGAGTGCAAAGCTCCCATCATATAAGAAGACTTCCCACTCAGAAAACAGATATTCAGAAATTCATCTTTTTCTGTATTGTGCGTGCTAACAGAAAAGTACATCCTCTTGTGTGTTTTTTTTCCCCGTGGTGGATATTTATTTGTCATGCAGCACCTGAGGAAAGAAAAAGGATCCGTTGTTCACCTTGAAAAGAAAGAAACACATCATTAGTGTCGACTGCATATTAAGTCTTTTTTTTTGTTATTTCCTCTTCTTATCTGAGCAATTAAAATGGCTCATTTTCCATTCAAGCAGCTCCCAATTTTTTCAATTTGGTTCATGGGTTACATGACGCAGAGAGGGAAGTGACTGTCCCTAGAAGCTATTGTGAGTTATAATAATCAAATGTATTTTTCAATTTTTTTATGGCTTTGCACTTGTAGCAATAAAGTGAAAACAGATACATGATGTTTAATGTGTCTGGTTTGTTAGAAACTGTAGATGCTGGGGTGCACTGTAGTCTGTGATACTAAGGTTTTTTAGTTGTTACCCATCCCTACCGTACACAGTTCCACTACTTAGTCTCCCCCCACGGGACGGTTGCTTTTCCTCACACACGCTTGCCGTCTCCCACTCACTTAATTCAGTTTAAAGCAGCCCGTTATTGTTCTCCATCTTCCTTTCACTATTTTTCCGAGGGTTCCATTGTGTCTCTATGTTGCCGATTTTGGTTTTGCTCTCATTCTGTCTTCCGACGCATCTTTCCATTTCCCGCTCCTGCGTCTCATCTTCTCCTTTCTTTTTCCTTCCCTCTTTCATCGGCAGATTTTATGAAATATGGTTGAAATATGAAACTGTGTCTTTATGGCATTTTTCAAGCTGTATTTGATAGTATGGAGGGACAGAGATGAAATGGGGTGGAGAAGGAGATGACATGCAGACATGCGCTCTAACCACTACACCACGAGCGGGGTTTGTGTCCTTCGTGTCCCAAACAGTCTCACATCACAGTGCTGAAAACTGTACATCACTGAAGCTTAGTTCTGTTGTGTTTATGCAAGTGACCCTCGGGGCCTGCAGACAGGCAATCAGCAGCAGTTATTAGCTGCAGATGACAACAGGGGAGCCTACCTGTCTCCCTTTAAACACAAGCGCGCACACACACACAAACACACTTCTACAGACGCACACACACATACACACATGTATCCCTCTCTCCCTCCTCTCCTCTGTCACTGTTTGGAAAGAAGCCCTGCTGACTTGTCAACCCATCAAGCTGCTGCTCAACAAACCTCAACCAGACACACACACACACACACACACACACACACACACACACACACACACACATACGCTGATGTTTCATCCTGAATCAGCCTCAGTCTTCGGGCATTAATATGATAATATTTGCAGTGTGTCAGTGATGGAGGCCGCCGCATAATGAGATAATTACAGTGTTGTTTCATTTGGAGAGCGACACGCACGCTCAATCAAAATGGCAGCCCTAATTACGGGCCCAGGGATTGGCTAATGAGTTCGGCAGAAGAGGGGTGGTCGGTGGTGTTACATGTTTTATTAAAATAAAATAAAATATCAACTCGTCTCCATGCACTCTTTCTCCCAGGGTATGTTTGTTTGTTTGTGTTTGAGAGATAGGCCGGTGCGCATAAGTAAGGGAATAAAAAAGCAAGTAATACACTTGAACAAATAAATAATAGAAGCGATTTAAGCGTGATTCAAAACAGCACGGTTCCACTTTGGTGGGAAACAGATTGGTATCGATAAGCTGTGTGTTTAAACTAGTTCTTAAACCAACCTTAACATGCAAATATCTATCTTTATTAAAGCAATACTGTGTAACTCGTGTCGCCCCCATGAGGAATTCTCACTAATCGCAACAACACTGTTAGCACTTCTACGTGAGGTAAGCCTTCAGTGATCGAGCATGGATCTTATACCTTCTGATCCAGGTTTTTTCTTAAAATCAATAATAATCAACTACTGAAACATTTCTTGGGTGCTTCTTGGGATTTTTTCTGACCTCCTACACCAGTGTCAGGGAAAGCCACCAGTTTGTAAAACGCTGCCATACTGAGAAATATAGAGAGAGTTTGGTGTCGAAATAGTAGCAGTGCTTTGCAAATCAACACACATGCGCAGGAGAAGGTATGACTCAGCCTTTATGTCTCCACTGAGAAGGGATGGAAGGTGAGCTGCATTAAACCAGGCTCCACATAGTCACAGTGTGCCTAGCCCTGCATAGGAAATTACATGGATTAGTTATACACTTGGAAAAACACACACTTTTTTTCATTCCTGAGGTTGCCTTCACGCACGCACACACACACACACACACACACACACACACACACACACACACACACACACACACCCACACCCGCACACACAGAGTCTCGCACAGGCAGATTTTCTAATTAAAAAGGCCCGGTCACTAGAGAGACTTAAACATGTAAGTTATGTACTTCACTAATGAACCTCTCTCTATCTGCACTCTGTCTCGCTCTCCTCTCCTCCGGTCAATATCCGCCTCGAGGTCAGATCATTAGAATGTAGCACACAACGGCCTGTTTGACAAAGGCTGCGTGCTTGTTTGTGTGCCTTCCTTAGTGTGCACTTATTTAAATGTACTATTGTTAAGTATTTAAGTTTTTACAGAGGCAGTAGTGCATTCTTCTCTTATCTCTCTTACTCTCTCTCTTTGAATATTTGTATACAGTGTGTATTTCCCGACGACCGAACGGCAAATCAGTGTCAACATTAGATAGCTGTTTTTCCAATGCTGTTTGCCAGTAAACACAGATAAACGACAGCGCTTGTGTCATATGTTGGTCGCGCATTCTGAAGGATTATTCTCACCACAGCTGTTTGCACTTGTGCGTTCTGTGTAGCTTATTTACGATATGCCAGTCACCAATGCTTTCTTGCCTTCTTTTATTCTTTTTTTATGCTGAGGTATTTTTTCATGTTCACCTTTTCAAGGTCATTTGTGTATTCACTACCAGTCAATTTTTCCCATGGTTCACTTGAGGAGAGCACTGCATTGTACATCTATGCGACTTTTAAGCTGAAAAGCCACGTCCGTCAAATGTCTTTATACTATTTTTTATTTCATTTTTTTCTATTGCACCTTGGATTTTTTTCTCTGTCAGCTGTACAAAGTTCAGTTCAGGCAGCGATGTCTTCTCTGAGGCACTACTTTGTGGATATTATCTTGTCTGCCTGTCAGTCTTTCCCGGCGCTGTCAAGGGCTGTCACTTGCAAAGCAAAAGAAATCCCAGGGCATTTCACCCCAGAAAGAAGGTTGAATGTACCATGATCCACCTGGCTTTTTTAATTCCAAGCTGCAGATGGTAAAGAACGGACCATTTGTCCCAAGTTCCAATGAACTAACATCTTTTAGTTAATCTTTTTTTTTAGCTTCAGAAGTGGTAGGATTGCCTAGAGGAAAGAGGGTTCCAACTAGGAATCATGAGGTTGCTGGTTCGATCCCCGGCACCAGACAGGAGGGTGTTAGTTGTAACACTAATGGTGGCTGGTATTACATCTACGGTGCCCACCATCTTTACCATTGTGTCCTTGAGCAAGGCACTTAACCCCAGAACTGCTCCAGGGGCGCTGTACTACGGCTGACCCTGCGCTCTGACCCCCTCCGAAGTGGTCACTTGAGAGGGGATATGCCAAAAGACACATTTCAATGTAGCAATTGACTAATAAAGGAACTAACTTAAAGTGTCATGTTGTGTCTCTTTGCAGTGATCAGCGTCTCCAAGGGTTACGCAGGGAGCAACAGCAGGCGAGAGCTGCTCCAAGCTATGAGGAGCTGGAGGCCGCACGACGCAGAGTCCTGGACTACGACCCAAACCGGGTGAGTGTGTGTGTGTGTGTGTGTGTGTGTGTGTGTGTGTGTGTGTGTGTGTGTGTGTGTGTGTGTGTGTGTGTGTGTGTGTGTGTGTGTGCAACAACTTTTTGGCTCCAAGAAATAAGTGTAGGCTGGAATGCAAGCTTTATTGTTTCTTGCCGTGAACATACAGTACACACTAAAAAAGCGCTTTGAAATGACATGTTCTGCAGCAAGATAGCCACTTTAAAGGATTGGCCTGTGTGTGTGTGTGTGTGTGTGTGTGTGTGTGTGTGTGTGTGTGTGTGTGTGTGTGTGTGTGTGTGTGTGTGTGTGTGTGTGTTTGTGTTTGTGCACGAGCGGTTGGCTTCCAGTACCTCAGCCTGTTTTTCCCCTCTGTCTGCAGCCTTTCTATTTCCAGCTCCTCTTGTTAACATTTGAAGGTGCTGTGTGTGCCACCGAGGCAGGCGCCTGCCCCGCTTCTCCTCCCTCATTTAGTTTATGGAGAGAGATCTATTAGACCGGTGACATTTCCATCCACCCTTTCCCTTTTAGCCCTTACACACCACAACCTTTTTCTTTCTTTAGCTCCTACCCTTTTGTTGTCCCTCTTTTATATATATTTTTTCCCTTTCTTATATTAAAAAAGAACAATAATGCTGCTGGAATCTCTCACTGTAGTTGCCTCTTCTAACCCAATCAGCACTTGTAAATATGTCCCTGAAATCATGTATCGATCCAGCCTGAGGAATCATTTCATTTGCCCCCATCCGTACACTCCTGCACTCCCAAGCATACTTCAACCATGGAAATCAATAGCCCTTTTAAAATGGGATTTTTTTTAATGCCGGCAAGTACGCAGAAAAATCACGCTTGGATCCGAATCAGTGCAAGATTTATTTGTCATTAAATGATAGGAGAAATCAAGGAAATATGGGATAGATCTTTTATGACAATTTTGCTGATCGCCCAATCACCTGACACAACCCGCCCCCTTGCTGTTGCTCGCTTCCTCCAATAGTGTTAGTCTCTGTTTATTGAGCAATGAGGATCTGCCAAACCAGTCCTTATTAAGCACTCTCAGACACACACACACACACACACACACACACACACACACACACACACAGTCGCTCACACACACACACACACACAGGCGGAAGTGGCTTTCTTGGCGGCCCGAAGGTCTTCGTCACTCATTACACACAACGGCGTCTGCAGTAAAAAATAAAATAAGCCAGTACCTCCCCCGAGGAGCCCGATAATGAAACACCCCACTCCCAATCACACACACATGCCTTAGTGAGAATGGAAACAGTAAAACAGAAAAACACCTATAGGAGGTTACAGTCAGTCAAGTTTCTAAAGAAAGAATAACCTTTCGATTTCTGTTTGAAGTAGCTCTTGTTCCTATAGAAATGTTGAACTGGCTCAATTCATTTTTGACGAACGCAATCAGCCAAATGAATGTACAATTTAGTGGAGAAATGAAGTGTATTAGATTCGCCTCAAAAAAGAGATTGAAAACTAGACATAACACAACGCACTTGTGTCCTCGGTGTGTAGACAGACATATCTTGTGAAAGACTAAAATAAGACATTTTAGCTGAGTGCTGTTCTGTTTACGTTGGTGCTTGTTCCCCCTTCACATGCCTGACAAAGTTGAGTTTACAGCGTGCACATGTTTTTGCTTCACTGGGCCCTTATACCCTGCACACATTTTCCTATTTCCCTCTCTCCGTGTGCTATGATAAGAGCTTAGTAAATGCAGACCCACTTGAACAAGCAATCGCTGGCTTCGGCCTTGTGTCATCAGCCTTTTAGCAGTCTCCCACCACTGCTCTTTTATGCTTAGCCATTTCATGCGGCCATGAGTGGTTAGAAAGGCTTTTTTCCAAAGCTCTCAACACAAGGCCAGGAGCACCGTTTTCTCCCTCTCAGAGTGGTTTTGTGTGGGATTTGAAAAGTGTGTGTGTGTGTGTGTGTGTGTGTGTGTGTGTGTGTGTGTGTGTGTGTGTGTGTGTGTGTGTGTGTGTGTGTGTGTGTGTGTGTGTGTGTGTGTGTGTGTGTGTGTGTGTGTGTGTGTGTGTGTGTGTGTGTGTGTGTGTGTGTGTGTGTGTGTGTGTGTGTGTGTGTGTGTGTGTGTTAGGTATAGGGGATCCTGGGTAGCACACTAACCTAAGCCGACATAAACAAAGCGATATCTATTGTTTATTCTTTCAGCTGCCGTCTATACACATGATCCCAAGGAAGGTGGACTGAAGTGCGGTGTGTGTCACTGGCTTTTTCTAGTGTCCCCTTCCTTAATTCTCTCCACCAAAATCCCTCTCTCCCTCTGTGTCTCTGTCCGTCTATCCATCTATAATTCGACCCCTTCCCCTCCTATATGTTCCCTGTCTGTGTGGATAGGTCAAACTTGTAATTATGACAATCACACGCCATCTTCCTTTCATTTTTTCTATTTTCTCTATATGCTAATGACAGGCTGTCTGTTATGCCGTGATGGCCAATTAAGCCTCAAAAAGTACATGAGCGGTTTCTTTTAATAGACTTCTAAGTTCCATGAGATGAGTGGAGAATGACTTTTTAACACATTCGTTGGCTCACCGAGTTTCTAACTCAATATTTCAATAATTGACTACTATGGTCTTGAGAGAGCAAACCTGAGCATTTTTAGACTGATTTCTTAAAGAATGTTCCAAATGGATGCTTTGCAGACAGGCCAAGATATGCTGTCTTTTAGTACCTAGTTATTGGTGAAGCTCTCCAAATGATGCGGCCTACACTTCCCACAATCCAATGCCATCACAGAAGAGAACATGTGTTTTTTGACATGAGGCAGAGGCTGCTGGTTCGTAAGTGGCATCATGCTGTTGCCAGTATTGGTTGTTCAGTATTGGCGGAGTATAGCAGTAGTAGTAGTTTAATTCTATTTATTCATTCTTTATTTATTTCTTAGACTACCCTAGCGGTCATTGTATTTTGACATCCAACAATATGTCATTGTTCTGGATTCTTCACTTTATGTCTTTGACATGTTTATTATAGTGTATATGCATTTTATGTGCATGCAGCTCATGGTCAGCTAAAATGAGCGATGCCACAGTGAACCGGGGTCTTGATTGTCCAGTGTAACAGAGACACACACACGCATGCACCCACACACACACACACACACACACACACACACACAGGCGCAAGATACAGGAGAAACACACATACAGGCGCCAGATACAGGAGAAACACACACACAAACTCATACATCTTATCTTCAACTCATTACCCTGTGAGTCGTAAACAACAGTGGCAGCGCATGCGACACCTTAATGAACACAGAAGTCACAGAAAGCCTCCCAACATACACACACACACATTTACACACTCCCGAGTCATTATCAAAACACACACAGAAAAACACTCACCCAAGTCCAGATACGACTTCTGTCATCCGTTGCGCAGCTGTTTTTTTGTACTTCTCTCTAATGTCGGTGCGTGTGGACATCCATCACCTTGATGATATTTTAATGTCACATCCTCGGGCTGTCTCAATCTCTCCCTCTCTCTCCCTCTCTCTCTCTCTCTCTCTCTCTCTCTCTCTCTCTCACTTTTTCTCTCCCTCTCCCTCCCACACGTCGACCATCACTTCATAAATAAACCCCCACATCATTAAGTAAACACGCACACCCAGCCTGTCACCTTGATAGATGGCCTACACACACACACACACACACACACACACACAGGAACTAGTGATCTGTGCGGGGGTACTTCATGCCCACAGGCAAAAAGCACCCCCTGATGGGTTTTGCGCCCACTGACATAATGAAAGCACAAAATATCCGTCTGTGAACTTGAACTGATCTGAGGCCCACTTTGTGAAAAACACATCCTCAGTATTACAAAATGTATTCATATTTTTCGACAATAGATTTTTCAAAATGCGGCCCCCTTTTGTGGTACGATATTGATATTTCTGTTTTGTTTGATTGGCCAATCCTGCTTTAAAGTACCTGAAAAGTGACTCACACACTGCCTTGCTGTGGACAATTCAGAACTTCTGTCTCACTCTGCAAAATAGACACACTCACACAGAGCACAGGTGTAACGGATGAGCTGGCAGGCATGTCCCGCTGTGTGCCTAACGTCGGGGAATCTAGCAACGAAAACGGTACTGTGCATGCCCAGCAGAAAGCGATCTCATAAAGACAAGAGGGGGAACCCAAGGGAGAGAGGGATGAGGGAGCAAATAAGCGAAGGAAGAGAATTTCGAGGGGAATGGAAAACAGAGAAATAGAATGGTAGCGGAGAGGGGAAGAGAACATATGTGTAAAAGCTCCTGTAAACCTGATCTAAAATAGTAAACATATATGATACCTAAGTACACTCGCACAGGCACGCACATATGACCACAGTGTACCCATCTTCTTATGGCTACTTCCAGCAGGATTGTGCACCATGTCACAAAGCTCAAATCATCTCAAACTGGTTTCTTGAACATGACAATGAGTTGACTGTCCTCCAATGGCCTGCACAGTCATCAGATCTCAACCCAATAGAGCCTCCTTTGGGATGTGGTGGAACAAGTTAGCATCATGGATGTACAGCCGCCAGATCTGCAGCAACTGTGTGATGCTATCATGTCAATATGGACAAAAACATCTGAGGAATGTTTGTTACACCTTGTTGAAAGTATGCCACAAAGAATGAAGGCAGTTTGGAAGGCCAAAGGGGGTTCTATCCAGTACTAGCAAGGTGTACCTTTATAAAGTGGCCAGTGAGTATAGACGTGGTGATGTCGGGCAAACATGCAATGGTGCCTTAACAGTAGAAGATTGGCACGTGTAGGAGGCAGATGGGACTGAGGAAAATGACAGGCAGAGGGCCCTGGCATTAAATGAGTGAAGGAATGGAGCGGGGGAGGAGGAGGAAGAGAAGAAGCAGTGATGGCTCAGGTGGTGTCAATGGGGAGAGATTAAAGCGAGTGTCTAGCCCTGCTGGAACGTCCTTGAGCATGATATTCAAAGAAAAGGACATGTTCCCATTGGTGGATATGGGGTGCCTCAGTACTTGAAGTTCAACTGAAATGCCGCGGCGTGCATATGTGTTCTTTGACTGCGTGCTATAAGGAGAAATCAGTACGCAAACTGATATAATGGTGTACGTGATTATTTTGCTACTCTAAGTTCTTTATACTGCTATCAATTAAAACATTTCCTTTGGGATAAGGGCAGCTAATGTCCTCGTCCTGTCATTGGCTGATGGGTGACCCATGGCAACAAACTGAAACAACAAATCCAATTGGCATGATTTTTGAGTGCCAAAAAAAGAGGAATGTGTTTGATGATTTTTCAGTTGAACTAGAAGAGAGATAATGAGATAATAGAATACAATAGGTTGAGCGCGGAAGTCTTCCTTTCCTCAACAAATCAAGGGACTATGTATGTGACATGTGAGGTTGTCTGCTTCAATCTCTTTGTCCAGTTTTTTGTTCCCATCTCTCTCACTCTGCTGTCCAATTAATTAAAACACTTTTTTCATATAAAAGGGAAAAATATATATTTATTGAAATAACATGAATTGGAGGAAAGGGGGGAGGGAGGGAGGGCGAGATGCTTGTTTGTGCATATGGACGAAAAAGTGAGTGAGAGAGAGAGAGAGAGAGAGACAGAGAGCATCTGTTCCGGGGGTGTTTCTCTGAAGGAGGCTGTACTAATATCGGTCTAATGTTATGTGTTAATCAGGTTAGCATATGCCCCTGTGTGTGTGTGTGTTTTGTGTTGGTTTTTAGGTTTCACTGATGCACCTGCACTATTTTAATGAGGAGAGAGAGAAGGCTTGGGCACCCTATCACTCAACATCCCTGTATTTCTGTCTGTGTCCCTTGCTCCCTCTCGTACACACTCTTTCTCACACACACACACACACACACTCACAATCCCCATGGGTAAAGCCGCATTTGAAGAAACGTGGATCACCAAGCAAGCTGGATCAAGTCCTGCTTTCTTATTTTCCCCCAAACATGCTCACAAGTGTAAAACAATGTAACTGGACAGACTTCTCACACACATACACACATATACACACACATGCACCCATGTACTAACACACCAAATCCTTTGCACATGCATTCACAGTAAAAACAAGACAACACACAAAGCTACACAAAAACTGACTTGCACGCTCGCAAACGTTTTATAACAGACTTTTAAGAGGTAGCATACCACAAACACATAAAAACACACATTCCACAATTAACCACAGAGGCAAGGGCAACATGCACACGCACGCACGCACACACACACACACACACACACACCATCAAACGGGCCGAAAACCACAGCTTTGGCCAAACTGAAGCTGTTCGAAAGAGTTCATTTCTCTCTGGGAGGCTCCAAACACACACACACAAACAATTTTTTTGAGGGGAAAAAATCCCATAATTCAGTAATTACGATAAATGCAGTCTCCTGATCCTGGTTTCCTCATGACCCCCCCCCCCCTCCCCCCATCTGAGCTCACCCTCGCCCACCAGTAAAACAATTTGAAACACACCCCAGTCTTTATGTGACAAACACAATCCCTTACTGTGTGTGTGCTGCATTCGAGGCATGCACTGATTAAAGACTGCACGTCAGTCCCAAACTCTCTGGACCGGGGCTTTCTGAGCTATTCCGGCAGCGTATGATTACACACGCCTTTACCACAAGTTAGTGTTTGGATCCTACAACCCAGAATTACCCCTTGAACAAGCTCCTGAGACCAGCTACTGGGAAGCAGTTTTGGGGGGAAATGATAGAGCAGAATTGAGGCAAGAGGTACAAGCTTACAGGGAGACTGCTGTCTGTTTAAAGTGGAGTGAGTTGATGGTTATTAAAATGAAAGTAGTGCCGCGAAGAATGTTCCCCTGTCTCGAGCCATTTAAGTCCAAATTTAGTCCAGCAAGATCATTATTATTATTATACCATTTGTGTGTTGATGTTTGTAAGGGAAATTCTATTTCTATTTTGTATATGCACTAGGAATAATTCCGAAACAACTGCATTGGCCTATACAAGGAAAACAGTTTGTACAAAAGATTGCTAGTTAAGTAGAGTTTGACCGTTCTGGGCTACTGTAGAAACATGGCGGTGCATGGCAGCCTCAGCGCCCCACTCCTATGTAGATATAAAAGGCTCATTCTGGGGTGATAAAATAACCAATTTTAATTTCAATTATACACTAAGTACAACATACTTAGGGAAATTATATTCCATTTATGTTGTGGAAAAATGCCAATAGATTCTACACACTGAACCTTTATCTCTCCAAAAATTAATGGTTCCTGTCGTATAAGAGCCCACTTACAATGCTTAATTTAACTTTGATTTGAAGAGCATAGAGGCAAAAATATAGTGAGTAATAATTTCACTATATTTCTGCTGGTTCCTACGTCATTTCAAACCCAAACATGGCCTCCTGTCTAAGGCTACAGACTGAACTCTTGCTCACACACCCTGGAGACAACAACAAAGAGTGAAAACATCTGATTCCGCCATTACTTTTTCCCAACCCCGCTGCTATCAAAGAGTTTTCACACTCACGTACTGCACCTTTTCTGCCATCCCTGTCTCTCTTTGCAAAGTCACAATGAGCAATTCCATCCACGGACTCCCCTCCTTTTTTCATGTCCTCGCCTCTCTCCAGCTCTTCCCTGAGGCTTAAAACCCTTCCCCTCTCCCTCTCTCTTTCTGTCTCTCTCTCTCTCTCTTCTTTCTTTTGTTTTAAGTCACCTCATTCCAATGCGATACACAGCATTTTTTTTTGCTGCCTCCCCATCTGTGTATAGACACAGGCCTACTGGGACTTATTTGGTGTCTGTCTTTCTCCCCACACGCTTGTCTCTGGCCTGCGGGCAAAAACAGCGGAGTGTGATCGGTTTGAGAGTTGATGGAAATCTCCCATTCTCCTCCTCCACTTGCGTTTCGCTCTCAGTTCAAAGCATCATCCCCATTCTAGTGTTAGAATTTAGAGGAATAGTTCAACATTTTAAGTGCCAGTGTGCCACGTATGTTTTTGCTTTTTAGAAACAACCCGCAAAACCAACGACATTCAACAAATTCTGCAACAAAAAATTAACTAATTCCCTGTGTGGGTTCGTGTTTACGTCGGTGTGTGTGTGTTTGCGTTTGCCTGTGCGTGTGCGTGTGCGTGTGTGTACGGTGCAAGACCCAGGTTTAGACATCAAGGCTGTCCCTGTGCTCATACAACTCACACAAGCACACACTCTGTATGGCCGTTGAATCACAGCTTGACATAAAAAAATCCAAATTCTGCCTCCCTCTTCCTCCCACTCTGTAGATATACTGTACCTTTCTGGGTATTGAGATAGCGCAGATTGAAACCCACACACACGGACACACGCTCACACACACACACACACACACATGTACACACGCTCTCACACACATGTACACACGCTCACAGGGGTATTTGGATGTTATTTCAGCAAACAGTGGGGGAGGCAAAGAACCCAGCAGAGGAGGGAGAGGAACATGGACACTACCCCAGTAAATAAACAACACCCCCATGGCCACGGCCACGGCCACAAACACACACACCCACACACACACACACACATACACACACAGACACAGACAGACTGATCCACACATGGAACAAGTTTAAGATGCATGTTGATTACAGCTCCATGTGGTAAAGCCCTTCTGTCAAACGCAATTTCCCGGAAGTTTAAAAAGTCACTGATTTGGATTTGCTATCCCTTGATCAGCCGTTTAATTACCATGAAACCTAATACTCTGCTTTAAAAAATCAGAAAACCACCCATTACGGATACAACAAGTGCTCTATGTAACCACCTCGGATGAAATTGGCCGGCCAAATTTCCCCCTGTTTCGTCATCCTGAGGACTGATATAAATTGTCCACTTACAAAATGTCGATGGCTAACAGCCACTAGGCAGCAAATTATTGTGTGTGTGTGTGTGTGTGTGTGTGTGTGTGTGTGTGTGTGTGTGTGTGTGTGTGTGTGTGTGTGTGTGTGTGTGTGTGTGTGTGTGTGTGTGTGTGTGTGTGTGTGTGTGTGTGTGTGTGTGTGTGTGTACTTGGTCCATTTGGAGTCACTGATATCAGTACATTTCCGGTGGAGTGCAAGAGTTTTGAACGCGTGCTCGCAACTTACGCATGTAAACAATTTATTTAGAGATCTTGTAAATGGTTTGAGAACTTTTAACCAGGGCAGATTCATTCAGGTACGTAATGTAGTCTGCATGGAGCCATAGCAAATGATGGCAGTGCAGCTAATGAGCTAAAAGAAAAATGTAAATGCTACCTGTTCCGTCCTCATATGGTAAGATTAAACCCCAAACACACGCACCACACCCACACACACACACACACACACACACACACACACACACACACACACACACACACACACACACACACACACACACACACACACACACACACACACACACACACACACACTAGTCAATGTCTGAACCCAACTGTATGTAAATGTAAAAGGCCATTCTGAGGTCAAGAGTTGAGGCCTAAGCAAACACTAACAATGAAGACAATTACCAGCAGATTGGCCTATTACCAAAATAGACTTGCATTCCAGTCTGAATGTGTGTAACCTTTGGTCCCCATGTGCATGTGTGTGTATGTGTGTGTGTGTGGGTGTGCCTGTGTGTGTGCGTGTGGGTGTGTGTCGGTGAACTTGTGCGTGTACCATCTGCTGCTAACGAGCTGAGAGTGCGCGGGGTCCAGGTGTGGGAGTGTTTAGTGTACACTGGGGGGCAAGTGAGCCTCCTGTTTGAGATACATACACACAAAGCCTTCTATTACAGCGTAATCTGCTGTGCCAACGGGCTATACTTTGCTAGCACGAAATGATGTGCCTTGGCCATTTTTAGTTTTTGTTTCAGTTGGTTATTAAAACCATTTCACAAGAACATTGCCAATTGAGAATATGGTTGAGAAAAAAACGTTCAATTGAAGAAAGACTACTCATGCCAGCGGCAATACCTAAAAAACATAAGGGAATAAAAAGGAAAGAGAACAAGGCAGAAAAAGTTTTGGGAAAATAATATGTATAAAAAAAAATGTTTTTGCTGTTTTTGGACACAAACAAACAACTTATTTTTCAGACATGTGAACATGATTTTATTGAGTCTCTTGCTGTTAATGCTACAGTGTTTACCACTACTTAAGTCACTATTTGAATTAATGTTTTTTTTTAACATTACCTCAATACAGCCCTATGACCTATCGGCTATAATTGCCATTGAAAATGTGAGTGATTCCAAAAAGATTGTTTTCCAAAAGCATCACATTGGATGTTGAAACCCCCTGGCTTAGTGTGAACTGAGGGTCCAACACTGTAATATATAAGTGCATTTAGCTGTCTTGCCATGTTACAGACTTCATCTATACAAATAATAGTCATGACATGAGTCAAACTCTCTATCCTCCTATACTGTATGTACTATAGTATTTCCTTGAATGCATTGAAGGATTTGACTTGACTCCAAAACGCAGCTTCTGTAATCTGGTCTCTGCAAACTATTTACGGAGGAGGGTGGATATGGGATCTCATGGTGCCAGTTGGAGGCAGGTCATTGGGGCCA